>NC_091498.1:10628264-10929889 GCF_947461875.1 Haliaeetus albicilla
CCGAGAACGAGCGCCGTGAGATATGCCGTCTGTGGTTAAGCACAGATGCCCAGTGCTGTTGTGCCTGTGGGTAGGGTGCACGGGGACAGTGAAGACCAGCAAGAGCTTTCAGCGCTGGCCCCTTCCTTGTGGGAGAAGGAGCCGGACGTTTGCCTTTTCGGAAAGAGGCTCTGCCGAGAACGAACGCCGTGAGATGCTGAGTCTCTGGGAAAGCACAGATGCCCAGTGCTGTTGTGCCTGTGGGTAGGGTGCACGGGGACAGTGAAGACCAGCTGGAGTTTTCAGGGCTGGCCCCTTCCTTGTGGGAGAAGGAGCTGGACGTTTGCCTTTTTGGAAAGAGGCACTGCCGAGAACGAGCGCCATGAGATATGCCGTCTGCGGTTAAGCACAGATGCCCAGTGCTGTTGTGCCTGTGGGTAGGGTGCACGGGGCCAGTGAAGACCAGCAAGAGCTTTCAGGGCTGGCCCCTTCCTTGTGGGAGAAGGAGCCGGACGTTTGCCTTTTCGGAAAGAGGCTCTGCCGAGAACGAGCGCCGTGAGATATGCCGTCTGTGGTTAAGCACAGATGCCCAGTGCTGTTGTGCCTGTAGATAGGGTGCACGGGGACAGTGAAGACCAGCAAGAGTTTTCAGGACTGGCCCCTTCCTTGTGGGAGAAGGAGCCGGACGTTTGCCTTTTCGGAAAGAGGCTCTGCCGAGAACGAGCGCCGTGAGATGCTGAGTCTCTGGGAAAGCACAGATGCCCAGTGCTGTTGTGCCTGTGGGTAGGGTGCACGGGGCCAGTGAAGACCAGCAAGAGCTTTCAGGGCTGGCCCCTTCCTTGTGGGAGAAGGAGCCGGACGTTTGCCTTTTCGGAAAGAGGCTCTGCCGAGAACGAGCGCCGTGAGATGCTGAGTCTCTGGGAAAGCACAGATGCCCAGTGCTGTTGTGCCTGTGGGTAGCGTGCACGGGGACAGTGAAGACCAGCAAGAGCTTTCAGGGCTGGCCCCTTCCTTGTGGGAGAAGGAGCCGGACGTTTGCCTTTTCGGAAAGAGGCTCTGCCGAGAACGAGCGCCGTGAGATATGCCGTCTGTGGTTAAGCACAGATGCCCAGTGCTGTTGTGCCTGTGGGTAGGGTGCACGGGGACAGTGAAGACCAGCAAGAGCTTTCAGCGCTGGCCCCTTCCTTGTGGGAGAAGGAGCCGGACGTTTGCCTTTTCGGAAAGAGGCTCTGCCGAGAACGAACGCCGTGAGATGCTGAGTCTCTGGGAAAGCACAGATGCCCAGTGCTGTTGTGCCTGTGGGTAGGGTGCACGGGGACAGTGAAGACCAGCTGGAGTTTTCAGGACTGGCCCCTTCCTTGTGGGAGAAGGAGCTGGACGTTTGCCTTTTTGGAAAGAGGCACTGCCGAGAACGAGCGCCATGAGATATGCCGTCTGCGGTTAAGCACAGATGCCCAGTGCTGTTGTGCCTGTGGGTAGGGTGCACGGGGCCAGTGAAGACCAGCAAGAGCTTTCAGGGCTGGCCCCTTCCTTGTGGGAGAAGGAGCCGGACGTTTGCCTTTTCGGAAAGAGGCTCTGCCGAGAACGAGCGCCGTGAGATATGCCGTCTGTGGTTAAGCACAGATGCCCAGTGCTGTTGTGCCTGTAGATAGGGTGCACGGGGACAGTGAAGACCAGCAAGAGTTTTCAGGACTGGCCCCTTCCTTGTGGGAGAAGGAGCCGGACGTTTGCCTTTTCGGAAAGAGGCTCTGCCGAGAACGATCGCCGTGAGATGCTGAGTCTCTGGGAAAGCACAGATGCCCAGTGCTGTTGTGCCTGTGGGTAGGGTGCACGGGGCCAGTGAAGACCAGCAAGAGCTTTCAGGGCTGGCCCCTTCCTTGTGGGAGAAGGAGCCGGACGTTTGCCTTTTCGGAAAGAGGCTCTGCCGAGAACGAGCGCCGTGAGATATGCCGTCTGTGGTTAGGCACAGATGCCCAGTGCTGTTGTGCCTGTGGGTAGTTTGCACGGGGCCAGTGAAGACCAGCAAGAGCTTCCAGGGCAGGCCCCTTCCTTGTGGGAGAAGGAGCCATACGTTTGCCTTTTCGGAAAGAGGCTCTGCCGAGAACGAGCGCCGTGAGATATGCCGTCTGAGGTTAAGCACAGATGCCCAGTGCTGTTGTGCCTGTGGGTAGGTTGCACGGGGACAGTGAAGACCAGCAAGAGCTTTCAGGGCTGGCCCCTTCCTTGTGGGAGAAGGAGCCGGACGTTTGCCTTTTCGGAAAGAGGCTCTGCCGAGAACAAGCGCCGTGAGATATGCCGTCTGTGGTTAAGCACAGATGCCCAGTGCTGTTGTGCCTGTGGATAGGGTGCACGGGGCCAGTGAAGACCAGCAAGAGCTTTCAGGGCTGGCCCCTTCCTTGTGGGAGAAGGAGCCGGACGTTTGCCTTTTCGGAAAGAGGCTCTGCCGAGAGCGATCGCAGTGAGATATGCCGTCTGTGGTTAAGCACAGATGCCCAGTGCTGTTGTGCCTGTGGGTAGGGTGTACGGGGCCAGTGAAGACCAGCAAGAGTTTTCAGGACTGGCCCCTTCCTTGTGGGAGAAGGAGCCGGACGTTTGCCTTTTCGGAAAGAGGCTCTGCCGATAACGAGCGCCGTGAGATTTGCCGTCTGTGGTTAAGAACAGATGCCCAGTGCTGTTGTGCCTGTGGATAGGGTGCACGGGGACAGTGAAGACCAGCAAGAGTTTTCAGGGCTGGCCCCTTCCTTGTGGGAGAAGGAGCCGGACGTTTGCCTTTTCGGAAAGAGGCTCTGCCGAGAACGAGCGCCGTGAGATATGCCGTCTGTGGTTAAGCACAGATGCCCAGTGCTGTTGTGCCTGTGGGTGGGTTGCACGGGGACAGTGAAGACCAGCAAGAGCTTTCAGGGCTGGCCCCTTCCTTGTGGGAGAAGGAGCCGGACGTTTGCCTTTTCGGAAAGAGGCTCTGCCGAGAACGAGCGCCATGAGATGCTGAGTCTCTGGGAAAGCACAGATGCCCAGTGCTGTTGTGCCTGTGGGTAGGGTGCACGGGGACAGTGAAGACCAGCAAGAGCTTTCAGGGCTGGCCCCTTCCTTGTGGGAGAAGGAGCCGGACGTTTGCCTTTTCGGAAAGAGGATCTGCCGAGAACGAGCGCCGTGAGATATGCCGTCTGTGGTTAAGCACAGATGCCCAGTGCTGTTGTGCCTGTGGGTAGGGTGCACGGGGCCAGTGAAGACCAGCAAGAGCTTTCAGGGCTGGCCCCTTCCTTGTGGGAGAAGGAGCCGGACGTTTGCCTTTTCGGAAAGAGGCTCTGCCGAGAACGAGCGCCGTGAGATGCTGAGTCTCTGGGAAAGCACAGATGCCCAGTGCTGTTGTGCCTGTGGGTAGGGTGCACGGGGACAGTGAAGACCAGCAAGAGCTTTCAGGGCTGGCCCCTTCCTTGTGGGAGAAGGAGCCGGACATTTGCCTTTTCGGAAAGAGGCTCTGCCGAGAACGAGCGCCGTGAGATATGCCGTCTGTGGTTAAGCACAGATGCCCAGCGCTGTTGTGCCTGTGGATAGGGTGCACGGGGACAGTGAAGACCAGCAAGAGCTTTCAGGGCTGGCCCCTTCCTTGTGGGAGAAGGAGCCGGACGTTTGCCTTTTCGGAAAGAGGCTCTGCCGAGAACGAGCGCCGTGAGATATGCCGTCTGTGGTTAAGCACAGATGCCCAGTGCTGTTGTGCCTGTGGGTAGGGTGCACGGGGACAGTGAAGACCAGCAAGAGCTTTCAGGGCTGGCCCCTTCCTTGTGGGAGAAGAAGCCGGACATTTGCCTTTTCGGAAAGAGGCTCTGCCGAGAACGAGCGCCGTGAGATGCTGAGTCTCTGGGAAAGCACAGATGCCCAGTGCTGTTGTGCCTGTGGGTAGGGGGCACGGGGCCAGTGAAGACCAGCAAGAGCTTTCAGGGCTGGCCCCTTCCTTGTGGGAGAAGGAGCCGGACGTTTGCCTTTTCGGAAAGAGGCTCTGCCGAGAACGAGCGCCGTGAGATATGCCGTCTGTGGTTAAGCACAGATGCCCAGTGCTGTTGTGCCTGTGGGTAGGGTGCACGGGGACAGTGAAGACCAGCAAGAGCTTTCAGGGCTGGCCCCTTCCTTGTGGGAGAAGGAGCCGGACGTTTGCCTTTTCGGAAAGAGGCTCTGCCGAGAACGAGCGCCGTGAGATATGCCGTCAGTGGTTAAGCACAGATGCCCAGTGCTGTTGTGCCTGTGGATAGGGTGCACGGGGCCAGTGAAGACCAGCAAGAGCTTTCAGGGCTGGCCCCTTCCTTGTGGGAGAAGGAGCCGGACGTTTGCCTTTTCGGAAAGAGGCTCTGCCGAGAACGAGCGCCGTGAGATATGCCGTCTGTGGTTAAGCACAGATGCCCAGTGCTGTTGTGCCTGTGGATAGGGTGCACGGGGACAGTGAAGACCAGCAAGAGCTTTCAGGGCTCGCCCCTTCCTTGTGGGAGAAGGAGCCGGACGTTTGCCTTTTCGGAAAGAGGCTCTGCCGAGAACGAGCGCCGTGAGATGCTGAGTCTCTGGGAAAGCACAGATGCCCAGTGCTGTTGTGCCTGTGGGTAGGGTGCACGGGGACAGTGAAGACCAGCAAGAGCTTTCAGGGCTGGCCCCTTCCTTGTGGGAGAAGGAGCTGGACGTTTGCCTTTTCGGAAAGAGGCTCTGCCGAGAACGAGCGCCGTGAGATGCTGAGTCTCTGGGAAAGCACAGATGCCCAGTGCTGTTGTGCCTGTGGGTAGGGTGCACGGGGACAGTGAAGACCAGCTGGAGTTTTCAGGGCTGGCCCCTTCCTTGTGGGAGAAGGAGCCGGATGTTTGCCTTTTTGGTAAGAGGCACTGCCGAGAACGAGCGCCATGAGATATGCCGTCTGCGGTTAAGCACAGATGCCCAGTGCTGTTGTGCCTGTGGGTAGGGTGCACGGGGCCAGTGAAGACCAGCAAGAGCTTTCAGGGCTGGCCCCTTCCTTGTGGGAGAAGGAGCCGGACGTTTGCCTTTTCGGAAAGAGGCTCTGCCGAGAACGAGCGCCGTGAGATGCTGTGTCTCTGGGAAAGCACAGATGCCCAGTGCTGTTGTGCCTGTGGGTAGGGTGCACGGGGACAGTGAAGACCAGCAAGAGCTTTCAGGGCTGGCCCCTTCCTTGTGGGAGAAGGAGCCGGACGTTTGCCTTTTCGGAAAGAGGCTCTGCCGAGAACGAGCGCCGTGAGATATGCCGTCTGTGGTTAAGCACAGATGCCCAGTGCTGTTGTGCCTGTGGATAGGGTGCACGGGGACAGTGAAGACCAGCAAGAGCTTTCAGGGCTGGCCCCTTCCTTGTGGGAGAAGGAGCCGGACATTTGCCTTTTCGGAAAGAGGCTCTGCCGAGAACGAGCGCCGTGAGATGCTGAGTCTCTGGGAAAGCACAGATGCCCAGTGCTGTTGTGCATGTGGGTAGGGTGCACGGGGACAGTGAAGACCAGCAAGAGCTTTCAGGGCTGGCCCCTTCCTTGTGGGAGTAGGAGCTGGACGTTTGCCTTTTCGGAAAGAGGCTCTGCCGAGAACGAGCGCCGTGAGATGCTGAGTCTCTGGGAAAGCACAGATGCCCAGTGCTGTTGTGCCTGTGGGTAGGGTGCACGGGGACAGTGAAGACCAGCTGGAGTTTCCAGGGCTGGCCCCTTCCTTGTGGGAGAAGGAGCCGGATGTTTGCCTTTTTGGTAAGAGGCACTGCCGAGAACGAGCGCCATGAGATATGCCGTCTGCGGTTAAGCACAGATGCCCAGTGCTGTTGTGCCTGTGGGTAGGGTGCACGGGGCCAGTGAAGACCAGCAAGAGCTTTCAGGGCTGGCCCCTTCCTTGTGGGAGAAGGAGCCGGACGTTTGCCTTTTCGGAAAGAGGCTCTGCCGAGAACGAGCGCCGTGAGATGCTGTGTCTCTGGGAAAGCACAGATGCCCAGTGCTGTTGTGCCTGTGGGTAGGGTGCACGGGGACAGTGAAGACCAGCTGGAGTTTTCAGGGCTGGCCCCTTCCTTGTGGGAGAAGGAGCCGGATGTTTGCCTTCTTGGTAAGAGGCACTGCCGAGAACGAGCGCCATGAGATATGCCGTCTGAGGTTAAGCACAGATGCCCAGTGCTGTTGTGCCTGTGGGTAGGGTGCACGGGGACAGTGAAGACCAGCAAGAGCTTTCAGGGCTGGCCCCTTCCTTGTGGGAGAAGGAGCCGGACGTTTGCCTTTTCGGAAAGAGGCTCTGCCGAGAACGAGCGCCGTGAGATGCTGTGTCTCTGGGAAAGCACAGATGCCCAGTGCTGTTGTGCCTGTGGGTAGGGTGCACGGGGACAGTGAAGACCAGCAAGAGCTTTCAGGGCTGGCCCCTTCCTTGTGGGAGAAGGAGCCGGATGTTTGCCTTTTCGGAAAGAGGCTCTGCCGAGAACGAGCGCCGTGAGATATGCCGTCTGTGGTTAAGCACAGATGCCCAGTGCTGTTGTGCCTGTGGGTAGGGTGCACGGGGCCAGTGAAGACCAGCAAGAGCTTTCAGGGCTGGCCCCTTCCTTGTGGGAGAAGGAGCCGGACGTTTGCCTTTTCGGAAAGAGGCTCTGCCGATAGCGAACGCAGTGAGATATGCCGTCTGTGGTTAAGCACAGATGCCCAGTGCTCTTCTGCCTGTGGATAGGGTGCACGGGGCCAGTGAAGACCAGCAAGAGCTTTCAGGGCTGGCCCCTTCCTTGTGGGAGAAGGAGCCGGACGTTTGCCTTTTCGGAAAGAGGCTCTGCCGAGAACGAGCGCCGTGAGATATGCCGTCTGTGGTTAAGCACAGATGCCCAGTGCTGTTGTGCCTGTGGATAGGGTGCACGGGGACAGTGAAGACCAGCAAGAGCTTTCAGCGCTGGCCCCTTCCTTGTGGGAGAAGGAGCCGGACGTTTGCCTTTTCGGAAAGAGGCTCTGCCGAGAACGAGCGCCGTGAGGTGCTGATTCTCTGGGAAAGCACAGATGCCCAGTGCTCTTCTGCCTGTGGATAGGGTGCACGGGGCCAGTGAAGACCAGCAAGAGCTTTCAGGGCTGGCCCCTTCCTTGTGGGAGAAGGAGCTGGACGTTTGCCTTTTCGGAAAGAGGCTCTGCCGAGAACGAGCGCCGTGAGATATGCCGTCTGTGGTTAAGCACAGATGCCCAGTGCTGTTGTGCCTGTGGGTAGTTTGCACGGGGCCAGTGAAGACCAGCAAGAGCTTTCAGGGCTGGCCCCTTCCTTGTGGGAGAAGGTGCCAGACGTTTGCCTTTTCGGAAAGAGGCTCTGCCGAGAACGAGCGCCGTGAGATATGCCGTCTGAGGTTAAGCACAGATGCCCAGTGCTGTTGTGCCTGTGGGTAGGTTGCACGGGGACAGTGAAGACCAGCAAGAGCTTTCAGGGCTGGCCCCTTCCTTGTGGGAGAAGGAGCCGGACGTTTGCCTTTTCGGAAAGAGGCTCTGCCGAGAACAAGCACCGTGAGATATGCCGTCTGTGGTTAAGCACAGATGCCCAGTGCTGTTGTGCCTGTGGATAGGGTGCACGGGGACAGTGAAGACCAGCAAGAGCTTTCAGGGCTGGCCCCTTCCTTGTGGGAGAAGGAGCCGGACATTTGCCTTTTCGGAAAGAGGCTCTGCCGAGAACGAGCGCCGTGAGATATGCCATCTGTGGTTAAGCAGAGATGCCCAGTGCTGTTGTGCCTGTGGATAGGGTGCACGGGGACAGTGAAGACCAGCAAGAGATTTCAGGGCTGGCCCCTTCCTTGTGGGAGAAGGAGCTGGACGTTTGCCTTTTCGGAAAGAGGCTCTGCCGAGAACGAGCGCGGTGAGATGCTGTGTCTCTGGGAAAGCACAGATGCCCAGTGCTGTTGTGCCTGTGGGTAGGGTGCACGGGGACAGTGAAGACCAGCAAGAGCTTTCAGGGCTGGCCCCTTCCTTGTGGGAGAAGGAGCCGGACGTTTGCCTTTTCGGAAAGAGGCTCTGCCGAGAGCGATCGCAGTGAGATATGCCGTCTGTGGTTAAGCACAGATGCCCAGTGCTGTTGTGCCTGTCGATAGGGTGCACGGGGCCAGTGAAGACCAGCAAGAGCTTTCAGGGCTGGCCCCTTCCTTGTGGGAGAAGGAGCCGGACGTTTGCCTTTTCGGAAAGAGGCTCTGCCGAGAGCGATCGCAGTGAGATATGCCGTCTGTGGTTAAGCACAGATGCCCAGTGCTCTTGTGCCTGTGGATAGGGTGCACGGGGCCAGTGAAGACCAGCAAGAGCTTTCAGGGCTGGCCCCTTCCTTGTGGGAGAAGGAGCCGGACGTTTGCCTTTTCGGAAAGAGGCTCTGCCGAGAACGAGCGCCGTGAGCTATGCCGTCTGTGGTTAAGCACAGATGCCCAGTGCTGTTGTGCCTGTAGATAGGGTGCACGGGGACAGTGAAGACCAGCAAGAGTTTTCAGGACTGGCCCCTTCCTTGTGGGAGAAGGAGCCGGACGTTTGCCTTTTCGGAAAGAGGCTCTGCCGAGAACGAGCGCCGTGAGATGCTGAGTCTCTGGGAAAGCACAGATGCCCAGTGCTGTTGTGCCTGTGGGTAGGGTGCACGGGGCCAGTGAAGACCAGCAAGAGCTTTCAGGGCTGGCCCCTTCCTTGTGGGAGAAGGAGCCGGACGTTTGCCTTTTCGGAAAGAGGCTCTGCCGAGAACGAGCGCCGTGAGATATGCCGTCTGTGGTTAAGCACAGATGCCCAGTGCTGTTGTGCCTGTGGATAGGGTGCACGGGGACAGTGAAGACCAGCAAGAGCTTTCAGGGCTGGCCCCTTCCTTGTGGGAGAAGGAGCCGGACGTTTGCCTTATCGGAAAGAGGCTCTGCCGAGAGCGATCGCAGTGAGATATGCCGTCTGTGGTTAAGCACAGATGCCCAGTGCTGTTGTGCCTGTCGATAGGGTGCACGGGGACAGTGAAGACCAGCAAGAGCTTTCAGGGCTGGCCCCTTCTTTGTGGGAGAAGGAGCCGGACGTTTGCCTTTTCGGAAAGAGGCTCTGCCGAGAGCGATCGCCGTGAGATATGCCGTCTGTGGTTAAGCACAGATGCCCAGTGCTGTTGTGCCTGTGGGTAGGGTGCACGGGGACAGTGAAGACCAGCTGGAGTTTTCAGGGCTGGCCCCTTCCTTGTGGGAGAAGGAGCCGGACGTTTGCCTTTTTGGAAAGAGGCACTGCCGAGAACGAGCGCCGTGAGATATGCCGTCTGCGGTTAAGCACAGATGCCCAGTGCTGTTGTGCCTGTGGGTAGGGTGCACGGGGCCAGTGAAGACCAGCAAGAGTTTTCAGGACTGGCCCCCTTCCTTGTGGGAGAAGGAGCCGGACGTTTGCCTTTTCGGAAAGAGGCTCTGCCGAGAACGAGCGCCGTGAGATATGCCGTCTGTGGTTAAGCACAGATGCCCAGTGCTCTTCTGCCTGTGGATAGGGTGCACGGGGCCAGTGAAGACCAGCAAGAGCTTTCAGGGCTGGCCCCTTCCTTGTGGGAGAAGGAGCCAGACGTTTGCCTTTTCGGAAAGAGGCTCTGCCGAGAACGAGCGCCGTGAGATATGCCGTCTGAGGTTAAGCACAGATGCCCAGTGCTGTTGTGCCTGTGGGTAGGTTGCACGGGGACAGTGAAGACCAGCAAGAGCTTTCAGGGCTGGCCCCTTCCTTGTGGGAGAAGGAGCCGGACGTTTGCCTTTTCGGAAAGAGGCTCTGCCGAGAACGAGCGCCGTGAGATATGCCGTCTGTGGTTAAGCACAGATGCCCAGTGCTGTTGTGCCTGTGGATAGGGTGCACGGGGACAGTGAAGACCAGCAAGAGCTTTCAGGGCTGGCCCCTTCCTTGTGGGAGAAGGAGCCGGACGTTTGCCTTTTCGGAAAGAGGCTCTGCCGAGAACGAGCGCCGTGAGATATGCCGTCTGTGGTTAAGCACAGATGCCCAGTGCTGTTGTGCCTGTGGATAGGGTGCACGGGGACAGTGAAGACCAGCAAGAGCTTTCAGGGCTGGCCCCTTCCTTGTGGGAGAAGGAGCCGGACGTTTGCCTTTTCGGAAAGAGGCTCTGCCGAGAACGAGCGCCGTGAGATGCTGTGTCTCTGGGAAAGCACAGATGCCCAGTGCTGTTGTGCCTGTGGGTAGGGTGCACGGGGACAGTGAAGACCAGCAAGAGCTTTCAGGGCTGGCCCCTTCCTTGTGGGAGAAGGAGCCGGACGTTTGCCTTTTCGGAAAGAGGCTCTGCCGAGAACGAGCGCCGTGAGATATGCCGTCTGTGGTTAAGCACAGATGCCCAGTGCTGTTGTGCCTGTGGATAGGGTGCACGGGGACAGTGAAGACCAGCAAGAGCTTTCAGGGCTGGCCCCTTCCTTGTGGGAGAAGGAGCCGGACATTTGCCTTTTCGGAAAGAGGCTCTGCCGAGAACGAGCGCCGTGAGATGCTGAGTCTCTGGGAAAGCACAGATGCCCAGTGCTGTTGTGCATGTGGGTAGGGTGCACGGGGACAGTGAAGACCAGCAAGAGCTTTCAGGGCTGGCCCCTTCCTTGTGGGAGTAGGAGCTGGACGTTTGCCTTTTCGGAAAGAGGCTCTGCCGAGAACGAGCGCCGTGAGATGCTGAGTCTCTGGGAAAGCACAGATGCCCAGTGCTGTTGTGCCTGTGGGTAGGGTGCACGGGGACAGTGAAGACCAGCTGGAGTTTCCAGGGCTGGCCCCTTCCTTGTGGGAGAAGGAGCCGGATGTTTGCCTTTTTGGTAAGAGGCACTGCCGAGAACGAGCGCCATGAGATATGCCGTCTGCGGTTAAGCACAGATGCCCAGTGCTGTTGTGCCTGTGGGTAGGGTGCACGGGGCCAGTGAAGACCAGCAAGAGCTTTCAGGGCTGGCCCCTTCCTTGTGGGAGAAGGAGCCGGACGTTTGCCTTTTCGGAAAGAGGCTCTGCCGAGAACGAGCGCCGTGAGATGCTGTGTCTCTGGGAAAGCACAGATGCCCAGTGCTGTTGTGCCTGTGGGTAGGGTGCACGGGGACAGTGAAGACCAGCTGGAGTTTTCAGGGCTGGCCCCTTCCTTGTGGGAGAAGGAGCCGGATGTTTGCCTTCTTGGTAAGAGGCACTGCCGAGAACGAGCGCCATGAGATATGCCGTCTGAGGTTAAGCACAGATGCCCAGTGCTGTTGTGCCTGTGGGTAGGGTGCACGGGGACAGTGAAGACCAGCAAGAGCTTTCAGGGCTGGCCCCTTCCTTGTGGGAGAAGGAGCCGGACGTTTGCCTTTTCGGAAAGAGGCTCTGCCGAGAACGAGCGCCGTGAGATGCTGTGTCTCTGGGAAAGCACAGATGCCCAGTGCTGTTGTGCCTGTGGGTAGGGTGCACGGGGACAGTGAAGACCAGCAAGAGCTTTCAGGGCTGGCCCCTTCCTTGTGGGAGAAGGAGCCGGATGTTTGCCTTTTCGGAAAGAGGCTCTGCCGAGAACGAGCGCCGTGAGATATGCCGTCTGTGGTTAAGCACAGATGCCCAGTGCTGTTGTGCCTGTGGGTAGGGTGCACGGGGCCAGTGAAGACCAGCAAGAGCTTTCAGGGCTGGCCCCTTCCTTGTGGGAGAAGGAGCCGGACGTTTGCCTTTTCGGAAAGAGGCTCTGCCGATAGCGAACGCAGTGAGATATGCCGTCTGTGGTTAAGCACAGATGCCCAGTGCTCTTCTGCCTGTGGATAGGGTGCACGGGGCCAGTGAAGACCAGCAAGAGCTTTCAGGGCTGGCCCCTTCCTTGTGGGAGAAGGAGCCGGACGTTTGCCTTTTCGGAAAGAGGCTCTGCCGAGAACGAGCGCCGTGAGATATGCCGTCTGTGGTTAAGCACAGATGCCCAGTGCTGTTGTGCCTGTAGATAGGGTGCACGGGGACAGTGAAGACCAGCAAGAGCTTTCAGCGCTGGCCCCTTCCTTGTGGGAGAAGGAGCCGGACGTTTGCCTTTTCGGAAAGAGGCTCTGCCGAGAACGAGCGCCGTGAGGTGCTGATTCTCTGGGAAAGCACAGATGCCCAGTGCTCTTCTGCCTGTGGATAGGGTGCACGGGGCCAGTGAAGACCAGCAAGAGCTTTCAGGGCTGGCCCCTTCCTTGTGGGAGAAGGAGCTGGACGTTTGCCTTTTCGGAAAGAGGCTCTGCCGAGAACGAGCGCCGTGAGATATGCCGTCTGTGGTTAAGCACAGATGCCCAGTGCTGTTGTGCCTGTGGGTAGTTTGCACGGGGCCAGTGAAGACCAGCAAGAGCTTTCAGGGCTGGCCCCTTCCTTGTGGGAGAAGGTGCCAGACGTTTGCCTTTTCGGAAAGAGGCTCTGCCGAGAACGAGCGCCGTGAGATATGCCGTCTGAGGTTAAGCACAGATGCCCAGTGCTGTTGTGCCTGTGGGTAGGTTGCACGGGGACAGTGAAGACCAGCAAGAGCTTTCAGGGCTGGCCCCTTCCTTGTGGGAGAAGGAGCCGGACGTTTGCCTTTTCGGAAAGAGGCTCTGCCGAGAACAAGCACCGTGAGATATGCCGTCTGTGGTTAAGCACAGATGCCCAGTGCTGTTGTGCCTGTGGATAGGGTGCACGGGGACAGTGAAGACCAGCAAGAGCTTTCAGGGCTGGCCCCTTCCTTGTGGGAGAAGGAGCCGGACATTTGCCTTTTCGGAAAGAGGCTCTGCCGAGAACGAGCGCCGTGAGATATGCCATCTGTGGTTAAGCAGAGATGCCCAGTGCTGTTGTGCCTGTGGATAGGGTGCACGGGGACAGTGAAGACCAGCAAGAGATTTCAGGGCTGGCCCCTTCCTTGTGGGAGAAGGAGCTGGACGTTTGCCTTTTCGGAAAGAGGCTCTGCCGAGAACGAGCGCGGTGAGATGCTGTGTCTCTGGGAAAGCACAGATGCCCAGTGCTGTTGTGCCTGTGGGTAGGGTGCACGGGGACAGTGAAGACCAGCAAGAGCTTTCAGGGCTGGCCCCTTCCTTGTGGGAGAAGGAGCCGGACGTTTGCCTTTTCGGAAAGAGGCTCTGCCGAGAGCGATCGCAGTGAGATATGCCGTCTGTGGTTAAGCACAGATGCCCAGTGCTGTTGTGCCTGTCGATAGGGTGCACGGGGCCAGTGAAGACCAGCAAGAGCTTTCAGGGCTGGCCCCTTCCTTGTGGGAGAAGGAGCCGGACGTTTGCCTTTTCGGAAAGAGGCTCTGCCGAGAGCGATCGCAGTGAGATATGCCGTCTGTGGTTAAGCACAGATGCCCAGTGCTCTTGTGCCTGTGGATAGGGTGCACGGGGCCAGTGAAGACCAGCAAGAGCTTTCAGGGCTGGCCCCTTCCTTGTGGGAGAAGGAGCCGGACGTTTGCCTTTTCGGAAAGAGGCTCTGCCGAGAACGAGCGCCGTGAGCTATGCCGTCTGTGGTTAAGCACAGATGCCCAGTGCTGTTGTGCCTGTAGATAGGGTGCACGGGGACAGTGAAGACCAGCAAGAGTTTTCAGGACTGGCCCCTTCCTTGTGGGAGAAGGAGCCGGACGTTTGCCTTTTCGGAAAGAGGCTCTGCCGAGAACGAGCGCCGTGAGATGCTGAGTCTCTGGGAAAGCACAGATGCCCAGTGCTGTTGTGCCTGTGGGTAGGGTGCACGGGGCCAGTGAAGACCAGCAAGAGCTTTCAGGGCTGGCCCCTTCCTTGTGGGAGAAGGAGCCGGACGTTTGCCTTTTCGGAAAGAGGCTCTGCCGAGAACGAGCGCCGTGAGATATGCCGTCTGTGGTTAAGCACAGATGCCCAGTGCTGTTGTGCCTGTGGATAGGGTGCACGGGGACAGTGAAGACCAGCAAGAGCTTTCAGGGCTGGCCCCTTCCTTGTGGGAGAAGGAGCCGGACGTTTGCCTTATCGGAAAGAGGCTCTGCCGAGAGCGATCGCAGTGAGATATGCCGTCTGTGGTTAAGCACAGATGCCCAGTGCTGTTGTGCCTGTCGATAGGGTGCACGGGGACAGTGAAGACCAGCAAGAGCTTTCAGGGCTGGCCCCTTCTTTGTGGGAGAAGGAGCCGGACGTTTGCCTTTTCGGAAAGAGGCTCTGCCGAGAGCGATCGCCGTGAGATATGCCGTCTGTGGTTAAGCACAGATGCCCAGTGCTGTTGTGCCTGTGGGTAGGGTGCACGGGGACAGTGAAGACCAGCTGGAGTTTTCAGGGCTGGCCCCTTCCTTGTGGGAGAAGGAGCCGGACGTTTGCCTTTTTGGAAAGAGGCACTGCCGAGAACGAGCGCCGTGAGATATGCCGTCTGCGGTTAAGCACAGATGCCCAGTGCTGTTGTGCCTGTGGGTAGGGTGCACGGGGCCAGTGAAGACCAGCAAGAGTTTTCAGGACTGGCCCCCTTCCTTGTGGGAGAAGGAGCCGGACGTTTGCCTTTTCGGAAAGAGGCTCTGCCGAGAACGAGCGCCGTGAGATATGCCGTCTGTGGTTAAGCACAGATGCCCAGTGCTCTTCTGCCTGTGGATAGGGTGCACGGGGCCAGTGAAGACCAGCAAGAGCTTTCAGGGCTGGCCCCTTCCTTGTGGGAGAAGGAGCCAGACGTTTGCCTTTTCGGAAAGAGGCTCTGCCGAGAACGAGCGCCGTGAGATATGCCGTCTGAGGTTAAGCACAGATGCCCAGTGCTGTTGTGCCTGTGGGTAGGTTGCACGGGGACAGTGAAGACCAGCAAGAGCTTTCAGGGCTGGCCCCTTCCTTGTGGGAGAAGGAGCCGGACGTTTGCCTTTTCGGAAAGAGGCTCTGCCGAGAACGAGCGCCGTGAGATATGCCGTCTGTGGTTAAGCACAGATGCCCAGTGCTGTTGTGCCTGTGGATAGGGTGCACGGGGACAGTGAAGACCAGCAAGAGCTTTCAGGGCTGGCCCCTTCCTTGTGGGAGAAGGAGCCGGACGTTTGCCTTTTCGGAAAGAGGCTCTGCCGAGAACGAGCGCCGTGAGATATGCCGTCTGTGGTTAAGCACAGATGCCCAGTGCTGTTGTGCCTGTGGATAGGGTGCACGGGGACAGTGAAGACCAGCAAGAGCTTTCAGGGCTGGCCCCTTCCTTGTGGGAGAAGGAGCCGGACGTTTGCCTTTTCGGAAAGAGGCTCTGCCGAGAACGAGCGCCGTGAGATGCTGTGTCTCTGGGAAAGCACAGATGCCCAGTGCTGTTGTGCCTGTGGGTAGGGTGCACGGGGACAGTGAAGACCAGCAAGAGCTTTCAGGGCTGGCCCCTTCCTTGTGGGAGAAGGAGCCGGACGTTTGCCTTTTCGGAAAGAGGCTCTGCCGAGAACGAGCGCCGTGAGATATGCCGTCTGTGGTTAAGCACAGATGCCCAGTGCTGTTGTGCCTGTGGATAGGGTGCACGGGGCCAGTGAAGACCAGCAAGAGCTTTCAGGGCTGGCCCCTTCCTTGTGGGAGAAGGAGCCGGACGTTTGCCTTTTCGGAAAGAGGCTCTGCCGAGAACGAGCGCCGTGAGATGCTGAGTCTCTGGGAAAGCACAGATGCCCAGTGCTGTTGTGCCTGTGGGTAGGGTGCACGGGGACAGTGAAGACCAGCAAGAGCTTTCAGGGCTGGCCCCTTCCTTGTGGGAGAAGGAGCTGGACGTTTGCCTTTTCGGAAAGAGGCTCTGCCGAGAACGAGCGCCGTGAGATGCTGAGTCTCTGGGAAAGCACAGATGCCCAGTGCTGTTGTGCCTGTGGGTAGGGTGCACGGGGACAGTGAAGACCAGCTGGAGTTTTCAGGGCTGGCCCCTTCCTTGTGGGAGAAGGAGCCGGATGTTTGCCTTTTTGGTAAGAGGCACTGCCGAGAACGAGCGCCATGAGATATGCCGTCTGCGGTTAAGCACAGATGCCCAGTGCTGTTGTGCCTGTGGGTAGGGTGCACGGGGCCAGTGAAGACCAGCAAGAGCTTTCAGGGCTGGCCCCTTCCTTGTGGGAGAAGGAGCCGGACGTTTGCCTTTTCGGAAAGAGGCTCTGCCGAGAACGAGCGCCGTGAGATGCTGTGTCTCTGGGAAAGCACAGATGCCCAGTGCTGTTGTGCCTGTGGGTAGGGTGCACGGGGACAGTGAAGACCAGCAAGAGCTTTCAGGGCTGGCCCCTTCCTTGTGGGAGAAGGAGCCGGACGTTTGCCTTTTCGGAAAGAGGCTCTGCCGAGAACGAGCGCCGTGAGATATGCCGTCTGTGGTTAAGCACAGATGCCCAGTGCTGTTGTGCCTGTGGATAGGGTGCACGGGGACAGTGAAGACCAGCAAGAGTTTTCAGGACTGGCCCCTTCCTTGTGGGAGAAGGAGCCGGACGTTTGCCTTTTCGGAAAGAGGCTCTGCCGAGAACGAGCGCCGTGAGATGCTGAGTCTCTGGGAAAGCACAGATGCCCAGTGCTGTTGTGCCTGTGGGTAGGGTGCACGGGGCCAGTGAAGACCAGCAAGAGCTTTCAGGGCTGGCCCCTTCCTTGTGGGAGAAGGAGCCGGACGTTTGCCTTTTCGGAAAGAGGCTCTGCCGAGAACGAGCGCCGTGAGATATGCCGTCTGTGGTTAAGCACAGATGCCCAGTGCTGTTGTGCCTGTGGATAGGGTGCACGGGGACAGTGAAGACCAGCAAGAGCTTTCAGGGCTGGCCCCTTCCTTGTGGGAGAAGGAGCCGGACGTTTGCCTTATCGGAAAGAGGCTCTGCCGAGAGCGATCGCAGTGAGATATGCCGTCTGTGGTTAAGCACAGATGCCCAGTGCTGTTGTGCCTGTCGATAGGGTGCACGGGGACAGTGAAGACCAGCAAGAGCTTTCAGGGCTGGCCCCTTCTTTGTGGGAGAAGGAGCCGGACGTTTGCCTTTTCGGAAAGAGGCTCTGCCGAGAGCGATCGCCGTGAGATATGCCGTCTGTGGTTAAGCACAGATGCCCAGTGCTGTTGTGCCTGTGGGTAGGGTGCACGGGGACAGTGAAGACCAGCTGGAGTTTTCAGGGCTGGCCCCTTCCTTGTGGGAGAAGGAGCCGGACGTTTGCCTTTTTGGAAAGAGGCACTGCCGAGAACGAGCGCCGTGAGATATGCCGTCTGCGGTTAAGCACAGATGCCCAGTGCTGTTGTGCCTGTGGGTAGGGTGCACGGGGCCAGTGAAGACCAGCAAGAGTTTTCAGGACTGGCCCCCTTCCTTGTGGGAGAAGGAGCCGGACGTTTGCCTTTTCGGAAAGAGGCTCTGCCGAGAACGAGCGCCGTGAGATATGCCGTCTGTGGTTAAGCACAGATGCCCAGTGCTCTTCTGCCTGTGGATAGGGTGCACGGGGCCAGTGAAGACCAGCAAGAGCTTTCAGGGCTGGCCCCTTCCTTGTGGGAGAAGGAGCCAGACGTTTGCCTTTTCGGAAAGAGGCTCTGCCGAGAACGAGCGCCGTGAGATATGCCGTCTGAGGTTAAGCACAGATGCCCAGTGCTGTTGTGCCTGTGGGTAGGTTGCACGGGGACAGTGAAGACCAGCAAGAGCTTTCAGGGCTGGCCCCTTCCTTGTGGGAGAAGGAGCCGGACGTTTGCCTTTTCGGAAAGAGGCTCTGCCGAGAACGAGCGCCGTGAGATATGCCGTCTGTGGTTAAGCACAGATGCCCAGTGCTGTTGTGCCTGTGGATAGGGTGCACGGGGCCAGTGAAGACCAGCAAGAGCTTTCAGGGCTGGCCCCTTCCTTGTGGGAGAAGGAGCCGGACGTTTGCCTTTTCGGAAAGAGGCTCTGCCGAGAACGAGCGCCGTGAGATATGCCGTCTGTGGTTAAGCACAGATGCCCAGTGCTGTTGTGCCTGTGGATAGGGTGCACGGGGACAGTGAAGACCAGCAAGAGCTTTCAGGGCTGGCCCCTTCCTTGTGGGAGAAGGAGCCGGACGTTTGCCTTTTCGGAAAGAGGCTCTGCCGAGAACGAGCGCCGTGAGATGCTGTGTCTCTGGGAAAGCACAGATGCCCAGTGCTGTTGTGCCTGTGGGTAGGGTGCACGGGGACAGTGAAGACCAGCAAGAGCTTTCAGGGCTGGCCCCTTCCTTGTGGGAGAAGGAGCCGGACGTTTGCCTTTTCGGAAAGAGGCTCTGCCGAGAACGAGCGCCGTGAGATATGCCGTCTGTGGTTAAGCACAGATGCCCAGTGCTGTTGTGCCTGTGGATAGGGTGCACGGGGCCAGTGAAGACCAGCAAGAGCTTTCAGGGCTGGCCCCTTCCTTGTGGGAGAAGGAGCCGGACGTTTGCCTTTTCGGAAAGAGGCTCTGCCGAGAACGAGCGCCGTGAGATGCTGAGTCTCTGGGAAAGCACAGATGCCCAGTGCTGTTGTGCCTGTGGGTAGGGTGCACGGGGACAGTGAAGACCAGCAAGAGCTTTCAGGGCTGGCCCCTTCCTTGTGGGAGAAGGAGCTGGACGTTTGCCTTTTCGGAAAGAGGCTCTGCCGAGAACGAGCGCCGTGAGATGCTGAGTCTCTGGGAAAGCACAGATGCCCAGTGCTGTTGTGCCTGTGGGTAGGGTGCACGGGGACAGTGAAGACCAGCTGGAGTTTTCAGGGCTGGCCCCTTCCTTGTGGGAGAAGGAGCCGGATGTTTGCCTTTTTGGTAAGAGGCACTGCCGAGAACGAGCGCCATGAGATATGCCGTCTGCGGTTAAGCACAGATGCCCAGTGCTGTTGTGCCTGTGGGTAGGGTGCACGGGGCCAGTGAAGACCAGCAAGAGCTTTCAGGGCTGGCCCCTTCCTTGTGGGAGAAGGAGCCGGACGTTTGCCTTTTCGGAAAGAGGCTCTGCCGAGAACGAGCGCCGTGAGATGCTGTGTCTCTGGGAAAGCACAGATGCCCAGTGCTGTTGTGCCTGTGGGTAGGGTGCACGGGGACAGTGAAGACCAGCAAGAGCTTTCAGGGCTGGCCCCTTCCTTGTGGGAGAAGGAGCCGGACGTTTGCCTTTTCGGAAAGAGGCTCTGCCGAGAACGAGCGCCGTGAGATATGCCGTCTGTGGTTAAGCACAGATGCCCAGTGCTGTTGTGCCTGTGGATAGGGTGCACGGGGACAGTGAAGACCAGCAAGAGCTTTCAGGGCTGGCCCCTTCCTTGTGGGAGAAGGAGCCGGACATTTGCCTTTTCGGAAAGAGGCTCTGCCGAGAACGAGCGCCGTGAGATGCTGAGTCTCTGGGAAAGCACAGATGCCCAGTGCTGTTGTGCCTGTAGATAGGGTGCACGGGGCCAGTGAAGACCAGCAAGAGCTTTCAGGGCTGGCCCCTTCCTTGTGGGAGAAGGAGCTGGACGTTTGCCTTTTCGGAAAGAGGCTCTGCCGAGAACGAGCGCCGTGAGATATGCCGTCTGTGGTTAAGCACAGATGCCCAGTGCTGTTGTGCCTGTGGGTAGTTTGCACGGGGCCAGTGAAGACCAGCAAGAGCTTTCAGGGCTGGCCCCTTCCTTGTGGGAGAAGGTGCCAGACGTTTGCCTTTTCGGAAAGAGGCTCTGCCGAGAACGAGCGCCGTGAGATATGCCGTCTGAGGTTAAGCACAGATGCCCAGTGCTGTTGTGCCTGTGGGTAGGTTGCACGGGGACAGTGAAGACCAGCAAGAGCTTTCAGGGCTGGCCCCTTCCTTGTGGGAGAAGGAGCCGGACGTTTGCCTTTTCGGAAAGAGGCTCTGCCGAGAACAAGCACCGTGAGATATGCCGTCTGTGGTTAAGCACAGATGCCCAGTGCTGTTGTGCCTGTGGATAGGGTGCACGGGGACAGTGAAGACCAGCAAGAGCTTTCAGGGCTGGCCCCTTCCTTGTGGGAGAAGGAGCCGGACATTTGCCTTTTCGGAAAGAGGCTCTGCCGAGAACGAGCGCCGTGAGATATGCCATCTGTGGTTAAGCACAGATGCCCAGTGCTGTTGTGCCTGTGGATAGGGTGCACGGGGACAGTGAAGACCAGCAAGAGATTTCAGGGCTGGCCCCTTCCTTGTGGGAGAAGGAGCTGGACGTTTGCCTTTTCGGAAAGAGGCTCTGCCGAGAACGAGCGCGGTGAGATGCTGTGTCTCTGGGAAAGAACAGATGCCCAGTGCTGTTGTGCCTGTGGGTAGGGTGCACGGGGACAGTGAAGACCAGCAAGAGCTTTCAGGGCTGGCCCCTTCCTTGTGGGAGAAGGAGCCGGACGTTTGCCTTTTCGGAAAGAGGCTCTGCCGAGAGCGATCGCAGTGAGATATGCCGTCTGTGGTTAAGCACAGATGCCCAGTGCTGTTGTGCCTGTAGATAGGGTGCACGGGGCCAGTGAAGACCAGCAAGAGCTTTCAGGGCTGGCCCCTTCCTTGTGGGAGAAGGAGCCGGACGTTTGCCTTTTCGGAAAGAGGCTCTGCCGAGAGCGATCGCAGTGAGATATGCCGTCTGTGGTTAAGCACAGATGCCCAGTGCTCTTGTGCCTGTGGATAGGGTGCACGGGGCCAGTGAAGACCAGCAAGAGCTTTCAGGGCTGGCCCCTTCCTTGTGGGAGAAGGAGCCGGACGTTTGCCTTTTCGGAAAGAGGCTCTGCCGAGAACGAGCGCCGTGAGCTATGCCGTCTGTGGTTAAGCACAGATGCCCAGTGCTGTTGTGCCTGTAGATAGGGTGCACGGGGACAGTGAAGACCAGCAAGAGTTTTCAGGACTGGCCCCTTCCTTGTGGGAGAAGGAGCCGGACGTTTGCCTTTTCGGAAAGAGGCTCTGCCGAGAACGAGCGCCGTGAGATGCTGAGTCTCTGGGAAAGCACAGATGCCCAGTGCTGTTGTGCCTGTGGGTAGGGTGCACGGGGCCAGTGAAGACCAGCAAGAGCTTTCAGGGCTGGCCCCTTCCTTGTGGGAGAAGGAGCCGGACGTTTGCCTTTTCGGAAAGAGGCTCTGCCGAGAACGAGCGCCGTGAGATATGCCGTCTGTGGTTAAGCACAGATGCCCAGTGCTGTTGTGCCTGTGGATAGGGTGCATGGGGACAGTGAAGACCAGCAAGAGCTTTCAGGGCTGGCCCCTTCCTTGTGGGAGAAGGAGCCGGACGTTTGCCTTATCGGAAAGAGGCTCTGCCGAGAGCGATCGCAGTGAGATATGCCGTCTGTGGTTAAGCACAGATGCCCAGTGCTGTTGTGCCTGTCGATAGGGTGCACGGGGACAGTGAAGACCAGCAAGAGCTTTCAGGGCTGGCCCCTTCTTTGTGGGAGAAGGAGCCGGACGTTTGCCTTTTCGGAAAGAGGCTCTGCCGAGAGCGATCGCCGTGAGATATGCCGTCTGTGGTTAAGCACAGATGCCCAGTGCTCTTGTGCCTGTGGATAGGGTGCACGGGGCCAGTGAAGACCACCAAGAGTTTTCAGGGCTGGCCCCTTCCTTGTGGGAGAAGGAGCCGGACGTTTGCCTTTTTGGAAAGAGGCACTGCCGAGAACGAGCGCCGTGAGATATGCCGTCTGCGGTTAAGCACAGATGCCCAGTGCTGTTGTGCCTGTGGGTAGGGTGCACGGGGCCAGTGAAGACCAGCAAGAGTTTTCAGGACTGGCCCCCTTCCTTGTGGGAGAAGGAGCCGGACGTTTGCCTTTTCGGAAAGAGGCTCTGCCGAGAACGAGCGCCGTGAGATATGCCGTCTGTGGTTAAGCACAGATGCCCAGTGCTCTTCTGCCTGTGGATAGGGTGCACGGGGCCAGTGAAGACCAGCTGGAGTTTTCAGGGCTGGCCCCTTCCTTGTGGGAGAAGGAGCCAGACGTTTGCCTTTTCGGAAAGAGGCTCTGCCGAGAACGAGCGCCGTGAGATATGCCGTCTGAGGTTAAGCACAGATGCCCAGTGCTGTTGTGCCTGTGGGTAGGTTGCACGGGGACAGTGAAGACCAGCAAGAGCTTTCAGGGCTGGCCCCTTCCTTGTGGGAGAAGGAGCCGGACGTTTGCCTTTTCGGAAAGAGGCTCTGCCGAGAACGAGCGCCGTGAGATATGCCGTCTGTGGTTAAGCACAGATGCCCAGTGCTGTTGTGCCTGTGGATAGGGTGCACGGGGACAGTGAAGACCAGCAAGAGCTTTCAGGGCTGGCCCCTTCCTTGTGGGAGAAGGAGCCGGACGTTTGCCTTTTCGGAAAGAGGCTCTGCCGAGAACGAGCGCCGTGAGATATGCCGTCTGTGGTTAAGCACAGATGCCCAGTGCTGTTGTGCCTGTGGATAGGGTGCACGGGGACAGTGAAGACCAGCAAGAGCTTTCAGGGCTGGCCCCTTCCTTGTGGGAGAAGGAGCCGGACGTTTGCCTTTTCGGAAAGAGGCTCTGCCGAGAACGAGCGCCGTGAGATGCTGTGTCTCTGGGAAAGCACAGATGCCCAGTGCTGTTGTGCCTGTGGGTAGGGTGCACGGGGACAGTGAAGACCAGCAAGAGCTTTCAGGGCTGGCCCCTTCCTTGTGGGAGAAGGAGCCGGACGTTTGCCTTTTCGGAAAGAGGCTCTGCCGAGAACGAGCGCCGTGAGATATGCCGTCTGTGGTTAAGCACAGATGCCCAGTGCTGTTGTGCCTGTGGATAGGGTGCACGGGGCCAGTGAAGACCAGCAAGAGCTTTCAGGGCTGGCCCCTTCCTTGTGGGAGAAGGAGCCGGACGTTTGCCTTTTCGGAAAGAGGCTCTGCCGAGAGCGATCGCAGTGAGATATGCCGTCTGTGGTTAAGCACAGATGCCCAGTGCTGTTGTGCCTGTGGATAGGGTGCACGGGGCCAGTGAAGACCAGCAAGAGCTTTCAGGGCTGGCCCCTTCCTTGTGGGAGAAGGAGCCGGACGTTTGCCTTTTCGGAAAGAGGCTCTGCCGAGAACGAGCGCCGTGAGATATGCCGTCTGTGGTTAAGCACAGATGCCCAGTGCTCTTCTGCCTGTGGATAGGGTGCACGGGGACAGTGAAGACCAGCAAGAGATTTCAGGGCTGGCCCCTTCCTTGTGGGAGAAGGAGCTGGACGTTTGCCTTTTCGGAAAGAGGCTCTGCCGAGAACGAGCGCGGTGAGATGCTGTGTCTCTGGGAAAGCACAGATGCCCAGTGCTGTTGTGCCTGTGGGTAGGGTGCACGGGGACAGTGAAGACCAGCAAGAGCTTTCAGGGCTGGCCCCTTCCTTGTGGGAGAAGGAGCCGGACGTTTGCCTTTTCGGAAAGAGGCTCTGCCGAGAGCGATCGCAGTGAGATATGCCGTCTGTGGTTAAGCACAGATGCCCAGTGCTGTTGTGCCTGTCGATAGGGTGCACGGGGCCAGTGAAGACCAGCAAGAGCTTTCAGGGCTGGCCCCTTCCTTGTGGGAGAAGGAGCCGGACGTTTGCCTTTTCGGAAAGAGGCTCTGCCGAGAGCGATCGCAGTGAGATATGCCGTCTGTGGTTAAGCACAGATGCCCAGTGCTCTTGTGCCTGTGGATAGGGTGCACGGGGCCAGTGAAGACCAGCAAGAGCTTTCAGGGCTGGCCCCTTCCTTGTGGGAGAAGGAGCCGGACGTTTGCCTTTTCGGAAAGAGGCTCTGCCGAGAACGAGCGCCGTGAGCTATGCCGTCTGTGGTTAAGCACAGATGCCCAGTGCTGTTGTGCCTGTAGATAGGGTGCACGGGGACAGTGAAGACCAGCAAGAGTTTTCAGGACTGGCCCCTTCCTTGTGGGAGAAGGAGCCGGACGTTTGCCTTTTCGGAAAGAGGCTCTGCCGAGAACGAGCGCCGTGAGATGCTGAGTCTCTGGGAAAGCACAGATGCCCAGTGCTGTTGTGCCTGTGGGTAGGGTGCACGGGGCCAGTGAAGACCAGCAAGAGCTTTCAGGGCTGGCCCCTTCCTTGTGGGAGAAGGAGCCGGACGTTTGCCTTTTCGGAAAGAGGCTCTGCCGAGAACGAGCGCCGTGAGATATGCCGTCTGTGGTTAAGCACAGATGCCCAGTGCTGTTGTGCCTGTGGATAGGGTGCACGGGGACAGTGAAGACCAGCAAGAGCTTTCAGGGCTGGCCCCTTCCTTGTGGGAGAAGGAGCCGGACGTTTGCCTTATCGGAAAGAGGCTCTGCCGAGAGCGATCGCAGTGAGATATGCCGTCTGTGGTTAAGCACAGATGCCCAGTGCTGTTGTGCCTGTCGATAGGGTGCACGGGGACAGTGAAGACCAGCAAGAGCTTTCAGGGCTGGCCCCTTCTTTGTGGGAGAAGGAGCCGGACGTTTGCCTTTTCGGAAAGAGGCTCTGCCGATAGCGATCGCCGTGAGATATGCCGTCTGTGGTTAAGCACAGATGCCCAGTGCTCTTGTGCCTGTGGATAGGGTGCACGGGGCCAGTGAAGACCACCAAGAGTTTTCAGGGCTGGCCCCTTCCTTGTGGGAGAAGGAGCCGGACGTTTGCCTTTTTGGAAAGAGGCACTGCCGAGAACGAGCGCCGTGAGATATGCCGTCTGCGGTTAAGCACAGATGCCCAGTGCTGTTGTGCCTGTGGGTAGGGTGCACGGGGCCAGTGAAGACCAGCAAGAGTTTTCAGGACTGGCCCCCTTCCTTGTGGGAGAAGGAGCCGGACGTTTGCCTTTTCGGAAAGAGGCTCTGCCGAGAACGAGCGCCGTGAGATATGCCGTCTGTGGTTAAGCACAGATGCCCAGTGCTCTTCTGCCTGTGGATAGGGTGCACGGGGCCAGTGAAGACCAGCAAGAGCTTTCAGGGCTGGCCCCATCCTTGTGGGAGAAGGAGCTGGACGTTTGTGTTTTCGGAAAGAGGCTCTGCCGAGAACGAGCGCCGTGAGATATGCCGTCTGTGGTTAAGCACAGATGCCCAGTGCTGTTGTGCCTGTGGGTAGGTTGCACGGGGACAGTGAAGACCAGCAAGAGCTTTCAGGGCTGGCCCCTTCCTTGTGGGAGAAGGAGCCGGACGTTTGCCTTTTCGGAAAGAGGCTCTGCCGAGAACGAGCGCCGTGAGATATGCCGTCTGTGGTTAAGCACAGATGCCCAGTGCTGTTGTGCCTGTGGATAGGGTGCACGGGGACAGTGAAGACCAGCTGGAGTTTTCAGGGCTGGCCCCTTCCTTGTGGGAGAAGGAGCCGGACGTTTGCCTTTTCGGAAAGAGGCTCTGCCGAGAACGAGCGCCGTGAGATATGCCGTCTGTGGTTAAGCACAGATGCCCAGTGCTGTTGTGCCTGTGGATAGGGTGCACGGGGACAGTGAAGACCAGCAAGAGCTTTCAGGGCTGGCCCCTTCCTTGTGGGAGAAGGAGCCGGACGTTTGCCTTTTCGGAAAGAGGCTCTGCCGAGAACGAGCGCCGTGAGATGCTGTGTCTCTGGGAAAGCACAGATGCCCAGTGCTGTTGTGCCTGTGGGTAGGGTGCACGGGGACAGTGAAGACCAGCAAGAGCTTTCAGGGCTGGCCCCTTCCTTGTGGGAGAAGGAGCCGGACGTTTGCCTTTTCGGAAAGAGGCTCTGCCGAGAACGAGCGCCGTGAGATATGCCGTCTGTGGTTAAGCACAGATGCCCAGTGCTGTTGTGCCTGTGGATAGGGTGCACGGGGCCAGTGAAGACCAGCAAGAGCTTTCAGGGCTGGCCCCTTCCTTGTGGGAGAAGGAGCCGGACGTTTGCCTTTTCGGAAAGAGGCTCTGCCGAGAGCGATCGCAGTGAGATATGCCGTCTGTGGTTAAGCACAGATGCCCAGTGCTGTTGTGCCTGTGGATAGGGTGCACGGGGCCAGTGAAGACCAGCAAGAGCTTTCAGGGCTGGCCCCTTCCTTGTGGGAGAAGGAGCCGGACGTTTGCCTTTTCGGAAAGAGGCTCTGCCGAGAACGAGCGCCGTGAGATATGCCGTCTGTGGTTAAGCACAGATGCCCAGTGCTCTTCTGCCTGTGGATAGGGTGCACGGGGCCAGTGAAGACCAGCAAGAGTTTTCAGGACTGGCCCCCTTCCTTGTGGGAGAAGGAGCCAGACGTTTGCCTTTTCGGAAAGAGGCTCTGCCGAGAACGAGCGCCGTGAGATATGCCGTCTGAGGTTAAGCACAGATGCCCAGTGCTGTTGTGCCTGTGGGTAGGTTGCACGGGGACAGTGAAGACCAGCAAGAGCTTTCAGGGCTGGCCCCTTCCTTGTGGGAGAAGGAGCCGTACGTTTGACTTTTCGGAAAGAGGCTCTGCCGAGAACAAGCGCCGTGAGATATGCCGTCTGTGGTTAAGCACAGATGCCCAGTGCTGTTGTGCCTGTGGATAGGGTGCACGGGGACAGTGAAGACCAGCAAGAGCTTTCAGGGCTGGCCCCTTCCTTGTGGGAGAAGGAGCCGGACGTTTGCCTTTTCGGAAAGAGGCTCTGCCGAGAACGAGCGCCGTGAGATATGCCGTCTGTGGTTAAGCACAGATGCCCAGTGCTGTTGTGCCTGTGGATAGGGTGCACGGGGACAGTGAAGACCAGCAAGAGCTTTCAGGGCTGGCCCCTTCCTTGTGGGAGAAGGAGCCGGACGTTTGCCTTTTCGGAAAGAGGCTCTGCCGAGAACGAGCGCCGTGAGATGCTGTGTCTCTGGGAAAGCACAGATGCCCAGTGCTGTTGTGCCTGTGGGTAGGGTGCACGGGGACAGTGAAGACCAGCAAGAGCTTTCAGGGCTGGCCCCTTCCTTGTGGGAGAAGGAGCCGGACGTTTGCCTTTTCGGAAAGAGGCTCTGCCGAGAACGAGCGCCGTGAGATATGCCGTCTGTGGTTAAGCACAGATGCCCAGTGCTGTTGTGCCTGTGGATAGGGTGCACGGGGCCAGTGAAGACCAGCAAGAGCTTTCAGGGCTGGCCCCTTCCTTGTGGGAGAAGGAGCCGGACGTTTGCCTTTTCGGAAAGAGGCTCTGCCGAGAGCGATCGCAGTGAGATATGCCGTCTGTGGTTAAGCACAGATGCCCAGTGCTGTTGTGCCTGTGGATAGGGTGCACGGGGCCAGTGAAGACCAGCAAGAGCTTTCAGGGCTGGCCCCTTCCTTGTGGGAGAAGGAGCCGGACGTTTGCCTTTTCGGAAAGAGGCTCTGCCGAGAACGAGCGCCGTGAGATATGCCGTCTGTGGTTAAGCACAGATGCCCAGTGCTGTTGTGCCTGTAGATAGGGTGCACGGGGACAGTGAAGACCAGCAAGAGTTTTCAGGACTGGCCCCTTCCTTGTGGGAGAAGGAGCCGGACGTTTGCCTTTTCGGAAAGAGGCTCTGCCGAGAACGAGCGCCGTGAGATGCTGAGTCTCTGGGAAAGCACAGATGCCCAGTGCTGTTGTGCCTGTGGGTAGGGTGCACGGGGCCAGTGAAGACCAGCAAGAGCTTTCAGGGCTGGCCCCTTCCTTGTGGGAGAAGGAGCCGGACGTTTGCCTTTTCGGAAAGAGGCTCTGCCGAGAACGAGCGCCGTGAGATATGCCGTCTGTGGTTAAGCACAGATGCCCAGTGCTGTTGTGCCTGTGGGTAGTTTGCACGGGGCCAGTGAAGACCAGCAAGAGCTTTCAGGGCTGGCCCCTTCCTTGTGGGAGAAGGAGCCGGACGTTTGCCTTTTCGGAAAGAGGCTCTGCCGAGAACAAGCGCCGTGAGATATGCCGTCTGTGGTTAAGCACAGATGCCCAGTGCTGTTGTGCCTGTGGATAGGGTGCACGGGGACAGTGAAGACCAGCAAGAGCTTTCAGGGCTGGCCCCTTCCTTGTGGGAGAAGGAGCCGGACGTTTGCCTTTTCGGAAAGAGGCTCTGCCGAGAGCGATCGCAGTGAGATATGCCGTCTGTGGTTAAGCACAGATGCCCAGTGCTGTTGTGCCTGTCGATAGGGTGCACGGGGCCAGTGAAGACCAGCAAGAGCTTTCAGGGCTGGCCCCTTCCTTGTGGGAGAAGGAGCCGGACGTTTGCCTTTTCGGAAAGAGGCTCTGCCGAGAGCGATCGCAGTGAGATATGCCGTCTGTGGTTAAGCACAGATGCCCAGTGCTGTTGTGCCTGTGGATAGGGTGCACGGGGCCAGTGAAGACCAGCAAGAGCTTTCAGGGCTGGCCCCTTCCTTGTGGGAGAAGGAGCCGGACGTTTGCCTTTTCGGAAAGAGGCTCTGCCGAGAACGAGCGCCGTGAGATATGCCGTCTGTGGTTAAGCACAGATGCCCAGTGCTGTTGTGCCTGTAGATAGGGTGCACGGGGACAGTGAAGACCAGCAAGAGTTTTCAGGACTGGCCCCTTCCTTGTGGGAGAAGGAGCCGGACGTTTGCCTTTTCGGAAAGAGGCTCTGCCGAGAACGAGCGCCGTGAGATATGCCGTCTGTGGTTAAGCACAGATGCCCAGTGCTGTTGTGCCTGTGGGTAGGGTGCACGGGGCCAGTGAAGACCAGCAAGAGCTTTCAGGGCTGGCCCCTTCCTTGTGGGAGAAGGAGCCGGACGTTTGCCTTTTCGGAAAGAGGCTCTGCCGAGAACGAGCGCCGTGAGATATGCCGTCTGTGGTTAAGCACAGATGCCCAGTGCTGTTGTGCCTGTGGGTAGTTTGCACGGGGACAGTGAAGACCAGCAAGAGCTTTCAGGGCTGGCCCCTTCCTTGTGGGAGAAGGAGCCGGACGTTTGCCTTTTCGGAAAGAGGCTCTGCCGAGAACAAGCGCCGTGAGATATGCCGTCTGTGGTTAAGCACAGATGCCCAGTGCTGTTGTGCCTGTGGATAGGGTGCACGGGGACAGTGAAGACCAGCAAGAGCTTTCAGGGCTGGCCCCTTCCTTGTGGGAGAAGGAGCCGGACGTTTGCCTTTTCGGAAAGAGGCTCTGCCGAGAACGAGCGCCGTGAGATGCTGTGTCTCTGGGAAAGCACAGATGCCCAGTGCTGTTGTGCCTGTGGGTAGGGTGCACGGGGACAGTGAAGACCAGCAAGAGCTTTCAGGGCTGGCCCCTTCCTTGTGGGAGAAGGAGCCGGACGTTTGCCTTTTCGGAAAGAGGCTCTGCCGAGAGCGATCGCAGTGAGATATGCCGTCTGTGGTTAAGCACAGATGCCCAGTGCTGTTGTGCCTGTGGGTAGGGTGCACGGGGACAGTGAAGACCAGCAAGAGCTTTCAGGGCTGGCCCCTTCCTTGTGGGAGAAGGAGCCGGACGTTTGCCTTTTCGGAAAGAGGCTCTGCCGAGAGCGATCGCAGTGAGATATGCCGTCTGTGGTTAAGCACAGATGCCCAGTGCTGTTGTGCCTGTGGGTAGGGTGCACGGGGCCAGTGAAGACCAGCAAGAGCTTTCAGGGCTGGCCCCTTCCTTGTGGGAGAAGGAGCCGGACGTTTGCCTTTTCGGAAAGAGGCTCTGCCGATAACGAGCGCCGTGAGATATGCCGTCTGAGGTTAAGAACAGATGCCCAGTGCTGTTGTGCCTGTAGATAGGGTGCACGGGGACAGTGAAGACCAGCAAGAGTTTTCAGGGCTGGCCCCTTCCTTGTGGGAGAAGGAGCCGGACGTTTGCCTTTTCGGAAAGAGGCTCTGCCGATAACGAGCGCCGTGAGGTGCTGAGTCTCTGGGAAAGCACAGATGCCCAGTGCTGTTGTGCCTGTGGATAGGGTGCACGGGGACAGTGAAGACCAGCAAGAGCTTTCAGGGCTGGCCCCTTCCTTGTGGGAGAAGGAGCCGGACGTTTGCCTTTTCGGAAAGAGTCTCTGCCGAGAACGAGCGCCGTGAGATGCAGAGTCTCTGGGAAAGCACAGATGCCCAGTGCTGTTGTGCCTGTGGGTAGGGTGCACGGGGACAGTGAAGACCAGCAAGAGCTTTCAGGGCTGGCCCCTTCCTTGTGGGAGAAGGAGCCGGACGTTTGCCTTTTCGGAAAGAGGCTCTGCCGAGAACGAGCGCCGTGAGATATGCCGTCTGTGGTTAAGCACAGATGCCCAGTGCTGTTGTGCCTGTGGATAGGGTGCACGGGGACAGTGAAGACCAGCAAGAGCTTTCAGGGCTGGCCCCTTCCTTGTGGGAGAAGGAGCCGGACGTTTGCCTTTTCGGAAAGAGGCTCTGCCGAGAACGAACGCCGTGAGATGCTGAGTCTCTGGGAAAGCACAGATGCCCAGTGCTGTTGTGCCTGTGGATAGGGTGCACGGGGCCAGTGAAGACCAGCAAGAGCTTTCAGGGCTGGCCCCTTCCTTGTGGGAGAAGGAGCTGGACGTTTGCCTTTTCGGAAAGAGGCTCTGCCGAGAACGAGCGCCGTGAGATATGCCGTCTGTGGTTAAGCACAGATGCCCAGCGCTGTTGTGCCTGTGGATAGGGTGCACGGGGACAGTGAATACCAGCAAGAGCTTTCAGGGCTGGCCCCTTCCTTGTGGGAGAAGGAGCCGGACATTTGCCTTTTCGGAAAGAGGCTCTGCCGAGAACGAGCGCCGTGAGATATGCCGTCTGTGGTTAAGCACAGATGCCCAGTGCTGTTGTGCCTGTGGGTAGGGTGCACGGGGACAGTGAAGACCAGCAAGAGCTTTCAGGGCTGGCCCCTTCCTTGTGGGAGAAGAAGCCGGACGTTTGCCTTTTCGGAAAGAGGCTCTGCCGAGAACGAGCGCCGTGAGATATGCCGTCTGTGGTTAAGCACAGATGCCCAGTGCTGTTGTGCCTGTGGGTAGTTTGCACGGGGCCAGTGAAGACCAGCAAGAGCTTTCAGGGCTGGCCCCTTCCTTGTGGGAGAAGGAGCCGGACGTTTGCCTTTTCGGAAAGAGGCTCTGCCGAGAACAAGCGCCGTGAGATATGCCGTCTGTGGTTAAGCACAGATGCCCAGTGCTGTTGTGCCTGTGGATAGGGTGCACGGGGCCAGTGAAGACCAGCAAGAGCTTTCAGGGCTGGCCCCTTCCTTGTGGGAGAAGGAGCCGGACGTTTGCCTTTTCGGAAAGAGGCTCTGCCGAGAACGAGCGCCGTGAGATGCTGTGTCTCTGGGAAAGCACAGATGCCCAGTGCTGTTGTGCCTGTGGGTAGGGTGCACGGGGACAGTGAAGACCAGCAAGAGCTTTCAGGGCTGGCCCCTTCCTTGTGGGAGAAGGAGCCGGACGTTTGCCTTTTCGGAAAGAGGCTCTGCCGAGAGCGATCGCAGTGAGATATGCCGTCTGTGGTTAAGCACAGATGCCCAGTGCTGTTGTGCCTGTGGGTAGGGTGCACGGGGACAGTGAAGACCAGCAAGAGCTTTCAGGGCTGGCCCCTTCCTTGTGGGAGAAGGAGCCGGACGTTTGCCTTTTCGGAAAGAGGCTCTGCCGAGAGCGATCGCAGTGAGATATGCCGTCTGTGGTTAAGCACAGATGCCCAGTGCTGTTGTGCCTGTGGGTAGGGTGCACGGGGCCAGTGAAGACCAGCAAGAGCTTTCAGGGCTGGCCCCTTCCTTGTGGGAGAAGGAGCCGGACGTTTGCCTTTTCGGAAAGAGGCTCTGCCGATAACGAGCGCCGTGAGATATGCCGTCTGAGGTTAAGAACAGATGCCCAGTGCTGTTGTGCCTGTAGATAGGGTGCACGGGGACAGTGAAGACCAGCAAGAGTTTTCAGGGCTGGCCCCTTCCTTGTGGGAGAAGGAGCCGGACGTTTGCCTTTTCGGAAAGAGGCTCTGCCGATAACGAGCGCCGTGAGGTGCTGAGTCTCTGGGAAAGCACAGATGCCCAGTGCTGTTGTGCCTGTGGATAGGGTGCACGGGGACAGTGAAGACCAGCAAGAGCTTTCAGGGCTGGCCCCTTCCTTGTGGGAGAAGGAGCCGGACGTTTGCCTTTTCGGAAAGAGGCTCTGCCGAGAACGAGCGCCGTGAGATGCAGAGTCTCTGGGAAAGCACAGATGCCCAGTGCTGTTGTGCCTGTGGGTAGGGTGCACGGGGCCAGTGAAGACCAGCAAGAGCTTTCAGGGCTGGCCCCTTCCTTGTGGGAGAAGGAGCCGGACGTTTGCCTTTTCGGAAAGAGGCTCTGCCGAGAACGAGCGCCGTGAGATATGCCGTCTGTGGTTAAGCACAGATGCCCAGTGCTGTTGTGCCTGTGGATAGGGTGCACGGGGACAGTGAAGACCAGCAAGAGCTTTCAGGGCTGGCCCCTTCCTTGTGGGAGAAGGAGCCGGACGTTTGCCTTTTCGGAAAGAGGCTCTGCCGAGAACGAACGCCGTGAGATGCTGAGTCTCTGGGAAAGCACAGATGCCCAGTGCTGTTGTGCCTGTGGATAGGGTGCACGGGGCCAGTGAAGACCAGCAAGAGCTTTCAGGGCTGGCCCCTTCCTTGTGGGAGAAGGAGCCGGACGTTTGCCTTTTCGGAAAGAGGCTCTGCCGAGAACGAGCGCCGTGAGATATGCCGTCTGTGGTTAAGCACAGATGCCCAGCGCTGTTGTGCCTGTGGATAGGGTGCACGGGGACAGTGAAGACCAGCAAGAGCTTTCAGGGCTGGCCCCTTCCTTGTGGGAGAAGGAGCCGGACATTTGCCTTTTCGGAAAGAGGCTCTGCCGAGAACGAGCGCCGTGAGATATGCCGTCTGTGGTTAAGCACAGATGCCCAGTGCTGTTGTGCCTGTGGGTAGGGTGCACGGGGACAGTGAAGACCAGCAAGAGCTTTCAGGGCTGGCCCCTTCCTTGTGGGAGAAGAAGCCGGACGTTTGCCTTTTCGGAAAGAGGCTCTGCCGAGAACGAGCGCCGTGAGATGCTGAGTCTCTGGGAAAGCACAGATGCCCAGTGCTGTTGTGCCTGTGGGTAGGGTGCACGGGGACAGTGAAGACCAGCAAGAGCTTTCAGGGCTGGCCCCTTCCTTGTGGGAGAAGGAGCCGGACGTTTGCCTTTTCGGAAAGAGGCTCTGCCGAGAACGAGCGCCGTGAGATATGCCGTCTGTGGTTAAGCACAGATGCCCAGTGCTGTTGTGCCTGTGGATAGGGTGCACGGGGCGAGTGAAGACCAGCAAGAGCTTTCAGGGCTGGCCCCTTCCTTGTGGGAGAAGGAGCCGGACGTTTGCCTTTTCGGAAAGAGGCTCTGCCGAGAACGAGCGCCGTGAGATGCTGAGTCTCTGGGAAAGCACAGATGCCCAGTGCTGTTGTACCTGTGGGTAGGGTGCACGGGGACAGTGAAGACCAGCAAGAGCTTTCAGGGCTGGCCCCTTCCTTGTGGGAGAAGGAGCCGGACGTTTGCCTTTTCGGAAAGAGGCTCTGCCGAGAACGAGCGCCGTGAGATATGCCGTCTGTGGTTAAGCACAGATGCCCAGTGCTGTTGTGCCTGTGGATAGGGTGCATGGGGACAGTGAAGACCAGCAAGAGCTTTCAGGGCTGGCCCCTTCCTTGTGGGAGAAGGAGCCGGACGTTTGCCTTTTCGGAAAGAGGCTCTGCCGAGAACGAACGCCGTGAGATGCTGAGTCTCTGGGAAAGCACAGATGCCCAGTGCTGTTGTGCCTGTGGATAGGGTGCACGGGGCCAGTGAAGACCAGCAAGAGCTTTCAGGGCTGGCCCCTTCCTTGTGGGAGAAGGAGCCGGACGTTTGCCTTTTCGGAAAGAGGCTCTGCCGAGAACGAGCGCCGTGAGATATGCCGTCTGTGGTTAAGCACAGATGCCCAGTGCTGTTGTGCCTGTGGATAGGGTGCACGGGGACAGTGAAGACCAGCAAGAGCTTTCAGGGCTCGCCCCTTCCTTGTGGGAGAAGGAGCCGGACGTTTGCCTTTTCGGAAAGAGGCTCTGCCGAGAACGAGCGCCGTGAGATGCTGAGTCTCTGGGAAAGCACAGATGCCCAGTGCTGTTGTGCCTGTGGGTAGGGTGCACGGGGACAGTGAAGACCAGCAAGAGCTTTCAGGGCTGGCCCCTTCCTTGTGGGAGAAGGAGCCGGACGTTTGCCTTTTTGGTAAGAGGCACTGCCGAGAACGAGCGCCATGAGATATGCCGTCTGCGGTTAAGCACAGATGCCCAGTGCTGTTGTGCCTGTGGGTAGGGTGCACGGGGCCAGTGAAGACCAGCAAGAGCTTTCAGGGCTGGCCCCTTCCTTGTGGGAGAAGGAGCTGGACGTTTGCCTTTTCGGAAAGAGGCTCTGCCGAGAACGAGCGCCGTGAGATGCTGAGTCTCTGGGAAAGCACAGATGCCCAGTGCTGTTGTGCCTGTGGGTAGGGTGCACGGGGACAGTGAAGACCAGCTGGAGTTTTCAGGGCTGGCCCCTTCCTTGTGGGAGAAGGAGCCGGATGTTTGCCTTTTTGGTAAGAGGCACTGCCGAGAACGAGCGCCATGAGATATGCCGTCTGCGGTTAAGCACAGATGCCCAGTGCTGTTGTGCCTGTGGGTAGGGTGCACGGGGCCAGTGAAGACCAGCAAGAGCTTTCAGGGCTGGCCCCTTCCTTGTGGGAGAAGGAGCCGGACGTTTGCCTTTTCGGAAAGAGGCTCTGCCAAGAACGAGCGCCGTGAGATGCTGTGTCTCTGGGAAAGCACAGATGCCCAGTGCTGTTGTGCCTGTGGGTAGGGTGCACGGGGACAGTGAAGACCAGCTGGAGTTTTCAGGGCTGGCCCCTTCCTTGTGGGAGAAGGAGCCGGATGTTTGCCTTTTTGGTAAGAGGCACTGCCGAGAACGAGCGCCATGAGATATGCCGTCTGCGGTTAAGCACAGATGCCCAGTGCTGTTGTGCCTGTGGGTAGGGTGCACGGGGCCAGTGAAGACCAGCAAGAGCTTTCAGGGCTGGCCCCTTCCTTGTGGGAGAAGGAGCCGGACGTTTGCCTTTTCGGAAAGAGGCTCTGCCGAGAACGAGCGCCGTGAGATGCTGTGTCTCTGGGAAAGCACAGATGCCCAGTGCTGTTGTGCCTGTGGGTAGGGTGCACGGGGACAGTGAAGACCAGCAAGAGCTTTCAGGGCTGGCCCCTTCCTTGTGGGAGAAGGAGCCGGACGTTTGCCTTTTCGGAAAGAGGCTCTGCCGAGAACGAGCGCCGTGAGATATGCCGTCTGTGGTTAAGCACAGATGCCCAGTGCTGTTGTGCCTGTGGGTAGGGTGCACGTGGACAGTGAAGACCAGCAAGAGCTTTCAGGGCTGGCCCCTTCCTTGTGGGAGAAGGAGCCGGACGTTTGCCTTTTCGGAAAGAGGCTCTGCCGATAGCGAACGCCGTGAGATATGCCGTCTGTGGTTAAGCACAGATGCCCAGTGCTCTTCTGCCTGTGGATAGGGTGCACGGGGCCAGTGAAGACCAGCAAGAGCTTTCAGGGCTGGCCCCTTCCTTGTGGGAGAAGGAGCCGGACGTTTGCCTTTTCGGAAAGAGGCTCTGCCGAGAACGAGCGCAGTGAGATATGCCGTCTGTGGTTAAGCACAGATGCCCAGTGCTGTTGTGCCTGTAGATAGGGTGCATGGGGACAGTGAAGACCAGCAAGAGTTTTCAGGGCTGGCCCCTTCCTTGTGGGAGAAGGAGCCGGACGTTTGCCTTTTCGGAAAGAGGCTCTGCCGAGAACGAGCGCCGTGAGATATGCCGTCTGTGGTTAAGCACAGATGCCCAGTGCTGTTGTGCCTGTGGGTAGGGCGCACGGGGACAGTGAAGACCAGCAAGAGCTTTCAAGGCTGGCCCCTTCCTTGTGGGAGAAGAAGCCGGACATTTGCCTTTTCGGAAAGAGGCTCTGCCGATAGCGAACGCCGTGAGATATGCCGTCTGTGGTTAAGCACAGATGCCCAGTGCTGTTGTGCCTGTGGATAGGGTGCACGGGGCCAGTGAAGACCAGCAAGAGCTTTCAGGGCTGGCCCCTTCCTTGTGGGAGAAGGAGCCGGACGTTTGCCTTTTCGGAAAGAGGCTCTGCCGAGAACGAGCGCCGTGAGATATGCCGTCTGTGGTTAAGCACAGATGCCCAGTGCTGTTGTGCCTGTGGATAGGGTGCATGGGGACAGTGAAGACCAGCAAGAGCTTTCAGGGCTGGCCCCTTCCTTGTGGGAGAAGGAGCCGGACGTTTGCCTTTTCGGAAAGAGGCTCTGCCGAGAACGAGCGCCGTGAGATGCTGAGTCTCTGGGAAAGCACAGATGCCCAGTGCTGTTGTGCCTGTGGATAGGGTGCACGGGGCCAGTGAAGACCAGCAAGAGCTTTCAGGGCTGGCCCCTTCCTTGTGGGAGAAGGAGCCGGACGTTTGCCTTTTCGGAAAGAGGCTCTGCCGAGAACGAGCGCCGTGAGATATGCCGTCTGTGGTTAAGCACAGATGCCCAGTGCTGTTGTGCCTGTGGATAGGGTGCACGGGGACAGTGAAGACCAGCAAGAGCTTTCAGGGCTCGCCCCTTCCTTGTGGGAGAAGGAGCCGGACGTTTGCCTTTTCGGAAAGAGGCTCTGCCGAGAACGAGCGCCGTGAGATGCTGAGTCTCTGGGAAAGCACAGATGCCCAGTGCTGTTGTGCCTGTGGGTAGGGTGCACGGGGACAGTGAAGACCAGCAAGAGCTTTCAGGGCTGGCCCCTTCCTTGTGGGAGAAGGAGCTGGACGTTTGCCTTTTTGGTAAGAGGCACTGCCGAGAACGAGCGCCATGAGATATGCCGTCTGCGGTTAAGCACAGATGCCCAGTGCTGTTGTGCCTGTGGGTAGGGTGCACGGGGCCAGTGAAGACCAGCAAGAGCTTTCAGGGCTGGCCCCTTCCTTGTGGGAGAAGGAGCTGGACGTTTGCCTTTTCGGAAAGAGGCTCTGCCGAGAACGAGCGCCGTGAGATGCTGAGTCTCTGGGAAAGCACAGATGCCCAGTGCTGTTGTGCCTGTGGGTAGGGTGCACGGGGACAGTGAAGACCAGCTGGAGTTTTCAGGGCTGGCCCCTTCCTTGTGGGAGAAGGAGCCGGATGTTTGCCTTTTTGGTAAGAGGCACTGCCGAGAACGAGCGCCATGAGATATGCCGTCTGCGGTTAAGCACAGATGCCCAGTGCTGTTGTGCCTGTGGGTAGGGTGCACGGGGCCAGTGAAGACCAGCAAGAGCTTTCAGGGCTGGCCCCTTCCTTGTGGGAGAAGGAGCCGGACGTTTGCCTTTTCGGAAAGAGGCTCTGCCAAGAACGAGCGCCGTGAGATGCTGTGTCTCTGGGAAAGCACAGATGCCCAGTGCTGTTGTGCCTGTGGGTAGGGTGCACGGGGACAGTGAAGACCAGCTGGAGTTTTCAGGGCTGGCCCCTTCCTTGTGGGAGAAGGAGCCGGATGTTTTCCTTTTTGGTAAGAGGCACTGCCGAGAACGAGCGCCATGAGATATGCCGTCTGCGGTTAAGCACAGATGCCCAGTGCTGTTGTGCCTGTGGGTAGGGTGCACGGGGCCAGTGAAGACCAGCAAGAGCTTTCAGGGCTGGCCCCTTCCTTGTGGGAGAAGGAGCCGGACGTTTGCCTTTTCGGAAAGAGGCTCTGCCGAGAACGAGCGCCGTGAGATGCTGTGTCTCTGGGAAAGCACAGATGCCCAGTGCTGTTGTGCCTGTGGGTAGGGTGCACGGGGACAGTGAAGACCAGCAAGAGCTTTCAGGGCTGGCCCCTTCCTTGTGGGAGAAGGAGCCGGACGTTTGCCTTTTCGGAAAGAGGCTCTGCCGAGAACGAGCGCCGTGAGATATGCCGTCTGTGGTTAAGCACAGATGCCCAGTGCTGTTGTGCCTGTGGGTAGGGTGCACGTGGACAGTGAAGACCAGCAAGAGCTTTCAGGGCTGGCCCCTTCCTTGTGGGAGAAGGAGCCGGACGTTTGCCTTTTCGGAAAGAGGCTCTGCCGATAGCGAACGCCGTGAGATATGCCGTCTGTGGTTAAGCACAGATGCCCAGTGCTCTTCTGCCTGTGGATAGGGTGCACGGGGCCAGTGAAGACCAGCAAGAGCTTTCAGGGCTGGCCCCTTCCTTGTGGGAGAAGGAGCCGGACGTTTGCCTTTTCGGAAAGAGGCTCTGCCGAGAACGAGCGCAGTGAGATATGCCGTCTGTGGTTAAGCACAGATGCCCAGTGCTGTTGTGCCTGTGGATAGGGTGCATGGGGACAGTGAAGACCAGCAAGAGTTTTCAGGGCTGGCCCCTTCCTTGTGGGAGAAGGAGCCGGACGTTTGCCTTTTCGGAAAGAGGCTCTGCCGAGAACGAGCGCCGTGAGATATGCCGTCTGTGGTTAAGCACAGATGCCCAGTGCTGTTGTGCCTGTGGGTAGGGCGCACGGGGACAGTGAAGACCAGCAAGAGCTTTCAAGGCTGGCCCCTTCCTTGTGGGAGAAGAAGCCGGACATTTGCCTTTTCGGAAAGAGGCTCTGCCGATAGCGAACGCCGTGAGATATGCCGTCTGTGGTTAAGCACAGATGCCCAGTGCTGTTGTGCCTGTGGATAGGGTGCACGGGGCCAGTGAAGACCAGCAAGAGCTTTCAGGGCTGGCCCCTTCCTTGTGGGAGAAGGAGCCGGACGTTTGCCTTTTCGGAAAGAGGCTCTGCCGAGAACGAGCGCCGTGAGATATGCCGTCTGTGGTTAAGCACAGATGCCCAGTGCTGTTGTGCCTGTAGATAGGGTGCATGGGGACAGTGAAGACCAGCAAGAGTTTTCAGGGCTGGCCCCTTCCTTGTGGGAGAAGGAGCCGGACGTTTGCCTTTTCGGAAAGAGGCTCTGCCGATAACGAGCGCCGTGAGGTGCTGAGTCTCTGGGAAAGCACAGATGCCCAGTGCTGTTGTGCCTGTGGGTAGGGTGCACGGGGCCAGTGAAGACCAGCAAGAGCTTTCAGGGCTGGCCCCTTCCTTGTGGGAGAAGGAGCCGGACGTTTGCCTTTTCGGAAAGAGGCTCTGCCGAGAACGAGCGCCGTGAGATATGCCGTCTGTGGTTAAGCACAGATGCCCAGTGCTGTTGTGCCTGTGAGTAGTTTGCACGGGGCCAGTGAAGACCAGCAAGAGCTTTCAGGGCTGGCCCCTTCCTTGTGGGAGAAGGAGCCAGACGTTTGCCTTTTCGGAAAGAGGCTCTGCCGAGAACGAGCGCCGTGAGATATGCCGTCTGTGGTTAAGCACAGATGCCCAGTGCTGTTGTGCCTGTGGATAGGGTGCACGGGGACAGTGAAGACCAGCAAGAGCTTTCAGGGCTGGCCCCTTCCTTGTGGGAGAAGGAGCCGGACGTTTGCCTTTTCGGAAAGAGGCTCTGCCGAGAACGAGCGCCGTGAGATGCTGAGTCTCTGGGAAAGCACAGATGCCCAGTGCTGTTGTGCCTGTGGGTAGGGTGCACGGGGACAGTGAAGACCAGCAAGAGCTTTCAGGGCTGGCCCCTTCCTTGTGGGAGAAGGAGCCGGACGTTTGCCTTTTCGGAAAGAGGCTCTGCCGAGAACGAGCGCCGTGAGATATGCCGTCTGTGGTTAAGCACAGATGCCCATTGCTGTTGTGCCTGTGGGTAGGGTGCACGGGGACAGTGAAGACCAGCAAGAGCTTTCAGGGCTGGCCCCTTCCTTGTGGGAGAAGGAGCCGGACGTTTGCCTTTTCGGAAAGAGGCTCTGCCGAGAACGAGCGCCGTGAGATATGCCGTCTGTGGTTAAGCACAGATGCCCAGTGCTGTTGTGCCTGTGGATAGGGTGCACGGGGACAGTGAAGACCAGCAAGAGCTTTCAGGGCTGGCCCCTTCCTTGTGGGAGAAGGAGCCGGACTTTTGCCTTTTCGGAAAGAGGCTCTGCCGAGAACGAGCGCCGTGAGATGCTGAGTCTCTGGGAAAGCACAGATGCCCAGTGCTGTTGTGCCTGTGGGTAGGGTGCACGGGGACAGTGAAGACCAGCAAGAGCTTTCAGGGCTGGCCCCTTCCTTGTGGGAGAAGGAGCCGGACGTTTGCCTTTTCGGAAAGAGGCTCTGCCGAGAACGAGCGCCGTGAGATATGCCGTCTGTGGTTAAGCACAGATGCCCAGTGCTGTTGTGCCTGTGGATAGGGTGCACGGGGCCAGTGAAGACCAGCAAGAGCTTTCAGGGCTGGCCCCTTCCTTGTGGGAGAAGGAGCCGGACGTTTGCCTTTTCGGAAAGAGGCTCTGCCGAGAACGAGCGCCGTGAGATATGCCGTCTGTGGTTAAGCACAGATGCCCAGTGCTGTTGTGCCTGTGGATAGGGTGCACGGGGACAGTGAAGACCAGCAAGAGCTTTCAGGGCTCGCCCCTTCCTTGTGGGAGAAGGAGCCGGACTTTTGCCTTTTTGGAAAGAGGCACTGCCGAGAACGAGCGCCGTGAGATGCTGAGTCTCTGGGAAAGCACAGATGCCCAGTGCTGTTGTGCCTGTGGGTAGGGTGCACGGGGACAGTGAAGACCAGCAAGAGCTTTCAGGGCTGGCCCCTTCCTTGTGGGAGAAGGAGCCGGACGTTTGCCTTTTCGGAAAGAGGCTCTGCCGAGAACGAGCGCCGTGAGATATGCCGTCTGTGGTTAAGCACAGATGCCCAGTGCTGTTGTGCCTGTGGATAGGGTGCACGGGGACAGTGAAGACCAGCAAGAGCTTTCAGGGCTGGCCCCTTCCTTGTGGGAGAAGGAGCCGGACGTTTGCCTTTTCGGAAAGAGGCTCTGCCGAGAACGAGCGCCGTGAGATGCTGAGCCTCTGGGAAAGCACAAATGCCCAGTGCTGTTGTGCCTGTGGGTAGGTTGCACGGTGACAGTGAAGACCAGCAAGAGCTTTCAGGGCTGGCCCCTTCCTTGTGGGAGAAGGAGCCGGACGTTTGCCTTTTCGGAAAGAGGCTCTGCCGAGAACGAGCGCCGTGAGATATGCCGTCTGTGGTTAAGCACAGATGCCCAGTGCTGTTGTGCCTGTGCGTAGGGTGCACGGGGCCAGTGAAGACCAGCAAGAGCTTTCAGGGCTGGCCCCTTCCTTGTGGGAGAAGGAGCCGGATGTTTGCCTTTTTGGTAAGAGGCACTGCCGAGAACGAGCGCCATGAGATATGCCGTCTGCGGTTAAGCACAGATGCCCAGTGCTGTTGTGCCTGTGGGTAGGGTGCACGGGGCCAGTGAAGACCAGCAAGAGCTTTCAGGGCTGGCCCCTTCCTTGTGGGAGAAGGAGCCGGACGTTTGCCTTTTCGGAAAGAGGCTCTGCCGAGAACGAGCGCCGTGAGATATGCCGTCTGTGGTTAAGCACAGATGCCCAGTGCTGTTGTGCCTGTAGATAGGGTGCACGGGGCCAGTGAAGACCAGCAAGAGCTTTCAGGGCTGGCCCCTTCCTTGTGGGAGAAGGAGCCAGACGTTTGCCTTTTCGGAAAGAGGCTCTGCCGAGAACGAGCGCCGTGAGATATGCCGTCTGTGGTTAAGCACAGATGCCCAGTGCTGTTGTGCCTGTGGATAGGGTGCACGGGGACAGTGAAGACCAGCAAGAGCTTTCAGGGCTGGCCCCTTCCTTGTGGGAGAAGGAGCCGGACGTTTGCCTTTTCGGAAAGAGGCTCTGCCGAGAACGAGCGCCGTGAGATGCTGAGTCTCTGGGAAAGCACAGATGCCCAGTGCTGTTGTGCCTGTGGGTAGGGTGCACGGGGACAGTGAAGACCAGCTGGAGTTTTCAGGACTGGCCCCTTCCTTGTGGGAGAAGGAGCCGGATGTTTGCCTTTTTGGTAAGAGGCACTGCCGAGAACGAGCGCCGTGAGATGCTGAGTCTCTGGGAAAGCACAGATGCCCAGTGCTGTTGTGCCTGTGGGTAGGGTGCACGGGGACAGTGAAGACCAGCTGGAGTTTTCAGGGCTGGCCCCTTCCTTGTGGGAGAAGGAGCCGGATGTGTGCCTTTTTGGTAAGAGGCACTGCCGAGAACGAGCGCCGTGAGATATGCCGTCTGCGGTTAAGCACAGATGCCCAGTGCTGTTGTGCCTGTGGGTAGGGTGCACGGGGACAGTGAAGACCAGCAAGAGCTTTCAGGGCTGGCCCCTTCCTTTTGGGAGAACGAGCCGGACGTTTGCATTTTCGGAAAGAGGCTCTGCCGAGAACGAGCGCCGTGAGATGCTGTGTCTCTGGGAAAGCACAGATGCCCAGTGCTGTTGTGCCTGTGGGTAGGGTGCACGGGGACAGTGAAGACCAGCAAGAGCTTTCAGGGCTGGCCCCTTCCTTGTGGGAGAAGGAGCCGGACGTTTGCCTTTTCGGAAAGAGGCTCTGCCGAGAACGAGCGCCGTGAGATATGCCGTCTGTGGTTAAGCACAGATGCCCATTGCTGTTGTGCCTGTAGATAGGGTGCACGGGGACAGTGAAGACCAGCAAGAGTTTTCAGGGCTGGCCCCTTCCTTGTGGGAGAAGGAGCCGGATGTTTGCCTTTTCGGAAAGAGGCTCTGCCGATAACGAGCGCCGTGAGGTGCTGAATCTCTGGGAAAGCACAGATGCCCAGTGCTGTTGTGCCTGTGGATAGGGTGCACGGGGCCAGTGAAGACCAGCAAGAGCTTTCAGGGCTGGCCCCTTCCTTGTGGGAGAAGGAGCCGGACGTTTGCCTTTTCGGAAAGAGGCTCTGCCGAGAACGAGCGCCGTGAGATATGCCGTCTGTGGTTAAGCACAGATGCCCAGTGCTGTTGTGCCTGTGGATAGGGTGCACGGGGCCAGTGAAGACCAGCAAGAGCTTTCAGGGCTGGCCCCTTCCTTGTGGGAGAAGGAGCCGGACGTTTGCCTTTTCGGAAAGAGGCTCTGCCGAGAACGAGCGCCGTGAGATATGCCGTCTGTGGTTAAGCACAGATGCCCAGTGCTGTTGTGCCTGTAGATAGGGTGCATGGGGACAGTGAAGACCAGCAAGAGCTTTCAGGGCTGGCCCCTTCCTTGTGGGAGAAGGAGCCGGACGTTTGCCTTTTCGGAAAGAGGCTCTGCCGAGAACGAGCGCCGTGAGATATGCCGTCTGTGGTTAAGCACAGATGCCCAGTGCTGTTGTGCCTGTGGATAGGGTGCACGGGGACAGTGAAGACCAGCAAGAGCTTTCAGGGCTGGCCCCTTCCTTGTGGGAGAAGGAGCCGGACGTTTGCCTTTTCGGAAAGAGGCTCTGCCGAGAACAAGCGCCGTGAGATATGCCGTCTGTGGTTAAGCACAGATGCCCAGTGCTGTTGTGCCTATGCATAGGGTGCACGGGGACAGTGAAGACCAGCAAGAGCTTTCAGGGCTGGCCCCTTCCTTGTGGGAGAAGGAGCCGGACGTTTGCCTTTTCGGAAAGAGGCTCTGCCGAGAACGAGCGCCGTGAGATGCTGAGTCTCTGGGAAAGCACAGATGCCCAGTGCTGTTGTGCCTGTGGGTAGGGTGCACGGGGCCAGTGAAGACCAGCAAGAGCTTTCAGGGCTGGCCCCTTCCTTGTGGGAGAAGGAGCCGGACGTTTGCCTTTTCGGAAAGAGGCTCTGCCGAGAGCGATCGCAGTGAGATATGCCGTCTGTGGTTAAGCACAGATGCCCAGTGCTGTTGTGCCTGTGGATAGGGTGCACGGGGCCAGTGAAGACCAGCAAGAGCTTTCAGGGCTGGCCCCTTCCTTGTGGGAGAAGGAGCCGGACGTTTGCCTTTTCGGAAAGAGGCTCTGCCGAGAACGAGCGCCGTGAGATATGCCGTCTGTGGTTAAGCACAGATGCCCAGTGCTGTTGTGCCTGTAGATAGGGTGCACGGGGACAGTGAAGACCAGCAAGAGTTTTCAGGACTGGCCCCTTCCTTGTGGGAGAAGGAGCCGGACGTTTGCCTTTTCGGAAAGAGGCTCTGCCGAGAACGAGCGCCGTGAGATGCTGAGTCTCTGGGAAAGCACAGATGCCCAGTGCTGTTGTGCCTGTGGGTAGGGTGCACGGGGCCAGTGAAGACCAGCAAGAGCTTTCAGGGCTGGCCCCTTCCTTGTGGGAGAAGGAGCCGGACGTTTGCCTTTTCGGAAAGAGGCTCTGCCGAGAACGAGCGCCGTGAGATATGCCGTCTGTGGTTAAGCACAGATGCCCAGTGCTGTTGTGCCTGTGGATAGGGTGCACGGGGACAGTGAAGACCAGCAAGAGCTTTCAGGGCTGGCCCCTTCCTTGTGGGAGAAGGAGCCGGACGTTTGCCTTTTCGGAAAGAGGCTCTGCCGAGAACGAGCGCCGTGAGATATGCCGTCTGTGGTTAAGCACAGATGCCCAGTGCTGTTGTGCCTGTGGATAGTGTGTTTGGGGACGGTTAAGACCAGCAAGAGCTTTCAGGGCTGGCCCCTTCCTTGTGGGAGAAGGAGCCGGACGTTTGCCTTTTCGGGAAGAGGCTCTGCCGAGAACGAGCGCCGTGAGATGCTGAGTCTCTGGGAAAGCACAGATGCCCAGTGCTGTTGTGCCTGTGGGTAGGGTGCACGGGGCCAGTGAAGACCAGCAAGAGCTTTCAGGGCTGGCCCCTTCCTTGTGGGAGAAGGAGCCGGACGTTTGCCTTTTCGGAAAGAGGCTCTGCCGAGAACGAGCGCCGTGAGATGCTGTGTCTCTGGGAAAGCACAGATGCCCAGTGCTGTTGTGCCTGTGGGTAGGGTGCACGGGGACAGTGAAGACCAGCTGGATTTTTCAGGGCTGGCCCCTTCCTTGTGGGAGAAGGAGCCGGATGTGTGCCTTTTTGGTAAGAGGCACTGCCGAGAACGAGCGCCGTGAGATATGCCGTCTGCGGTTAAGCACAGATGCCCAGTGCTGTTGTGCCTGTGGGTAGGGTGCACGGGGACAGTGAAGACCAGCAAGAGCTTTCAGGGCTGGCCCCTTCCTTGTGGGAGAAGGAGCCGGACGTTTGCATTTTCGGAAAGAGGCTCTGCCGAGAACGAGCGCCGTGAGATGCTGTGTCTCTGGGAAAGCACAGATGCCCAGTGCTGTTGTGCCTGTGGGTAGGGTGCACGGGGCCAGTGAAGACCAGCAAGAGCTTTCAGGGGTGGCCCCTTCCTTGTGGGAGAAGGAGCCGGACGTTTGCCTTTTCGGAAAGAGGCTCTGCCGAGAACGAGCGCCGTGAGATATGCCGTCTGTGGTTAAGCACAGATGCCCATTGCTGTTGTGCCTGTAGATAGGGTGCACGGGGACAGTGAAGACCAGCAAGAGTTTTCAGGGCTGGCCCCTTCCTTGTGGGAGAAGGAGCCGGACGTTTGCCTTTTCGGAAAGAGGCTCTGCCGATAACGAGCGCCGTGAGGTGCTGAATCTCTGGGAAAGCACAGATGCCCAGTGCTGTTGTGCCTGTGGATAGGGTGCACGGGGCCAGTGAAGACCAGCAAGAGCTTTCAGGGCTGGCCCCTTCCTTGTGGGAGAAGGAGCCGGACGTTTGCCTTTTCGGAAAGAGGCTCTGCCGAGAACGAGCGCCGTGAGATATGCCGTCTGTGGTTAAGCACAGATGCCCAGTGCTGTTGTGCCTGTGGATAGGGTGCACGGGGCCAGTGAAGACCAGCAAGAGCTTTCAGGGCTGGCCCCTTCCTTGTGGGAGAAGGAGCCGGACGTTTGCCTTTTCGGAAAGAGGCTCTGCCGAGAACGAGCGCCGTGAGATATGCCGTCTGTGGTTAAGCACAGATGCCCAGTGCTGTTGTGCCTGTAGATAGGGTGCATGGGGACAGTGAAGACCAGCAAGAGCTTTCAGGGCTGGCCCCTTCCTTGTGGGAGAAGGAGCCGGACGTTTGCCTTTTCGGAAAGAGGCTCTGCCGAGAACGAGCGCCGTGAGATATGCCGTCTGTGGTTAAGCACAGATGCCCAGTGCTGTTGTGCCTGTGGGTAGGGTGCACGGGGACAGTGAAGACCAGCAAGAGCTTTCAGGGCTGGCCCCTTCCTTGTGGGAGAAGGAGCCGGATGTTTGCCTTTTTGGTAAGAGGCACTGCCGAGAACGAGCGCCATGAGATATGCCGTCTGCGGTTAAGCACAGATGCCCAGTGCTGTTGTGCCTGTGGGTAGGGTGCACGGGGACAGTGAAGACCAGCAAGAGCTTTCAGGGCTGGCCCCTTCCTTGTGGGAGAAGGAGCCGGACGTTTGCCTTTTCGGAAAGAGGCTCTGCCGAGAACGAGCGCCGTGAGATGCTGTGTCTCTGGGAAAGCACAGATGCCCAGTGCTGTTGTGCCTGTGGGTAGGGTGCACGGGGCCAGTGAAGACCAGCAAGAGCTTTCAGGGCTGGCCCCTTCCTTGTGGGAGAAGGAGCCGGACGTTTGCCTTTTCGGAAAGAGGCTCTGCCGAGAACGAGCGCCGTGAGATATGCCGTCTGTGGTTAAGCACAGATGCCCAGTGCTGTTGTGCCTGTAGATAGGGTGCACGGGGCCAGTGAAGACCAGCAAGAGCTTTCAGGGCTGGCCCCTTCCTTGTGGGAGAAGGAGCCAGACGTTTGCCTTTTCGGAAAGAGGCTCTGCCGAGAACGAGCGCCGTGAGATATGCCGTCTGTGGTTAAGCACAGATGCCCAGTGCTGTTGTGCCTGTGGATAGGGTGCACGGGGACAGTGAAGACCAGCAAGAGCTTTCAGGGCTCGCCCCTTCCTTGTGGGAGAAGGAGCCGGACGTTTGCCTTTTCGGAAAGAGGCTCTGCCGAGAACGAGCGCCGTGAGATGCTGAGTCTCTGGGAAAGCACAGATGCCCAGTGCTGTTGTGCCTGTGGGTAGGGTGCACGGGGACAGTGAAGACCAGCTGGAATTTTCAGGGCTGGCCCCTTCCTTGTGGGAGAAGGAGCCGGATGTTTGCCTTTTTGGTAAGAGGCACTGCCGAGAACGAGCGCCGTGAGATGCTGAGTCTCTGGGAAAGCACAGATGCCCAGTGCTGTTGTGCCTGTGGGTAGGGTGCACGGGGACAGTGAAGACCAGCTGGAGTTTTCAGGGCTGGCCCCTTCCTTGTGGGAGAAGGAGCCGGATGTGTGCCTTTTTGGTAAGAGGCACTGCCGAGAACGAGCGCCGTGAGATATGCCGTCTGCGGTTAAGCACAGATGCCCAGTGCTGTTGTGCCTGTGGGTAGGGTGCACGGGGCCAGTGAAGACCAGCAAGAGCTTTCAGGGCTGGCCCCTTCCTTTTGGGAGAACGAGCCGGACGTTTGCCTTTTCGGAAAGAGGCTCTGCCGAGAACGAGCGCCGTGAGATGCTGTGTCTCTGGGAAAGCACAGATGCCCAGTGCTGTTGTGCCTGTGGGTAGGGTGCACGGGGACAGTGAAGACCAGCAAGAGCTTTCAGGGCTGGCCCCTTCCTTGTGGGAGAAGGAGCCGGACGTTTGCCTTTTCGGAAAGAGGCTCTGCCGAGAACGAGCGCCGTGAGATATGCCGTCTGTGGTTAAGCACAGATGCCCATTGCTGTTGTGCCTGTAGATAGGGTGCACGGGGACAGTGAAGACCAGCAAGAGTTTTCAGGGCTGGCCCCTTCCTTGTGGGAGAAGGAGCCGGACGTTTGCCTTTTCGGAAAGAGGCTCTGCCGAGAACGAGCGCCGTGAGGTGCTGAATCTCTGGGAAAGCACAGATGCCCAGTGCTGTTGTGCCTGTGGATAGGGTGCACGGGGCCAGTGAAGACCAGCAAGAGCTTTCAGGGCTGGCCCCTTCCTTGTGGGAGAAGGAGCCGGACGTTTGCCTTTTCGGAAAGAGGCTCTGCCGAGAACGAGCGCCGTGAGATATGCCGTCTGTGGTTAAGCACAGATGCCCAGTGCTGTTGTGCCTGTGGATAGGGTGCACGGGGCCAGTGAAGACCAGCAAGAGCTTTCAGGGCTGGCCCCTTCCTTGTGGGAGAAGGAGCCGGACGTTTGCCTTTTCGGAAAGAGGCTCTGCCGAGAACGAGCGCCGTGAGATATGCCGTCTGTGGTTAAGCACAGATGCCCAGTGCTGTTGTGCCTGTAGATAGGGTGCATGGGGACAGTGAAGACCAGCAAGAGCTTTCAGGGCTGGCCCCTTCCTTGTGGGAGAAGGAGCCGGACGTTTGCCTTTTCGGAAAGAGGCTCTGCCGAGAACGAGCGCCGTGAGATATGCCGTCTGTGGTTAAGCACAGATGCCCAGTGCTGTTGTGCCTGTGGATAGGGTGCACGGGGACAGTGAAGACCAGCAAGAGCTTTCAGGGCTGGCCCCTTCCTTGTGGGAGAAGGAGCCGGACGTTTGCCTTTTCGGAAAGAGGCTCTGCCGAGAACAAGCGCCGTGAGATATGCCGTCTGTGGTTAAGCACAGATGCCCAGTGCTGTTGTGCCTATGCATAGGGTGCACGGGGACAGTGAAGACCAGCAAGAGCTTTCAGGGCTGGCCCCTTCCTTGTGGGAGAAGGAGCCGGACGTTTGCCTTTTCGGAAAGAGGCTCTGCCGAGAACGAGCGCCGTGAGATGCTGAGTCTCTGGGAAAGCACAGATGCCCAGTGCTGTTGTGCCTGTGGGTAGGGTGCACGGGGCCAGTGAAGACCAGCAAGAGCTTTCAGGGCTGGCCCCTTCCTTGTGGGAGAAGGAGCCGGACGTTTGCCTTTTCGGAAAGAGGCTCTGCCGAGAGCGATCGCAGTGAGATATGCCGTCTGTGGTTAAGCACAGATGCCCAGTGCTGTTGTGCCTGTGGATAGGGTGCACGGGGCCAGTGAAGACCAGCAAGAGCTTTCAGGGCTGGCCCCTTCCTTGTGGGAGAAGGAGCCGGACGTTTGCCTTTTCGGAAAGAGGCTCTGCCGAGAACGAGCGCCGTGAGATATGCCGTCTGTGGTTAAGCACAGATGCCCAGTGCTGTTGTGCCTGTAGATAGGGTGCACGGGGACAGTGAAGACCAGCAAGAGTTTTCAGGACTGGCCCCTTCCTTGTGGGAGAAGGAGCCGGACGTTTGCCTTTTCGGAAAGAGGCTCTGCCGAGAACGAGCGCCGTGAGATGCTGAGTCTCTGGGAAAGCACAGATGCCCAGTGCTGTTGTGCCTGTGGGTAGGGTGCACGGGGCCAGTGAAGACCAGCAAGAGCTTTCAGGGCTGGCCCCTTCCTTGTGGGAGAAGGAGCCGGACGTTTGCCTTTTCGGAAAGAGGCTCTGCCGAGAACGAGCGCCGTGAGATATGCCGTCTGTGGTTAAGCACAGATGCCCAGTGCTGTTGTGCCTGTGGATAGGGTGCACGGGGACAGTGAAGACCAGCAAGAGCTTTCAGGGCTAGCCCCTTCCTTGTGGGAGAAGGAGCCGGACGTTTGCCTTTTCGGAAAGAGGCTCTGCCGAGAACGAGCGCCGTGAGATATGCCGTCTGTGGTTAAGCACAGATGCCCAGTGCTGTTGTGCCTGTGGATAGGGTGTTTGGGGACGGTTAAGACCAGCAAGAGCTTTCAGGGCTGGCCCCTTCCTTGTGGGAGAAGGAGCCGGACGTTTGCCTTTTCGGGAAGAGGCTCTGCCGAGAACGAGCGCCGTGAGATGCTGAGTCTCTGGGAAAGCACAGATGCCCAGTGCTGTTGTGCCTGTGGGTAGGGTGCACGGGGCCAGTGAAGACCAGCAAGAGCTTTCAGGGCTGGCCCCTTCCTTGTGGGAGAAGGAGCCGGACGTTTGCCTTTTCGGAAAGAGGCTCTGCCGAGAACGAGCGCCGTGAGATGCTGTGTCTCTGGGAAAGCACAGATGCCCAGTGCTGTTGTGCCTGTGGGTAGGGTGCACGGGGACAGTGAAGACCAGCTGGATTTTTCAGGGCTGGCCCCTTCCTTGTGGGAGAAGGAGCCGGATGTGTGCCTTTTTGGTAAGAGGCACTGCCGAGAACGAGCGCCGTGAGATATGCCGTCTGCGGTTAAGCACAGATGCCCAGTGCTGTTGTGCCTGTGGGTAGGGTGCACGGGGACAGTGAAGACCAGCAAGAGCTTTCAGGGCTGGCCCCTTCCTTGTGGGAGAAGGAGCCGGACGTTTGCATTTTCGGAAAGAGGCTCTGCCGAGAACGAGCGCCGTGAGATGCTGTGTCTCTGGGAAAGCACAGATGCCCAGTGCTGTTGTGCCTGTGGGTAGGGTGCACGGGGCCAGTGAAGACCAGCAAGAGCTTTCAGGGGTGGCCCCTTCCTTGTGGGAGAAGGAGCCGGACGTTTGCCTTTTCGGAAAGAGGCTCTGCCGAGAACGAGCGCCGTGAGATATGCCGTCTGTGGTTAAGCACAGATGCCCATTGCTGTTGTGCCTGTAGATAGGGTGCACGGGGACAGTGAAGACCAGCAAGAGTTTTCAGGGCTGGCCCCTTCCTTGTGGGAGAAGGAGCCGGACGTTTGCCTTTTCGGAAAGAGGCTCTGCCGATAACGAGCGCCGTGAGGTGCTGAATCTCTGGGAAAGCACAGATGCCCAGTGCTGTTGTGCCTGTGGATAGGGTGCACGGGGCCAGTGAAGACCAGCAAGAGCTTTCAGGGCTGGCCCCTTCCTTGTGGGAGAAGGAGCCGGACGTTTGCCTTTTCGGAAAGAGGCTCTGCCGAGAACGAGCGCCGTGAGATATGCCGTCTGTGGTTAAGCACAGATGCCCAGTGCTGTTGTGCCTGTGGATAGGGTGCACGGGGACAGTGAAGACCAGCAAGAGCTTTCAGGGCTGGCCCCTTCCTTGTGGGAGAAGGAGCCGGACGTTTGCCTTTTCGGAAAGAGGCTCTGCCGAGAACGAGCGCCGTGAGATATGCCGTCTGTGGTTAAGCGCAGATGCCCAGTGCTGTTGTGCCTGTAGATAGGGTGCATGGGGACAGTGAAGACCAGCAAGAGCTTTCAGGGCTGGCCCCTTCCTTGTGGGAGAAGGAGCCGGACGTTTGCCTTTTCGGAAAGAGGCTCTGCCGAGAACGAGCGCCGTGAGATATGCCGTCTGTGGTTAAGCACAGATGCCCAGTGCTGTTGTGCCTGTGGGTAGGGTGCACGGGGACAGTGAAGACCAGCAAGAGCTTTCAGGGCTGGCCCCTTCCTTGTGGGAGAAGGAGCCGGACGTTTGCCTTTTCGGAAAGAGGCTCTGCCGAGAACAAGCGCCGTGAGATATGCCGTCTGTGGTTAAGCACAGATGCCCAGTGCTGTTGTGCCTGTGGGTAGGGTGCACGGGGACAGTGAAGACCAGCAAGAGCTTTCAGGGCTGGCCCCTTCCTTGTGGGAGAAGGAGCCGGACGTTTGCCTTTTCGGAAAGAGGCTCTGCCGAGAACGAGCGCCGTGAGATGCTGAGTCTCTGGGAAAGCACAGATGCCCAGTGCTGTTGTGCCTGTGGGTAGGGTGCACGGGGCCAGTGAAGACCAGCAAGAGCTTTCAGGGCTGGCCCCTTCCTTGTGGGAGAAGGAGCCGGACGTTTGCCTTTTCGGAAAGAGGCTCTGCCGAGAGCGATCGCAGTGAGATATGCCGTCTGTGGTTAAGCACAGATGCCCAGTGCTGTTGTGCCTGTGGATAGGGTGCACGGGGCCAGTGAAGACCAGCAAGAGCTTTCAGGGCTGGCCCCTTCCTTGTGGGAGAAGGAGCCGGACGTTTGCCTTTTCGGAAAGAGGCTCTGCCGAGAACGAGCGCCGTGAGATATGCCGTCTGTGGTTAAGCACAGATGCCCAGTGCTGTTGTGCCTGTAGATAGGGTGCACGGGGACAGTGAAGACCAGCAAGAGTTTTCAGGACTGGCCCCTTCCTTGTGGGAGAAGGAGCCGGACGTTTGCCTTTTCGGAAAGAGGCTCTGCCGAGAACGAGCGCCGTGAGATGCTGAGTCTCTGGGAAAGCACAGATGCCCAGTGCTGTTGTGCCTGTGGGTAGGGTGCACGGGGCCAGTGAAGACCAGCAAGAGCTTTCAGGGCTGGCCCCTTCCTTGTGGGAGAAGGAGCCGGACGTTTGCCTTTTCGGAAAGAGGCTCTGCCGAGAACGAGCGCCGTGAGATATGCCGTCTGTGGTTAAGCACAGATGCCCAGTGCTGTTGTGCCTGTGGATAGGGTGCACGGGGACGGTTAAGACCAGCAAGAGCTTTCAGGGCTGGCCCCTTCCTTGTGGGAGAAGGAGCCGGACGTTTGCCTTTTCGGAAAGAGGCTCTGCCGAGAACGAGCGCCGTGAGATATGCCGTCTGTGGTTAAGCACAGATGCCCAGTGCTGTTGTGCCTGTGGATAGGGTGTTTGGGGACGGTTAAGACCAGCAAGAGCTTTCAGGGCTGGCCCCTTCCTTGTGGGAGAAGGAGCCGGACGTTTGCCTTTTCGGGAAGAGGCTCTGCCGAGAACGAGCGCCGTGAGATGCTGAGTCTCTGGTTAAGCACAGATGCCCAGTGCTGTTGTGCCTGTGGGTAGGGTGCACGGGGCCAGTGAAGACCAGCAAGAGCTTTCAGGGCTGGCCCCTTCCTTGTGGGAGAAGGAGCCGGACGTTTGCCTTTTCGGAAAGAGGCTCTGCCGAGAACGAGCGCCGTGAGATGCTGTGTCTCTGGGAAAGCACAGATGCCCAGTGCTGTTGTGCCTGTGGGTAGGGTGCACGGGGCCAGTGAAGACCAGCAAGAGCTTTCAGGGCTGGCCCCTTCCTTGTGGGAGAAGGAGCCGGACGTTTGCCTTTTCGGAAAGAGGCTCTGCCGATAGCGAACGCCGTGAGATATGCCGTCTGTGGTTAAGCACAGATGCCCATTGCTGTTGTGCCTGTGGGTAGGGTGCACGGGGACAGTGAAGACCAGCAAGAGCTTTCAGGGCTGGCCCCTTCCTTGTGGGAGAAGGAGCCGGACGTTTGCCTTTTCGGAAAGAGGCTCTGCCGATAGCGAACGCCGTGAGATATGCCGTCTGTGGTTAAGCACTGATGCCCAGTACTGTTGTGCCTGTGGGTAGGGTGCACGGGGCCAGTGAAGACCAGCAAGAGCTTTCAGGGCTGGCCCCTTCCTTGTGGGAGAAGGAGCCGGACGTTTGCCTTTTCGGAAAGAGGCTCTGCCGAGAACGAGCGCCGTGAGATGCTGTGTCTCTGGGAAAGCACAGATGCCCAGTGCTGTTGTGCCTGTGGGTAGGGTGCACGGGGCCAGTGAAGACCAGCAAGAGCTTTCAGGGCTGGCCCCTTCCTTGTGGGAGAAGGAGCCGGACGTTTGCCTTTTCGGAAAGAGGCTCTGCCGAGAACGAGCGCCGTGAGATGTTGTGTCTCTGGGAAAGCACAGATGCCCAGTGCTGTTGTGCCTGTGGTTAGGGTGCACGGGGACAGTGAAGACCAGCAAGAGCTTTCAGGGCTGGCCCCTTCCTTGTGGGAGAAGGAGCCGGACGTTTGCCTTTTCGGAAAGAGGCTCTGCCGAGAACGAGCGCCGTGAGATATGCCGTCTGTGGTTAAGCACAGATGCCCAGTGCTGTTGTGCCTGTAGATAGGGTGCACGGGGACAGTGAAGACCAGCAAGAGTTTTCAGGGCTGGCCCCTTCCTTGTGGGAGAAGGAGCCGGACGTTTGCCTTTTCGGAAAGAGGCTCTGCCGAGAACGAGCGCCGTGAGATATGCCGTCTGTGGTTAAGCACAGATGCCCAGTGCTGTTGTGCCTGTGGATAGGGTGTTTGGGGACGGTTAAGACCAGCAAGAGCTTTCAGGGCTGGCCCCTTCCTTGTGGGAGAAGGAGCCGGACGTTTGCCTTTTCGGGAAGAGGCTCTGCCGAGAACGAGCGCCGTGAGATATGCCGTCTGTGGTTAAGCACAGATGCCCAGTGCTGTTGTGCTTGTGGATAGGGTGCACGGGGACAGTGAAGACCAGCAAGAGCTTTCAGGGCTGGCCCCTTCCTTGTGGGAGAAGGAGCCGGACGTTTGCCTTTTCGGAAAGAGGCTCTGCCGAGAACGAACGCCGTGAGATGCTGAGTCTCTGGGAAAGCACAGATGCCCAGTGCTGTTGTGCCTGTGGGTAGGTTGCACGGTGACAGTGAAGACCAGCAAGAGCTTTCAGGGCTGGCCCCTTCCTTGTGGGAGAAGGAGCCGGACGTTTGCCTTTTCGGAAAGAGGCTCTGCCGAGAACGAGCGCCGTGAGATATGCCGTCTGTGGTTAAGCACAGATGCCCAGTGCTGTTGTGCCTGTGGGTAGGGTGCACGGGGACAGTGAAGACCAGCAAGAGCTTTCAGGGCTGGCCCCTTCCTTGTGGGAGAAGGAGCCGGACGTTTGCCTTTTCGGAAAGAGGCTCTGCCGAGAACGAGCGCCGTGAGATATGCCGTCTGTGGTTAAGCACAGATGCCCAGTGCTGTTGTGCCTGTAGATAGGGTGCACGGGGACAGTGAAGACCAGCAAGAGCTTTCAGGGCTGGCCCCTTCCTTGTGGGAGAAGGAGCCGGACGTTTGCCTTTTCGGAAAGAGGCTCTGCCGAGAACGAGCGCCGTGAGATATGCCGTCTGTGGTTAAGCACAGATGCCCAGTGCTGTTGTGCCTGTGGATAGGGTGCACGGGGACAGTGAAGACCAGCAAGAGCTTTCAGGGCTGGCCCCTTCCTTGTGGGAGAAGGAGCCGGACGTTTGCCTTTTCGGAAAGAGGCTCTGCCGAGAACGAGCGCCGTGAGATATGCCGTCTGTGGTTAAGCACAGATGCCCAGTGCTGTTGTGCCTGTGGATAGGGTGCACGGGGACAGTGAAGACCAGCAAGAGCTTTCAGGGCTGGCCCCTTCCTTGTGGGAGAAGGAGCCGGACGTTTGCCTTTTCGGAAAGAGGCTCTGCCGAGAACGAACGCCGTGAGATGCTGAGTCTCTGGGAAAGCACAGATGCCCAGTGCTGTTGTGCCTGTGGGTAGGGTGCACGGGGCCAGTGAAGACCAGCAAGAGCTTTCAGGGCTGGCCCCTTCCTTGTGGGAGAAGGAGCCGGACGTTTGCCTTTTCGGAAAGAGGCTCTGCCGAGAGCGATCGTAGTGAGATATGCCGTCTGAGGTTAAGCACAGATGCCCAGTGCTGTTGTGCCTGTGGGTAGGGTGCACGGGGCCAGTGAAGACCAGCAAGAGCTTTCAGGGCTGGCCCCTTCCTTGTGAGAGAAAGAGCCGGACGTTTGCCTTTTCGGAAAGAGGCTCTGCCGAGAGCGATCACAGTGAGATATGCCGTCTGTGGTTAAGCACAGATGCCCAGTGCTGTTGTGCCTGAGGATAGGGTGCACGGGGACAGTGAAGACCAGCAAGAGCTTTCAGGGCTGGCCCCTTCCTTGTGGGAGAAGGAGCCGGACGTTTGCCTTTTCGGAAAGAGGCTCTGCCGAGAACGAGCGCCGTGAGATATGCCGTCTGTGGTTAAGCACAGATGCCCAGTGCTGTTGTGCCTGTGGATAGGGTGCACGGGGACAGTGAAGACCAGCAAGAGTTTTCAGGACTGGCCCCTTCCTTGTGGGAGAAGGAGCCGGACGTTTGCCTTTTCGGAAAGAGGCTCTGCCGAGAACGAGCGCCGTGAGATGCTGAGTCTCTGGGAAAGCACAGATGCCCAGTGCTGTTGTGCCTGTGGGTAGGGTGCACGGGGCCAGTGAAGACCAGCAAGAGCTTTCAGGGCTGGCCCCTTCCTTGTGGGAGAAGGAGCCAGACGTTTGCCTTTTCGGAAAGAGGCTCTGCCGAGAACGAGCGCCGTGAGATATGCCGTCTGTGGTTAAGCACAGATGCCCAGTGCTGTTGTGCCTGTGGATAGGGTGCACGGGGACAGTGAAGACCAGCAAGAGCTTTCAGGGCTGGCCCCTTCCTTGTGGGAGAAGGAGCCGGACGTTTGCCTTTTCGGAAAGAGGCTCTGCCGAGAACGAGCGCCGTGAGATATGCCGTCTGTGGTTAAGCACAGATGCCCAGTGCTGTTGTGCCTGTGGATAGGGTGTTTGGGGACGGTTAAGACCAGCAAGAGCTTTCAGGGCTGGCCCCTTCCTTGTGGGAGAAGGAGCCGGACGTTTGCCTTTTCGGAAAGAGGCTCTGCCGAGAACGAGCGCCGTGAGATGCTGAGTCTCTGGTTAAGCACAGATGCCCAGTGCTGTTGTGCCTGTGGGTAGGGTGCACGGGGACAGTGAAGACCAGCAAGAGCTTTCAGGGCTGGCCCCTTCCTTGTGGGAGAAGGAGCCGGACGTTTGCCTTTTCGGAAAGAGGCTCTGCCGAGAACGAGCGCCGTGAGATGCTGTGTCTCTGGTTAAGCACAGATGCCCAGTGCTGTTGTGCCTGTGGGTAGGGTGCACGGGGACAGTGAAGACCAGCAAGAGCTTTCAGGGCTGGCCCCTTCCTTGTGGGAGAAGGAGCCGGACGTTTGCCTTTTCGGAAAGAGGCTCTGCCGATAGCGAACGCCGTGAGATATGCCGTCTGTGGTTAAGCACAGATGCCCAGTACTGTTGTGCCTGTGGGTAGGGTGCACGGGGACAGTGAAGACCAGCAAGAGCTTTCAGGGCTGGCCCCTTCCTTGTGGGAGAAGGAGCCGGACGTTTGCCTTTTCGGAAAGAGGCTCTGCCGAGAACGAGCGCCGTGAGATGCTGTGTCTCTGGGAAAGCACAGATGCCCATTGCTGTTGTGCCTGTGGGTAGGGTGCACGGGGACAGTGAAGACCAGCAAGAGCTTTCAGGGCTGGCCCCTTCCTTGTGGGAGAAGGAGCCGGACGTTGGCCTTTTCGGAAAGAGGCTCTGCCGAGAACGAGCGCCGTGAGATGCTGAGTCTCTGGGAAAGCACAGATGCCCAGTGCTGTTGTGCCTGTGGTTAGGGTGCACGGGGACAGTGAAGACCAGCTGGAGTTTTCAGGGCTGGCCCCTTCCTTGTGGGAGAAGGAGCCGGATGTTTGCCTTTTTGGAAAGAGGCTCTGCCGAGAGCGATCGTAGTGAGATATGCCGTCTGAGGTTAAGCACAGATGCCCAGTGCTGTTGTGCCTGTGGGTAGGGTGCACGGGGCCAGTGAAGACCAGCAAGAGCTTTCAGGGCTGGCCCCTTCCTTGTGGGAGAAGGAGCCGGACGTTTGCCTTTTCGGAAAGAGGCTCTGCCGAGAACGAGCGCCGTGCGATGCTGAGCCTCTGAAAAAGGCACAGATGCCCAGTGCTGTTGTGCCTGTGGGTAGGGTGCACGGGGACAGTGAAGACCAGCAAGAGCTTTCAGGGCTGGCCCCTTCCTTGTGGGAGAAGGAGCCGGACGTTTGCCTTTTCGGAAAGAGGCTCTGCCGAGAACGAGCGCCGTGAGATATGCCGTCTGTGGTTAAGCACAGATGCCCAGTGCTGTTGTGCCTGTAGATAGGGTGCACGGGGACAGTGAAGACCAGCAAGAGTTTTCAGGGCTGGCCCCTTCCTTGTGGGAGAAGGAGCCGGACGTTTGCCTTTTCGGAAAGAGGCTCTGCCGAGAACGAGCGCCGTGAGATATGCCGTCTGTGGTTAAGCACAGATGCCCAGTGCTGTTGTGCCTGTGGATAGGGTGCACGGGGCCAGTGAAGACCAGCAAGAGCTTTCAGGGCTGGCCCCTTCCTTGTGGGAGAAGGAGCCAGACGTTTGCCTTTTCGGAAAGAGGCTCTGCCGAGAACGAGCGCCGTGAGATATGCCGTCTGTGGTTAAGCACAGATGCCCAGTGCTGTTGTGCCTGTGGGTAGGTTGCACGGGGACAGTGAAGACCAGCAAGAGCTTTCAGGGCTGGCCCCTTCCTTGTGGGAGAAGGAGCCAGACGTTTGCCTTTTCGGAAAGAGGCTCTGCCGAGAACGAGCGCCGTGAGATGCTGAGTCTCTGGTTAAGCACAGATGCCCAGTGCTGTTGTGCCTGTGGATAGGGTGCACGGGGCCAGTGAAGACCAGCAAGAGCTTTCAGGGCTGGCCCCTTCCTTGTGGGAGAAGGAGCCGGACGTTTGCCTTTTCGGAAAGAGGCTCTGCCGAGAACGAGCGCCGTGAGATATGCCGTCTGTGGTTAAGCACAGATGCCCAGTGCTGTTGTGCCTGTGGATAGGGTGCACGGGGCCAGTGAAGACCAGCAAGAGCTTTCAGGGCTGGCCCCTTCCTTGTGGGAGAAGGAGCCGGACGTTTGCCTTTTCGGAAAGAGGCTCTGCCGAGAACGAGCGCCGTGAGATATGCCGTCTGTGGTTAAGCACAGATGCCCAGTGCTGTTGTGCCTGTGGGTAGGGTGCACAGGGACAGTGAAGACCAGCAAGAGCTTTCAGGGCTGGCCCCTTCCTTGTGGGAGAAGGAGCCGGACGTTTGCCTTTTCGGAAAGAGGCTCTGCCGAGAACGAGCGCCGTGAGATGCTGAGTCTCTGGGAAAGCACAGATGCCCAGTGCTGTTGTGCCTGTGGGTAGGGTGCACGGGGCCAGTGAAGACCAGCTGGAGTTTTCAGGGCTGGCCCCTTCCTTGTGGGAGAAGGAGCCGGATGTTTGCCTTTTTGGTAAGAGGCACTGCCGAGAACGAGCGCCATGAGATATGCTGCCTGCGGTTAAGCACAGATGCCCAGTGCTGTTGTGCCTGTGGGTAGGGTGCACGGGGACAGTGAAGACCAGCAAGAGCTTTCAGGGCTGGCCCCTTCCTTGTGGGAGAAGGAGCCAGACGTTTGCCTTTTCGGAAAGAGGCTCTGCCGAGAACGAGCGCCGTGAGATGTTGAGTCTCTGGGAAAGTACAGATGCCCAGTGCTGTTGTGCCTGTGGATAGGGTGCACGGGGACAGTGAAGACCAGCAAGAGCTTTCAGGACTGGCCCCTTCCTTGTGGGAGAAGGAGCTGGACGTTTGAATTTTCGGAAAGAGGCTCTGCCGAGAACGAGCACCGTGAGATGCTGAGTCTCTGGGAAAGCACAGATGCCCAGTGCTGTTGTGCCTGTGCGTAGGGTGCACGGGGACAGTGAAGACCAGCAAGAGCTTTCAGGGCTGGCCCCTTCCTTGTGGGAGAAGGAGCCGGACGTTTGCCTTTTCGGAAAGAGGCTCTGCCGAGAACGAGCGCCGTGAGATGCTGTGTCTCTGGGAAAGCACAGATTCCCAGTGCTGTTGTGCCTGTGGGTAGGGTGCACGGGGCCAGTGAAGACCAGCAAGAGCTTTCAGGGCTGGCCCCTTCCTTGTGGGAGAAGGAGCCGGACGTTTGCCTTTTCGGAAAGAGGCTCTGCCGATAGCGAACGCCGTGAGATATGCCGTCTGTGGTTAAGCACAGATGCCCATTGCTGTTGTGCCTGTGGGTAGGGTGCACGGGGACAGTGAAGACCAGCAAGAGCTTTCAGGGCTGGCCCCTTCCTTGTGGGAGAAGGAGCCGGACGTTTGCCTTTTCGGAAAGAGGCTCTGCCGATAACGAGCGCCGTGAGATATGCCGTCTGTGGTTAAGCACAGATGCCCAGTGCTGTTGTGCCTGTGGGTAGGGTGCACGGGGACAGTGAAGACCAGCAAGAGCTTTCAGGGCTGGCCCCTTCCTTGTGGGAGAAGGAGCCGGACGTTTGCCTTTTCGGAAAGAGGCTCTGCCGAGAACGAGCGCCGTGAGATATGCCGTTGTGGTTAAGCACAGATGCCCAGTGCTGTTGTGCCTGTGGGTAGGGTGCACGGGGACAGTGAAGACCAGCAAGAGCTTTCAGGGCTGGCCCCTTCCTTGTGGGAGAAGGAGCTGGACGTTTGCCTTTTCGGAAAGAGGCTCTGCCGAGAACGAGCACCGTGAGATGCTGAGTCTCTGGGAAAGCACAGATGCCCAGTGCTGTTGTGCCTGTGGTTAGGGTGCACGGGGACAGTGAAGACCAGCAAGAGCTTTCAGGGCTGGCCCCTTCCTTGTGGGAGAAGGAGCCGGACGTTTGCCTTTTCGGAAAGAGGCTCTGCCGATAGCGAATGCCGTGAGATATGCCGTCTGTGGTTAAGCACAGATGCCCAGTGCTGTTGTGCCTGTGGGTAGGGTGCACGGGGCCAGTGAAGACCAGCAAGAGCTTTCAGGGCTGGCCCCTTCCTTGTGGGAGAAGGAGCCGGACGTTTGCCTTTTCGGGAAGAGGCTCTGCCGAGAACGAGCGCCGTGAGATATGCCGTCTGTGGTTAAGCACAGATGCCCAGTGCTGTTGTGCCTGTAGATAGGGTGCACGGGGACAGTGAAGACCAGCAAGAGTTTTCAGGACTGGCCCCTTCCTTGTGGGAGAAGGAGCCGGACGTTTGCCTTTTCGGAAAGAGGCTCTGCCGAGAACGAGCGCCGTGAGATGCTGAGTCTCTGGGAAAGCACAGATGCCCAGTGCTGTTGTGCCTGTGGATAGGGTGCACGGGGCCAGTGAAGACCAGCAAGAGCTTTCAGGGCTGGCCCCTTCCTTGTGGGAGAAGGAGCCAGACGTTTGCCTTTTCGGAAAGAGGCTCTGCCGAGAACGAGCGCCTTGAGATATGCCGTCTGTGGTTAAGCACAGATGCCCAGTGCTGTTGTGCCTGTAGATAGGGTGCACGGGGCCAGTGAAGACCAGCAAGAGTTTTCAGGGCTGGCCCCTTCCTTGTGGGAGAAGGAGCCGGACGTTTGCCTTTTCGGAAAGAGGCTCTGCCGAGAACGAGCGCCGTGAGATATGCTGTCTGTGGTTAAGCACAGATGCCCAGTGCTGTTGTGCCTGTGGGTAGGTTGCACGGGGACAGTGAAGACCAGCAAGAGCTTTCAGGGCTGGCCCCTTCCTTGTGGGAGAAGGAGCCAGACGTTTGCCTTTTCGGAAAGAGGCTCTGCCGAGAACGAGCGCCGTGAGATATGCCGTCTGTGGTTAAGCACAGATGCCCAGTGCTGTTGTGCCTGTGGATAGGGTGCACGGGGACAGTGAAGACCAGCAAGAGCTTTCCGGGCTGGCCCCTTCCTTGTGGGAGAAGGAGCCGGACGTTTGCCTTTTCGGAAAGAGGCTCTGCCGAGAACGAGCGCCGTGAGATATGCCGTCTGTGCTTAAGCACAGATGCCCAGTGCTGTTGTGCCTGTGGATAGGGTGCACGGGGACAGTGAAGACCAGCAAGAGCTTTCAGGACTGGCCCCATCCTTGTGGGAGAAGGAGCTGGACGTTTGTATTTTCGGAAAGAGGCTCTGCCGAGAACGAGCGCCGTGACATGCTGAGTCTCTGGGAAAGCACAGATGCCCAGTGCTGTTGTGCTTGTGCGTAGGGTGCACGGGGACAGTGAAGACCAGCAAGAGCTTTCAGGGCTGGCCCCTTCCTTGTGGGAGAAGGAGCCGGACGTTTGCCTTTTCGGAAAGAGGCTCTGCCGAGAACGAGCGCCGTGAGATGCTGTGTCTCTGGGAAAGCACAGATGCCCAGTGCTGTTGTGCCTGTGGATAGGGTGCACGGGGCCAGTGAAGACCAGCAAGAGCTTTCAGGGCTGGCCCCTTCCTTGTGGGAGAAGGAGCTGGACGTTTGCCTTTTCGGAAAGAGGCTCTGCCGATAGCGAACGCCGTGAGATATGCCGTCTGTGGTTAAGCACAGATGCCCATTGCTGTTGTGCCTGTGGGTAGGGTGCACGGGGACAGTGAAGACCAGCAAGAGCTTTCAGGGCTGGCCCCTTCCTTGTGGGAGAAGGAGCCGGACGTTTGCCTTTTCGGAAAGAGGCTCTGCCGATAGCGAACGCCGTGAGATATGCCGTCTGTGGTTAAGCACAGATGCCCATTGCTGTTGTGCCTGTGGGTAGGGTGCACGGGGACAGTGAAGACCAGCAAGAGCTTTCAGGGCTGGCCCCTTCCTTGTGGGAGAAGGAGCCGGACGTTTGCCTTTTCGGAAAGAGGCTCTGCCGATAGCGAATGCCGTGAGATATGCCGTCTGTGGTTAAGCACAGATGCCCAGTGCTGTTGTGCCTGTGGGTAGGGTGCACGGGGCCAGTGAAGACCAGCAAGAGCTTTCAGGGCTGGCCCCTTCCTTGTGGGAGAAGGAGCCGGACGTTTGCCTTTTTGGGAAGAGGCTCTGCCGAGAACGAGCGCCGTGAGATATGCCGTCTGTGGTTAAGCACAGATGCCCAGTGCTGTTGTGCCTGTAGATAGGGTGCACGGGGACAGTGAAGACCAGCAAGAGTTTTCAGGACTGGCCCCTTCCTTGTGGGAGAAGGAGCCGGACGTTTGCCTTTTCGGAAAGAGGCTCTGCCGAGAACGAGCGCCGTGAGATGCTGAGTCTCTGGGAAAGCACAGATGCCCAGTGCTGTTGTGCCTGTGGATAGGGTGCACGGGGCCAGTGAAGACCAGCAAGAGCTTTCAGGGCTGGCCCCTTCCTTGTGGGAGAAGGAGCCAGACGTTTGCCTTTTCGGAAAGAGGCTCTGCCGAGAACGAGCGCCGTGAGATATGCCGTCTGTGGTTAAGCACAGATGCCCAGTGCTGTTGTGCCTGTGGGTAGGTTGCACGGGGACAGTGAAGACCAGCAAGAGCTTTCAGGGCTGGCCCCTTCCTTGTGGGAGAAGGAGCCGGACGTTTGCCTTTTCGGAAAGAGGCTCTGCCGAGAACGAGCGCCGTGAGATATGCCGTCTGTGGTTAAGCACAGATGCCCAGTGCTGTTGTGCCTGTGGATAGGGTGCACGGGGCCAGTGAAGACCAGCAAGAGCTTTCAGGGCTGGCCCCTTCCTTGTGGGAGAAGGAGCCGGACGTTTGCCTTTTCGGAAAGAGGCTCTGCCGAGAACGAGCGCCGTGAGATATGCCGTCTGTGGTTAAGCACAGATGCCCAGTGCTGTTGTGCCTGTGGATAGGGTGTTTGGGGACGGTTAAGACCAGCAAGAGCTTTCAGGGCTGGCCCCTTCCTTGTGGGAGAAGGAGCCGGACGTTTGCCTTTTCGGAAAGAGGCTCTGCCGAGAACGAGCGCCGTGAGATGCTGTGTCTCTGGGAAAGCACAGATGCCCAGTGCTGTTGTGCCTGTGGGTAGGGTGCACGGGGCCAGTGAAGACCAGCAAGAGCTTTCAGGGCTGGCCCCTTCCTTGTGGGAGAAGGAGCCGGACGTTTGCCTTTTCGGAAAGAGGCTCTGCCGAGAACGAGCGCCGTGAGATATGCCGTCTGTGGTTAAGCACAGATGCCCAGTGCTGTTGTGCCTGTAGATAGGGTGCACGGGGCCAGTGAAGACCAGCAAGAGTTTTCAGGGCTGGCCCCTTCCTTGTGGGAGAAGGAGCCGGACGTTTGCCTTTTCGGAAAGAGGCTCTGCCGAGAACGAGCGCCGTGAGATATGCTGTCTGTGGTTAAGCACAGATGCCCAGTGCTGTTGTGCCTGTGGGTAGGTTGCACGGGGACAGTGAAGACCAGCAAGAGCTTTCAGGGCTGGCCCCTTCCTTGTGGGAGAAGGAGCCAGACGTTTGCCTTTTCGGAAAGAGGCTCTGCCGAGAACGAGCGCCGTGAGATATGCCGTCTGTGGTTAAGCACAGATGCCCAGTGCTGTTGTGCCTGTGGATAGGGTGCACGGGGACAGTGAAGACCAGCAAGAGCTTTCAGGGCTGGCCCCTTCCTTGTGGGAGAAGGAGCCGGACGTTTGCCTTTTCGGAAAGAGGCTCTGCCGAGAACGAGCGCCGTGAGATATGCCGTCTGTGCTTAAGCACAGATGCCCAGTGCTGTTGTGCCTGTGGATAGGGTGCACGGGGACAGTGAAGACCAGCAAGAGCTTTCAGGACTGGCCCCATCCTTGTGGGAGAAGGAGCTGGACGTTTGTATTTTCGGAAAGAGGCTCTGCCGAGAACGAGCGCCGTGACATGCTGAGTCTCTGGGAAAGCACAGATGCCCAGTGCTGTTGTGCTTGTGCGTAGGGTGCACGGGGACAGTGAAGACCAGCAAGAGCTTTCAGGGCTGGCCCCTTCCTTGTGGGAGAAGGAGCCGGACGTTTGCCTTTTCGGAAAGAGGCTCTGCCGAGAACGAGCGCCGTGAGATGCTGTGTCTCTGGGAAAGCACAGATGCCCAGTGCTGTTGTGCCTGTGGATAGGGTGCACGGGGCCAGTGAAGACCAGCAAGAGCTTTCAGGGCTGGCCCCTTCCTTGTGGGAGAAGGAGCTGGACGTTTGCCTTTTCGGAAAGAGGCTCTGCCGATAGCGAACGCCGTGAGATATGCCGTCTGTGGTTAAGCACAGATGCCCATTGCTGTTGTGCCTGTGGGTAGGGTGCACGGGGACAGTGAAGACCAGCAAGAGCTTTCAGGGCTGGCCCCTTCCTTGTGGGAGAAGGAGCCGGACGTTTGCCTTTTCGGAAAGAGGCTCTGCCGATAGCGAACGCCGTGAGATATGCCGTCTGTGGTTAAGCACAGATGCCCATTGCTGTTGTGCCTGTGGGTAGGGTGCACGGGGACAGTGAAGACCAGCAAGAGCTTTCAGGGCTGGCCCCTTCCTTGTGGGAGAAGGAGCCGGACGTTTGCCTTTTCGGAAAGAGGCTCTGCCGAGAACGAGCGCCGTGAGATATGCCGTCTGTGGTTAAGCACAGATGCCCAGTGCTGTTGTGCCTGTGGGTAGGGTGCACGGGGACAGTGAAGACCAGCAAGAGCTTTCAGGGCTGGCCCCTTCCTTGTGGGAGAAGGAGCCGGACGTTTGCCTTTTCGGAAAGAGGCTCTGCCGAGAACGAGCACCGTGAGATGCTGAGTCTCTGGGAAAGCACAGATGCCCAGTGCTGTTGTGCCTGTGGGTAGGGTGCACGGGGACAGTGAAGACCAGCAAGAGCTTTCAGGGCTGGCCCCTTCCTTGTGGGAGAAGGAGCCGGACGTTTGCCTTTTCGGAAAGAGGCTCTGCCGAGAACGAGCGCCGTGAGATATGCCGTCTGTGGTTAAGCACAGATGCCCAGTGCTGTTGTGCCTGTGGGTAGGGTGCACGGGGACAGTGAAGACCAGCAAGAGCTTTCAGGGCTGGCCCCTTCCTTGTGGGAGAAGGAGCCGGACGTTTGCCTTTTTGGAAGGAGGCTCTGCCGAGAACGAGCGCCGTGAGATGCTGAGTCTCTGGGAAAGCACAGATGCCCATTGCTGTTGTGCCTGTGGGTAGGGTGCACGGGGACAGTGAAGACCAGCAAGAGCTTTCAGCGCTGGCCCCTTCCTTGTGGGAGAAGGAGCCGGACGTTTGCCTTTTCGGAAAGAGGCTCTGCCGAGAACAAGCGCCGTGAGATGCTGAGTCTCTGGGAAAGCACAGATGCCCAGTGCTGTTGTGCCTGTGGATAGGGTGCACGGGGACAGTGAAGACCAGCAAGAGCTTTCAGGGCTGGCCCCTTCCTTGTGGGAGAAGGAGCCAGACGTTTGCCTTTTCGGAAAGAGGCTCTGCCGAGAACGAGCGCCGTGAGATATGCCGTCTGTGGTTAAGCACAGATGCCCAGTGCTGTTGTGCCTGTGGGTAGGGTGCACGGGGACAGTGAAGACCAGCAAGAGCTTTCAGGGCTGGCCCCTTCCTTGTGGGAGAAGGAGCCGGACGTTTGCCTTTTCGGAAAGAGGCTCTGCCGAGAACGAGCGCCGTGAGATATGCCGTCTGTGGTTAAGCACAGATGCCCAGTGCTGTTGTGCCTGTGCGTAGGGTGCACGGGGCCAGTGAAGACCAGCAAGAGCTTTCAGGGCTGGCCCCTTCCTTGTGGGAGAAGGAGCCGGACGTTTGCCTTTTCGGAAAGAGGCTCTGCCGAGAACGAGCGCCGTGAGATGCTGAGTCTCTGGGAAAGCACAGATGCCCAGTGCTGTTGTGCCTGTGGGTAGGGTGCACGGGGCCAGTGAAGACCAGCAAGAGCTTTCAGGGCTGGCCCCTTCCTTGTGGGAGAAGGAGCCGGACGTTTGCCTTTTCGGAAAGAGGCTCTGCCGAGAGCGATCGCAGTGAGATGCTGAGTCTCTGGGAAAGCACAGATGCCCAGTGCTGTTGTGCCTGTGGGTAGGGTGCACGGGGCCAGTGAAGACCAGCAAGAGCTTTCAGGGCTGGCCCCTTCCTTGTGGGAGAAGGAGCCGGACGTTTGCCTTTTCGGAAAGAGGCTCTGCCGAGAACGAGCGCCGTGAGATATGCCGTCTGTGGTTAAGCACAGATGCCCAGTGCTGTTGTGCCTGTGGGTAGGGTGCACGGGGCCAGTGAAGACCAGCAAGAGCTTTCAGGGCTGGCCCCTTCCTTGTGGGAGAAGGAGCCGGACGTTTGCCTTTTTGGAAGGAGGCTCTGCCGAGAACGAGCGCCGTGAGATGCTGAGTCTCTGGGAAAGCACAGATGCCCATTGCTGTTGTGCCTGTGGGTAGGGTGCACGGGGACAGTGAAGACCAGCAAGAGCTTTCAGCGCTGGCCCCTTCCTTGTGGGAGAAGGAGCCGGACGTTTGCCTTTTCGGAAAGAGGCTCTGCCGAGAACAAGCGCCGTGAGATGCTGAGTCTCTGGGAAAGCACAGATGCCCAGTGCTGTTGTGCCTGTGGATAGGGTGCACGGGGCCAGTGAAGACCAGCAAGAGCTTTCAGGGCTGGCCCCTTCCTTGTGGGAGAAGGAGCCAGACGTTTGCCTTTTCGGAAAGAGGCTCTGCCGAGAACGAGCGCCGTGAGATATGCCGTCTGTGGTTAAACACAGATGCCCAGTGCTGTTGTGCCTGTGGGTAGGGTGCACGGGGACAGTGAAGACCAGCAAGAGCTTTCAGGGCTGGCCCCTTCCTTGTGGGAGAAGGAGCCGGACGTTTGCCTTTTCGGAAAGAGGCTCTGCCGAGAACGAGCGCCGTGAGATATGCCGTCTGTGGTTAAGCACAGATGCCCAGTGCTGTTGTGCCTGTGGATAGGGTGCACGGGGCCAGTGAAGACCAGCAAGAGCTTTCAGGGCTGGCCCCTTCCTTGTGGGAGAAGGAGCCGGACGTTTGCCTTTTCGGAAAGAGGCTCTGCCGAGAACGAGCGCCGTGAGATGCTGAGTCTCTGGGAAAGCACAGATGCCCAGTGCTGTTGTGCCTGTGGGTAGGGTGCACGGGGCCAGTGAAGACCAGCAAGAGCTTTCAGGGCTGGCCCCATCCTTGTGGGAGAAGGAGCCGGACGTTTGCCTTTTCGGAAAGAGGCTCTGCCGAGAACGAGCGCCGTGAGATGCTGTGTCTCTGGGAAAGCACAGATGCCCAGTGCTGTTGTGCCTGTGGGTAGGGTGCACGGGGCCAGTGAAGACCAGCAAGAGCTTTCAGGGCTGGCCCCTTCCTTGTGGGAGAAGGAGCCGGACGTTTGCCTTTTCGGAAAGAGGCTCTGCCGAGAACGAGCACCGTGAGATGCTGTGTCTCTGGGAAAGCACAGATGCCCAGTGCTGTTGTGCCTGTGGGTAGGGTGCACGGGGCCAGTGAAGACCAGCAAGAGCTTTCAGGGCTGGCCCCTTCCTTGTGGGAGAAGGAGCCGGACGTTTGCCTTTTCGGAAAGAGGCTCTGCCGAGAACGAGCGCCGTGAGATATGCCGTCTGTGGTTAAGCACAGATGCCCAGTGCTGTTGTGCCTGTAGATAGGGTGCACGGGGCCAGTGAAGACCAGCAAGAGTTTTCAGGGCTGGCCCCTTCCTTGTGGGAGAAGGAGCCGGACGTTTGCCTTTTCGGAAAGAGGCTCTGCCGAGAACGAGCGCCGTGAGATATGCTGTCTGTGGTTAAGCACAGATGCCCAGTGCTGTTGTGCCTGTGGATAGGGTGCACGGGGCCAGTGAAGACCAGCAAGAGCTTTCAGGGCTGGCCCCTTCCTTGTGGGAGAAGGAGCCAGACGTTTGCCTTTTCGGAAAGAGGCTCTGCCGAGAACGAGCGCCGTGAGATATGCCGTCTGTGGTTAAGCACAGATGCCCAGTGCTGTTGTGCCTGTGGGTAGGTTGCACGGGGACAGTGAAGACCAGCAAGAGCTTTCAGGGCTGGCCCCTTCCTTGTGGGAGAAGGAGCCAGACGTTTGCCTTTTCGGAAAGAGGCTCTGCCGAGAACGAGCGCCGTGAGATATGCCGTCTGTGGTTAAGCACAGATGCCCAGTGCTGTTGTGCCTGTGGATAGGGTGCACGGGGACAGTGAAGACCAGCAAGAGCTTTCAGGGCTGGCCCCTTCCTTGTGGGAGAAGGAGCCGGACGTTTGCCTTTTCGGAAAGAGGCTCTGCCGAGAACGAGCGCCGTGAGATATGCCGTCTGTGCTTAAGCACAGATGCCCAGTGCTGTTGTGCCTGTGGATAGGGTGCACGGGGCCAGTGAAGACCAGCAAGAGCTTTCAGGACTGGCCCCATCCTTGTGGGAGAAGGAGCTGGACGTTTGTATTTTCGGAAAGAGGCTCTGCCGAGAACGAGCGCCGTGACATGCTGAGTCTCTGGGAAAGCACAGATGCCCAGTGCTGTTGTGCCTGTGCGTAGGGTGCACGGGGACAGTGAAGACCAGCAAGAGCTTTCAGGGCTGGCCCCTTCCTTGTGGGAGAAGGAGCCGGACGTTTGCCTTTTCGGAAAGAGGCTCTGCCGAGAACGAGCGCCGTGAGATGCTGTGTCTCTGGGAAAGCACAGATGCCCAGTGCTGTTGTGCCTGTGGATAGGGTGCACGGGGCCAGTGAAGACCAGCAAGAGCTTTCAGGGCTGGCCCCTTCCTTGTGGGAGAAGGAGCCGGACGTTTGCCTTTTCGGAAAGAGGCTCTGCCGATAGCGAACGCCGTGAGATATGCCGTCTGTGGTTAAGCACAGATGCCCATTGCTGTTGTGCCTGTGGGTAGGGTGCACGGGGACAGTGAAGACCAGCAAGAGCTTTCAGGGCTGGCCCCTTCCTTGTGGGAGAAGGAGCCGGACGTTTGCCTTTTCGGAAAGAGGCTCTGCCGAGAACGAGCGCCGTGAGATATGCCGTCTGTGGTTAAGCACAGATGCCCATTGCTGTTGTGCCTGTGGGTAGGGTGCACGGGGACAGTGAAGACCAGCAAGAGCTTTCAGGGCTGGCCCCTTCCTTGTGGGAGAAGGAGCCGGACGTTTGCCTTTTCGGAAAGAGGCTCTGCCGAGAACGAGCGCCGTGAGATATGCCGTCTGTGGTTAAGCACAGATGCCCAGTGCTGTTGTGCCTGTGGGTAGGGTGCACGGGGACAGTGAAGACCAGCAAGAGCTTTCAGGGCTGGCCCCTTCCTTGTGGGAGAAGGAGCCGGACGTTTGCCTTTTCGGAAAGAGGCTCTGCCGAGAACGAGCACCGTGAGATGCTGAGTCTCTGGGAAAGCACAGATGCCCAGTGCTGTTGTGCCTGTGGGTAGGGTGCACGGGGACAGTGAAGACCAGCAAGAGCTTTCAGGGCTGGCCCCTTCCTTGTGGGAGAAGGAGCCGGACGTTTGCCTTTTCGGAAAGAGGCTCTGCCGAGAACGAGCGCCGTGAGATATGCCGTCTGTGGTTAAGCACAGATGCCCAGTGCTGTTGTGCCTGTGGGTAGGGTGCACGGGGACAGTGAAGACCAGCAAGAGCTTTCAGGGCTGGCCCCTTCCTTGTGGGAGAAGGAGCCGGACGTTTGCCTTTTTGGAAGGAGGCTCTGCCGAGAACGAGCGCCGTGAGATGCTGAGTCTCTGGGAAAGCACAGATGCCCATTGCTGTTGTGCCTGTGGGTAGGGTGCACGGGGACAGTGAAGACCAGCAAGAGCTTTCAGCGCTGGCCCCTTCCTTGTGGGAGAAGGAGCCGGACGTTTGCCTTTTCGGAAAGAGGCTCTGCCGAGAACAAGCGCCGTGAGATGCTGAGTCTCTGGGAAAGCACAGATGCCCAGTGCTGTTGTGCCTGTGGATAGGGTGCACGGGGCCAGTGAAGACCAGCAAGAGCTTTCAGGGCTGGCCCCTTCCTTGTGGGAGAAGGAGCCAGACGTTTGCCTTTTCGGAAAGAGGCTCTGCCGAGAACGAGCGCCGTGAGATATGCCGTCTGTGGTTAAGCACAGATGCCCAGTGCTGTTGTGCCTGTGGGTAGGGTGCACGGGGACAGTGAAGACCAGCAAGAGCTTTCAGGGCTGGCCCCTTCCTTGTGGGAGAAGGAGCCGGACGTTTGCCTTTTCGGAAAGAGGCTCTGCCGAGAACGAGCGCCGTGAGATATGCCGTCTGTGGTTAAGCACAGATGCCCAGTGCTGTTGTGCCTGTGGATAGGGTGCACGGGGCCAGTGAAGACCAGCAAGAGCTTTCAGGGCTGGCCCCTTCCTTGTGGGAGAAGGAGCCGGACGTTTGCCTTTTCGGAAAGAGGCTCTGCCGAGAACGAGCGCCGTGAGATGCTGAGTCTCTGGGAAAGCACAGATGCCCAGTGCTGTTGTGCCTGTGGGTAGGGTGCACGGGGCCAGTGAAGACCAGCAAGAGCTTTCAGGGCTGGCCCCTTCCTTGTGGGAGAAGGAGCCGGACGTTTGCCTTTTCGGAAAGAGGCTCTGCCGAGAGCGATCGCAGTGAGATGCTGAGTCTCTGGGAAAGCACAGATGCCCAGTGCTGTTGTGCCTGTGGGTAGGGTGCACGGGGCCAGTGAAGACCAGCAAGAGCTTTCAGGGCTGGCCCCATCCTTGTGGGAGAAGGAGCCGGACATTGGCCTTTTCGGAAAGAGGCTCTGCCGAGAACGAGCGCCGTGAGATGCTGAGTCTCTGGGAAAGCACAGATGCCCAGTGCTGTTGTGCCTGTGGGTAGGTTGCACGGGGACAGTGAAGACCAGCAAGAGCTTTCAGGGCTGGCCCCTTCCTTGTGGGAGAAGGAGCCGGACGTTTGCCTTTTCGGAAAGAGGCTCTGCCGATAGCGAACGCCGTGAGATACGCCGTCTGTGGTTAAAGCACAGATGCCCACTGCTGTTGTGCCTGTGGATAGGGTGTTTTGGGGATGGTTAAGACCAGCAAGAGCTTTCAGGGCTGGCCCCTTCCTTGTGGGAGAAGGAGCCGGACGTTTGCCTTTTCGGAAAGAGGCTCTGCCGAGAACGAGCGCCGTGAGATGCTGAGTCTCTGGGAAAGCACAGATGCCCAGTGCTGTTGTGCCTGTGGGTAGGGTGCACGGGGACAGTGAAGACCAGCAAGAGCTTTCAGGGCTGGCCCCTTCCTTGTGGGAGAAGGAGCCGGACGTTTGCCTTTTCGGAAAGAGGCTCTGCCGAGAACGAGCGCCGTGAGATGCTGAGTCTCTGGGAAAGCACAGATGCCCAGTGCTGTTGTGCCTGTGGGTAGGGTGCACGGGGACAGTGAAGACCAGCAAGAGCTTTCAGGGCTGGCCCCTTCCTTGTGGGAGAAGGAGCCGGACGTTTGCCTTTTCGGAAAGAGGCTCTGCCGAGAACAAGCGCCGTGAGATATGCCGTCTGTGGTTAAGCACAGATGCCCATTGCTGTTGTGCCTGTGGGTAGGGTGCACGGGGACAGTGAAGACCAGCAAGAGCTTTCAGGGCTGGCCCCTTCCTTGTGGGAGAAGGAGCCGGACGTTTGCCTTTTCGGAAAGAGGCTCTGCCGAGAACAAGCGCCGTGAGATATGCCGTCTGTGGTTAAGCACAGATGCCCAGTGCTGTTGTGCCTGTGGATAGGGTGCACGGGGACAGTGAAGACCAGCAAGAGCTTTCAGGGCTGGCCCCTTCCTTGTGGGAGAAGGAGCCGGACGTTTGCCTTTTCGGAAAGAGGCTCTGCCGAGAACGAGCGCCGTGAGATATGCCGTCTGTGGTTAAGCACAGATGCCCAGTGCTGTTGTGCCTGTGGATAGGGTGTTTGGGGACGGTTAAGACCAGCAAGAGCTTTCAGGGCTGGCCCCTTCCTTGTGGGAGAAGGAGCCGGACGTTTGCCTTTTCGGGAAGAGGCTCTGCCGAGAACGAGCGCCGTGAGATGCTGAGTCTCTGGTGAAGCACAGATGCCCATTGCTGTTGTGCCTGTGGGTAGGGTGCACGGGGACAGTGAAGACCAGCAAGAGCTTTCAGGGCTGGCCCCTTCCTTGTGGGAGAAGGAGCCGGACGTTTGCCTTTTCGGAAAGAGGCTCTGCCGAGAACGAGCGCCGTGAGATGCTGTGTCTCTGGGAAAGCACAGATGCCCAGTGCTGTTGTGCCTGTGGGTAGGGTGCACGGGGCCAGTGAAGACCAGCAAGAGCTTTCAGGGCTGGCCCCTTCCTTGTGGGAGAAGGAGCCGGACGTTTGCCTTTTCGGAAAGAGGCTCTGCCGAGAACGAGCGCCGTGAGATGCTGTGTCTCTGGGAAAGCACAGATGCCCAGTGCTGTTGTGCCTGTGGGTAGGGTGCACGGGGCCAGTGAAGACCAGCAAGAGCTTTCAGGGCTGGCCCCTTCCTTGTGGGAGAAGGAGCCGGATGTTTGCCTTTTCGGAAAGAGGCTCTGCCGAGAACGAGCGCCGTGAGATATGCCGTCTGTGGTTAAGCACAGATGCCCAGTGCTGTTGTGCCTGTGCGTAGGGTGCACGGGGACAGTGAAGACCAGCAAGAGTTTTCAGGGCTGGCCCCTTCCTTGTGGGAGAAGGAGCCGGACGTTTGCCTTTTCGGAAAGAGGCTCTGCCGAGAACGAGCGCCGTGAGATATGCTGTCTGTGGTTAAGCACAGATGCCCAGTGCTGTTGTGCCTGTGGATAGGGTGCACGGGGCCAGTGAAGACCAGCAAGAGCTTTCAGGGCTGGCCCCTTCCTTGTGGGAGAAGGAGCCAGACGTTTGCCTTTTCGGAAAGAGGCTCTGCCGAGAACGAGCGCCGTGAGATATGCCGTCTGTGGTTAAGCACAGATGCCCAGTGCTGTTGTGCCTGTGGGTAGGTTGCACGGGGACAGTGAAGACCAGCAAGAGCTTTCAGGGCTGGCCCCTTCCTTGTGGGAGAAGGAGCCAGACGTTTGCCTTTTCGGAAAGAGGCTCTGCCGAGAACGAGCGCCGTGAGATATGCCGTCTGTGGTTAAGCACAGATGCCCAGTGCTGTTGTGCCTGTGGATAGGGTGCACGGGGACAGTGAAGACCAGCAAGAGCTTTCAGGGCTGGCCCCTTCCTTGTGGGAGAAGGAGCCGGACGTTTGCCTTTTCGGAAAGAGGCTCTGCCGAGAACGAGCGCCGTGAGATATGCCGTCTGTGGTTAAGCACAGATGCCCAGTGCTGTTGTGCCTGTGGATAGGGTGCACGGGGACAGTGAAGACCAGCAAGAGCTTTCAGGGCTGGCCCCATCCTTGTGGGAGAAGGAGCTGGACGTTTGTATTTTCGGAAAGAGGCTCTGCCGAGAACGAGCGCCGTGACATGCTGAGTCTCTGGGAAAGCACAGATGCCCAGTGCTGTTGTGCCTGTGCGTAGGGTGCACGGGGACAGTGAAGACCAGCAAGAGCTTTCAGGGCTGGCCCCTTCCTTGTGGGAGAAGGAGCCGGACGTTTGCCTTTTCGGAAAGAGGCTCTGCCGAGAACGAGCGCCGTGAGATGCTGTGTCTCTGGGAAAGCACAGATTCCCAGTGCTGTTGTGCCTGTGGGTAGGGTGCACGGGGCCAGTGAAGACCAGCAAGAGCTTTCAGGGCTGGCCCCTTCCTTGTGGGAGAAGGAGCCGGACGTTTGCCTTTTCGGAAAGAGGCTCTGCCGATAGCGAACGCCGTGAGATATGCCGTCTGTGGTTAAGCACAGATGCCCATTGCTGTTGTGCCTGTGGGTAGGGTGCACGGGGCCAGTGAAGACCAGCAAGAGCTTTCAGGGCTGGCCCCTTCCTTGTGGGAGAAGGAGCCGGACGTTTGCCTTTTCGGAAAGAGGCTCTGCCGAGAACGAGCGCCGTGAGATATGCCGTCTGTGGTTAAGCACAGATGCCCAGTGCTGTTGTGCCTGTGGGTAGGGTGCACGGGGACAGTGAAGACCAGCAAGAGCTTTCAGGGCTGGCCCCTTCCTTGTGGGAGAAGGAGCCGGACGTTTGCCTTTTCGGAAAGAGGCTCTGCCGAGAACGAGCGCCGTGAGATGCTGAGTCTCTGGTTAAGCACAGATGCCCAGTGCTGTTGTGCCTGTGCGTAGGGTGCACGGGGACAGTGAAGACCAGCAAGAGCTTTCAGGGCTGGCCCCTTCCTTGTGGGAGAAGGAGCCGGACGTTTGCCTTTTCGGAAAGAGGCTCTGCCGAGAACGAGCACCGTGAGATGCTGAGTCTCTGGGAAAGCACAGATGCCCAGTGCTGTTGTGCCTGTGGATAGGGTGCACGGGGCCAGTGAAGACCAGCAAGAGCTTTCAGGGCTGGCCCCTTCCTTGTGGGAGAAGGAGCCGGACGTTTGCCTTTTCGGAAAGAGGCTCTGCCGAGAACGAGCGCCGTGAGATATGCCGTCTGTGGTTAAGCACAGATGCCCAGTGCTGTTGTGCCTGTGGGTAGGGTGCACGGGGACAGTGAAGACCAGCAAGAGCTTTCAGGGCTGGCCCCTTACTTGTGGGAGAAGGAGCCGGACGTTTGCCTTTTTGGAAGGAGGCTCTGCCGAGAACGAGCGCCGTGAGATGCTGAGTCTCTGGGAAAGCACAGATGCCCATTGCTGTTGTGCCTGTGGGTAGGGTGCACGGGGACAGTGAAGACCAGCAAGAGCTTTCAGGGCTGGCCCCTTCCTTGTGGGAGAAGGAGCCGGACGTTTGCCTTTTCGGAAAGAGGCTCTGCCGAGAACAAGCGCCGTGAGATGCTGAGTCTCTGGGAAAGCACAGATGCCCAGTGCTGTTGTGCCTGTGGATAGGGTGCACGGGGCCAGTGAAGACCAGCAAGAGCTTTCAGGGCTGGCCCCTTCCTTGTGGGAGAAGGAGCCAGACGTTTGCCTTTTCGGAAAGAGGCTCTGCCGAGAACGAGCGCCGTGAGATATGCCGTCTGTGGTTAAGCACAGATGCCCAGTGCTGTTGTGCCTGTGGGTAGGGTGCACGGGGACAGTGAAGAGCAGCAAGAGCTTTCAGGGCTGGCCCCTTCCTTGTGGGAGAAGGAGCCGGACGTTTGCCTTTTCGGAAAGAGGCTCTGCCGAGAACGAGCGCCGTGAGATATGCCGTCTGTGGTTAAGCACAGATGCCCAGTGCTGTTGTGCCTGTGGATAGGGTGCACGGGGCCAGTGAAGACCAGCAAGAGCTTTCAGGGCTGGCCCCTTCCTTGTGGGAGAAGGAGCCGGACGTTTGCCTTTTCGGAAAGAGGCTCTGCCGAGAGCGATCGCAGTGAGATGCTGAGTCTCTGGGAAAGCACAGATGCCCATTGCTGTTGTGCCTGTGGGTAGGGTGCACGGGGCCAGTGAAGACCAGCAAGAGCTTTCAGGGCTGGCCCCATCCTTGTGGGAGAAGGAGCCGGACATTGGCCTTTTCGGAAAGAGGCTCTGCCGAGAACGAGCGCCGTGAGATGCTGAGTCTCTGGGAAAGCACAGATGCCCAGTGCTGTTGTGCCTGTGGGTAGGTTGCACGGGGCCAGTGAAGACCAGCAAGAGCTTTCAGGGCTGGCCCCTTCCTTGTGGGAGAAGGAGCCGGACGTTTGCCTTTTCGGAAAGAGGCTCTGCCGATAGCGAACGCCGTGAGATATGCCGTCTGTGGTTAAGCACAGATGCCCAGTGCTGTTGTGCCTGTGGGTAGGGTGCACGGGGACAGTGAAGACCGGCAAGAGCTTTCAGGGCTGGCCCCTTCCTTGTGGGAGAAGGAGCCGGACGTTTGCCTTTTCGGAAAGAGGCTCTGCCGAGAACGAGCGCCGTGAGATATGCCGTCTGTGGTTAAGCACAGATGTCCAGTGCTGTTGTGCCTATGCATAGGGTGCACGGGGACAGTGAAGACCAGCAAGAGCTTTCAGGGCTGGCCCCTTCCTTGTGGGAGAAGGAGCCGGACGTTTGCCTTTTCGGAAAGAGGCTCTGCCGAGAACGAGCGCCGTGAGATGCTGAGTCTCTGGGAAAGCACAGATGCCCAGTGCTGTTGTGCCTGTGCGTAGGGTGCACGGGGACAGTGAAGACCAGCAAGAGCTTTCAGGGCTGGCCCCTTACTTGTGGGAGAAGGAGCCGGACGTTTGCCTTTTCGGAAAGAGGCTCTGCCGATAGCGAACGCCGTGAGATATGCCGTCTGTGGTTAAGCACAGATGCCCAGTGCTGTTGTGCCTGTGGTTAGGGTGTTTGTGGACGGTTAAGACCAGCAAGAGCTTTCAGGGCTGGCCCCTTCCTTGTGGGAGAAGGAGCCGGACGTTTGCCTTTTCGGGAAGAGGCTCTGCCGAGAACGAGCGCCGTGAGATGCTGAGTCTCTGGTTAAGCACAGATGCCCAGTGCTGTTGTGCCTGTGGGTAGGGTGCACGGGGCCAGTGAAGACCAGCAAGAGCTTTCAGGGCTGGCCCCTTCCTTGTGGGAGAAGGAGCCGGACGTTTGCCTTTTCGGAAAGAGGCTCTGCCGAGAACAAGCGCCGTGAGATATGCCGTCTGTGGTTAAGCACAGATGCCCAGTGCTGTTGTGCCTGTGGGTAGGGTGCACGGGGCCAGTGAAGACCAGCAAGAGCTTTCAGGGCTGGCCCCTTCCTTGTGGGAGAAGGAGCCGGACGTTTGCCTTTTCGGAAAGAGGCTCTGCCGAGAACGAGCGCCGTGAGATGCTGAGTCTCTGGGAAAGCACAGATGCCCAGTGCTGTTGTGCCTGTGGGTAGGGTGCACAGGGACAGTGAAGACCAGCAAGAGCTTTCAGGGCTCGCCCCTTCCTTGTGGGAGAAGGAGCCGGACGTTTGCCTTTTCGGAAAGAGGCTCTGCCGAGAACAAGCGCCGTGAGATGCTGAGTCTCTGGGAAAGCACAGATGCCCAGTGCTGTTGTGCCTGTGGGTAGGGTGCACGGGGACAGTGAAGACCAGCAAGAGCTTTCAGGACTGGCCCCATCCTTGTGGGAGAAGGAGCTGGACATTTGTATTTTCGGAAAGAGGCTCTGCCGAGAACGAGCGCCGTGAGATGCTGAGTCTCTGGGAAAGCACAGATGCCCAGTGCTGTTGTGCCTGTGCGTAGGGTGCACGGGGACAGTGAAGACCAGCAAGAGCTTTCAGGGCTGGCCCCTTCCTTGTGGGAGAAGGAGCCGGACGTTTGCCTTTTCGGAAAGAGGCTCTGCCGATAGCGAACGCCGTGAGATATGCCGTCTGTGGTTAAGCACAGATGCCCAGTGCTGTTGTGCCTGTGGGTAGGGTGCACGGGGCCAGTGAAGACCAGCAAGAGCTTTCAGGGCTGGCCCCTTCCTTGTGGGAGAAGGAGCCGGACGTTTGCCTTTTCGGGAAGAGGCTCTGCCGAGAACGAGCGCCGTGAGATGCTGAGTCTCTGGGAAAGCACAGATGCCCAGTGCTGTTGTGCCTGTGGGTAGGGTGCACAGGGACAGTGAAGACCAGCAAGAGCTTTCAGGGCTGGCCCCTTCCTTGTGGGAGAAGGAGCCGGACGTTTGCCTTTTCGGAAAGAGGCTCTGCCGAGAACGAGCGCCGTGAGATGCTGTGTCTCTGGGAAAGCACAGATTCCCAGTGCTGTTGTGCCTGTGGGTAGGGTGCACGGGGACAGTGAAGACCAGCAAGAGCTTTCAGGGCTGGCCCCTTCCTTGTGGGAGAAGGAGCCGGACGTTTGCCTTTTCGGAAAGAGGCTCTGCCGATAGCGAACGCCGTGAGATATGCCGTCTGTGGTTAAGCACAGATGCCCAGTGCTGTTGTGCCTGTGGGTAGGGTGCACGGGGCCAGTGAAGACCAGCAAGAGCTTTCAGGGCTGGCCCCTTCCTTGTGGGAGAAGGAGCCGGACGTTTGCCTTTTCGGAAAGAGGCTCTGCCGAGAACGAGCGACGTGAGATATGCCGTTGTGGTTAAGCACAGATGCCCAGTGCTGTTGTGCCTGTGGGTAGGGTGCACGGGGACAGTGAAGACCAGCAAGAGCTTTCAGGGCTGGCCCCTTCCTTGTGGGAGAAGGAGCCGGACGTTTGTCTTTTCGGAAAGAGGCTCTGCCGAGAACGAGCGACGTGAGATGCTGAGTCTCTGGGAAAGCACAGATGCCCAGTGCTGTTGTGCCTGTGCGTAGGCTGCACGGGGACAGTGAAGACCAGCAAGAGCTGTCAGGGCTGGCCCCTTCCTTGTGGGAGAAGGAGCCGGACGTTTGCCTTTTCGGAAAGAGGCTCTGCCGATAGCGAACGCCGTGAGATACGCCGTCTGTCGTTAAAGCACAGATGCCCAGTGCTGTTGTGCCTGTGGATAGGGTGTTTTGGGGATGGTTAAGACCAGCAAGAGCTTTCAGGGCTGGCCCCTTCCTTGTGGGAGAAGGAGCCGGACGTTTGCCTTTTCGGAAAGAGGCTCTGCCGAGAACGAGCGCCGTGAGATGCTGAGTCTCTGGGAAAGCACAGATGCCCAGTGCTGTTGTGCCTGTGCGTAGGGTGCACGGGGACAGTGAAGACCAGCAAGAGCTTTCAGGGCTGGCCCCTTCCTTGTGGGAGAAGGAGCCGGACGTTTGCCTTTTCGGAAAGAGGCTCTGCCGAGAACGAGCGCCGTGAGATGCTGTGTCTCTGGGAAAGCACAGATGCCCAGTGCTGTTGTGCCTGTGGGTAGGGTGCACGGGGACAGTGAAGACCAGCAAGAGCTTTCAGGGCTGGCCCCTTCCTTGTGGGAGAAGGAGCCGGACGTTTGCCTTTTCGGAAAGAGGCTCTGCCGAGAACGAGCGCCGTGAGATATGCCGTCTGTGGTTAAGCACAGATGCCCAGTGCTGTTGTGCCTGTGGGTAGGGTGCACGGGGACAGTGAAGACCAGCAAGAGTTTTCAGGGCTGGCCCCTTCCTTGTGGGAGAAGGAGCCGGACGTTTGACTTTTCGGAAAGAGGCTCTGCCAAGAACGAGCGCCGTGAGATATGCCGTCTGTGGTTAAGCACAGATGCCCAGTGCTGTTGTGCCTGTGCGTAGGGTGCACGGGGCCAGTGAAGACCAGCAAGAGCTTTCAGGGCTGGCCCCTTCCTTGTGGGAGAAGGAGCCGGACGTTTGCCTTTTCGGAAAGAGGCTCTGCCGAGAACGAGCGCCGTGAGATGCTGAGTCTCTGGTAAAGCACAGATGCCCAGTGCTGTTGTGCCTGTGGTTAGGGTGCACGGTGACAGTGAAGACCAGCAAGAGCTTTCAGGGCTGGCCCCTTCCTTGTGGGAGAAGGAGCCGGACGTTTGCCTTTTCGGAAAGAGGCTCTGCCGAGAACGAGCGACGTGAGATATGCCGTTGTGGTTAAGCACAGATGCCCAGTGCTGTTGTGCCTGTGGGTAGGGTGCACGGGGACAGTGAAGACCAGCAAGAGCTTTCAGGGCTGGCCCCTTCCTTGTGGGAGAAGGAGCCGGACGTTTGTCTTTTCGGAAAGAGGCTCTGCCGAGAACGAGCGACGTGAGATGCTGAGTCTCTGGGAAAGCACAGATGCCCAGTGCTGTTGTGCCTGTGCGTAGGGTGCACGGGGACAGTGAAGACCAGCAAGAGCTGTCAGGGCTGGCCCCTTCCTTGTGGGAGAAGGAGCCGGACGTTTGCCTTTTCGGAAAGAGGCTCTGCCGATAGCGAACGCCGTGAGATACGCCGTCTGTCGTTAAAGCACAGATGCCCAGTGCTGTTGTGCCTGTGGATAGGGTGTTTTGGGGATGGTTAAGACCAGCAAGAGCTTTCAGGGCTGGCCCCTTCCTTGTGGGAGAAGGAGCCGGACGTTTGCCTTTTCGGAAAGAGGCTCTGCCGAGAACGAGCGCCGTGAGATGCTGAGTCTCTGGGAAAGCACAGATGCCCAGTGCTGTTGTGCCTGTGCGTAGGGTGCACGGGGACAGTGAAGACCAGCAAGAGCTTTCAGGGCTGGCCCCTTCCTTGTGGGAGAAGGAGCCGGACGTTTGCCTTTTCGGAAAGAGGCTCTGCCGAGAACGAGCGCCGTGAGATGCTGTGTCTCTGGGAAAGCACAGATGCCCAGTGCTGTTGTGCCTGTGGGTAGGGTGCACGGGGACAGTGAAGACCAGCAAGAGCTTTCAGGGCTGGCCCCTTCCTTGTGGGAGAAGGAGCCGGACGTTTGCCTTTTCGGAAAGAGGCTCTGCCGAGAACGAGCGCCGTGAGATATGCCGTCTGTGGTTAAGCACAGATGCCCAGTGCTGTTGTGCCTGTGGGTAGGGTGCACGGGGACAGTGAAGACCAGCAAGAGTTTTCAGGGCTGGCCCCTTCCTTGTGGGAGAAGGAGCCGGACGTTTGCCTTTTCGGAAAGAGGCTCTGCCGAGAACGAGCGCCGTGAGATATGCCGTCTGTGGTTAAGCACAGATGCCCAGTGCTGTTGTGCCTGTGCGTAGGGTGCACGGGGCCAGTGAAGACCAGCAAGAGCTTTCAGGGCTGGCCCCTTCCTTGTGGGAGAAGGAGCCGGACGTTTGCCTTTTCGGAAAGAGGCTCTGCCGAGAACGAGCGCCGTGAGATGCTGAGTCTCTGGTAAAGCACAGATGCCCAGTGCTGTTGTGCCTGTGGTTAGGGTGCACGGTGACAGTGAAGACCAGCAAGAGCTTTCAGGGCTGGCCCCTTCCTTGTGGGAGAAGGAGCCGGACGTTTGCCTTTTCGGAAAGAGGCTCTGCCGAGAACGAGCGCCGTGAGATGCTGAGTCTCTGGTTAAGCACAGATGCCCAGTGCTGTTGTGCCTGTGGGTAGGGTGCACGGGGACAGTGAAGACCAGCAAGAGCTTTCAGGGCTGACCCCTTCCTTGTGGGAGAAGGAGCCGGACGTTTGCCTTTTCGGAAAGAGGCTCTGCCGAGAACGAGCGCCGTGAGATATGCCGTCTGTGGTTAAGCACAGATGCCCAGTGCTGTTGTGCCTGTGGATAGGGTGTTTGGGGACGGTTAAGACCAGCAAGAGCTTTCAGGGCTGGCCCCTTCCTTGTGGGAGAAATAGCTGGACGTTTGCCTTTTCGGAAAGAGGCTCTGCCGAGAACGAGCGCCGTGAGATGCTGAGTCTCTGGTTAAGCACAGATGCCAAGTGCTGTTGTGCCTGTGGGTAGGGTGCACGGGGACAGTGAAGACCAGCAAGAGCTTTCAGGGCTGGCCCCTTCCTTGTGGGAGAAGGAGCCGGACGTTTGCCTTTTCGGAAAGAGGCTCTGCCGAGAACGAGCGCCGTGAGATATGCCGTCTGCGGTTAAGCACAGATGCCCAGTGCTGTTGTGCCTGTGGGTAGGGCGCACGGGGACAGTGAAGACCAGCAAGAGCTTTCAGGGCTGGCCCCTTCCTTGTGGGAGAAGGAGCCGGACGTTTGCCTTTTCGGAAAGAGGCTCTGCCGAGAACGAGCGCCGTGAGATGCTGAGTCTCTGGAAAGCACAGATGCCCAGTGCTGTTGTGCCTGTGGGTAGGGTGTTTGGGGACGATTAAGACCAGCAAGAGCTTTCAGGGCTGGCCCCTTCCTTGTGGGAGAAGGAGCCGGACGTTTGCCTTTTCGGAAAGAGGCTCTGCCGAGAACGAGCGCCGTGAGATATGCCGTCTGTGGTTAAGCACAGATGCCCAGTGCTGTTGTGCCTGTGGGTAGGGTGCACGGGGACAGTGAAGACCAGCAAGAGCTTTCAGGGCTGGCCCCTTCCTTGTGGGAGAAGGAGCCGGACGTTTGCCTTTTCGGAAAGAGGCTCTGCCGAGAACGAGCGCCGTGAGATATGCCGTCTGTGGTTAAGCACAGATGCCCAGTGCTGTTGTGCCTGTGGATAGGGTGTTTGGGGACGGTTAAGACCAGCAAGAGCTTTCAGGGCTGGCCCCTTCCTTGTGGGAGAAGGAGCCGGACGTTTGCCTTTTCGGAAAGAGGCTCTGCCGAGAATGAGCGCCGTGAGATATGCCGTCTGTGGTTAAGCACAGATGCCCAGTGCTGTTGTGCCTGTGGATAGGGTGCACGGAGACAGTGAAGACCAGCAAGAGCTTTCAGGGCTGGCCCCTTCCTTGTGGGAGAAGGAGCCGGACGTTTGCCTTTTCGGAAAGAGGCTCTGCCGAGAACGAGCGCCGTGAGATGCTGAGTCTCTGGGAAAGCACAGATGCCCAGTGCTGTTGTGCCTGTGGGTAGGGTGCACGGGGACAGTGAAGACCAGCAAGAGCTTTCAGGGCTGGCCCCTTCCTTGTGGGAGAAGGAGCCGGACGTTTGCCTTTTCGGAAAGAGGCTCTGCCGAGAGCGATCGCCGTGAGATATGACGTCTGTGGTTAAGCACAGATGCCCAGTGCTGTTGTGCCTGTGGGTAGGGTGCACGGGGACAGTGAAGACCAGCAAGAGCTTTCAGGGCTGGCCCCTTCCTTGTGGGAGAAGGAGCCGGACGTTTGCCTTTTCGGAAAGAGGCTCTGCCGATAGCGAACGCCGTGAGATATGCCGTCTGTGGTTAAGCACAGATGCCCAGTGCTGTTGTGCCTTGGGATAGGGTGTTTGGGGACGGTTAAGACCAGCAAGAGCTTTCAGGGCTGGCCCCTTCCTTGTGGGAGAAGGAGCCGGACGTTTGCCTTTTCGGAAAGAGGCTCTGCCGAGAACGATCGCCGTGAGATGCTGAGTCTCTGGGAAAGCACAGATGCCCAGTGCTGTTGTGCCTGTGGGTAGGGTGCACGGGGACAGTGAAGACCAGCAAGAGCTTTCAGGGCTGGCCCCTTCCTTGTGGGAGAAGGAGCCGGACGTTTGCCTTTTCGGAAAGAGGCTCTGCCGAGAACGAGCGCCGTGAGATGCTGTGTCTCTGGGAAAGCACAGATGCCCAGTGCTGTTGTGCCTGTGGGTAGGGTGCACGGGGACAGTGAAGACCAGCAAGAGCTTTCAGGGGTGGCCCCTTCCTTGTGGGAGAAGGAGCCGGACATTTGCCTTTTCGGAAAGAGGCTCTGCCGATAGCGAACGCCGTGAGATATGCCGTCTGTGGTTAAGCACAGATGCCCAGTGCTGTTGTGCCTGTGGGTAGGGTGCACGGGGACAGTGAAGACCAGCAAGAGCTTTCAGCGCTGGCCCCTTCCTTGTGGGAGAAGGAGCCGGACGTTTGCCTTTTCGGAAAGAGGCTCTGCCGAGAACGAGCGCCGTGAGATGCTGAGTCTCTGGTTAAGCACAGATGCCCAGTGCTGTTGTGCCTGTGGGTAGGGTGCACGGGGACAGTGAAGACCAGCAAGAGCTTTCAGGGCTGGCCCCTTCCTTGTGGGAGAAGGAGCCGGACGTTTGCCTTTTCGGAAAGAGGCTCTGCCGAGAACGAGCGCCGTGAGATGCTGTGTCTCTGGGAAAGCACAGATGCCCAGTGCTGTTGTGCCTGTGGGTAGGGTGCACGGGGCCAGTGAAGACCAGCAAGAGCTTTCAGGACTGGCCCCTTCCTTGTGGGAGAAGGAGCCGGACGTTTGCCTTTTCGGAAAGAGGCTCTGCCGAGAACGAGCGCCGTGAGATATGCCGTCAGTGGTTAAGCACAGATGCCCAGTGCTGTTGTGCCTGTGGGTAGGGTGCACGGGGACAGTGAAGACCAGCAAGAGCTTTCAGGGCTGGCCCCTTCCTTGTGGGAGAAGGAGCCGGACGTTTGCCTTTTCGGAAAGAGGCTCTGCCGAGAACGAGCGCCATGAGATGCTGAGTCTCTGGGAAAGCACAGATGCCCAGTGCTGTTGTGCCTGTGGTTAGGGTGCACGGGGACAGTGAAGACCAGCAAGAGCTTTCAGGACTGGCCCCATCCTTGTGGGAGAAGGAGCTGGACGTTTGCCTTTTCGGAAAGAGGCTCTGCCGAGAACGAGCGCCGTGAGATGCTGAGTCTCTGGTTAAGCACAGATGCCCAGTGCTGTTGTGCCTGTGGGTAGGGTGCACGGGGACAGTGAAGACCAGCAAGAGCTTTCAGGGCTGGCCCCTTCCTTGTGGGAGAAGGAGCCGGACGTTTGCCTTTTCGGAAAGAGGCTCTGCCGAGAACGAGCGCCGTGAGATGCTGTGTCTCTGGGAAAGCACAGATGCCCAGTGCTGTTGTGCCTGTGGGTAGGGTGCACGGGGACAGTGAAGACCAGCAAGAGCTTTCAGGGCTGGCCCCTTCCTTGTGGGAGAAGGAGCCGGACGTTTGCCTTTTCGGAAAGAGGCTCTGCCGAGAACGAGCGCCGTGAGATATGCCGTCTGTGGTTAAGCACAGATGCCCAGTGCTGTTGTGCCTGTGGGTAGGGTGCACGGGGACAGTGAAGACCAGCAAGAGCTTTCAGGGCTGGCCCCTTCCTTGTGGGAGAAGGAGCCGGACGTTTGCCTTTTCGGAAAGAGGCTCTGCCGAGAACGAGCGCCGTGAGATGCTGAGTCTCTGGGAAAGCACAGATGCCCAGTGCTGTTGTGCCTGTGGGTAGGGTGCACGGGGACAGTGAAGACCAGCAAGAGCTTTCAGGGCTGGCCCCTTCCTTGTGGGAGAAGGAGCTGGACGTTTGCCTTTTCGGAAAGAGGCTCTGCCGAGAACGAGCGCCGTGAGATGCTGTGTCTCTGGTTAAGCACAGATGCCCAGTGCTGTTGTGCCTGTGGGTAGGGTGCACGGGGACAGTGAAGACCAGCAAGAGCTTTCAGGGCTGGCCCCTTCCTTGTGGGAGAAGGAGCCGGACGTTTGCCTTTTCGGAAAGAGGCTCTGCCGAGAACGAGCGCCGTGAGATATGCCGTCTGTGGTTAAGCACAGATGCCCAGTGCTGTTGTGCCTGTGGGTAGGTTGCACGGGGCCAGTGAAGACCAGCAAGAGCTTTCAGGGCTGGCCCCTTCCTTGTGGGAGAAGGAGCCGGACGTTTGCCTTTTCGGAAAGAGGCTCTGCCGAGAACGAGCGCCGTGAGATGCTGAGCCTCTGGGAAAGCACAGATGCCCAGTGCTGTTGTGCCTGTGGTTAGGGTGCACGGGGACAGTGAAGACCAGCAAGAGCTTTCAGGACTGGCCCCATCCTTGTGGGAGAAGGAGCTGGACGTTTGCCTTTTCGGAAAGAGGCTCTGCCGAGAACGAGCGCCGTGAGATGCTGAGTCTCTGGTTAAGCACAGATGCCCAGTGCTGTTGTGCCTGTGGGTAGGGTGCACGGGGACAGTGAAGACCAGCAAGAGCTTTCAGGGCTGGCCCCTTCCTTGTGGGAGAAGGAGCCGGACGTTTGCCTTTTCGGAAAGAGGCTCTGCCGAGAACGAGCGCCGTGAGATGCTGTGTCTCTGGTTAAGCACAGATGCCCAGTGCTGTTGTGCCTGTGGGTAGGGTGCACGGGGACAGTGAAGACCAGCAAGAGCTTTCAGGGCTGGCCCCTTCCTTGTGGGAGAAGGAGCCGGACGTTTGCCTTTTCGGAAAGAGGCTCTGCCGAGAACGAGCGCCGTGAGATATGCCGTCTGTGGTTAAGCACAGATGCCCAGTGCTGTTGTGCCTGTGCGTAGGGTGCACGGGGCCAGTGAAGACCAGCAAGAGCTTTCAGGGCTGGCCCCTTCCTTGTGGGAGAAGGAGCCGGACGTTTGCCTTTTCGGAAAGAGGCTCTGCCGAGAACGAGCGCCGTGAGATGCTGAGTCTCTGGGAAAGCACAGATGCCCAGTGCTGTTGTGCCTGTGGTTAGGGTGCACGGGGACAGTGAAGACCAGCAAGAGCTTTCAGGGCTGGCCCCTTCCTTGTGGGAGAAGGAGCCGGACGTTTGCCTTTTCGGAAAGAGGCTCTGCCGAGAACGAGCGCCGTGAGATATGCCGTCTGTGGTTAAGCACAGATGCCCAGTGCTGTTGTGCCTGTGGGTAGGGTGCACGGGGCCAGTGAAGACCAGCAAGAGCTTTCAGGGCTGGCCCCTTCCTTGTGGGAGAAGGAGCCGGACGTTTGCCTTTTCGGAAAGAGGCTCTGCCGAGAACGAGCGCCGTGAGATGCTGAGTCTCTGGGAAAGCACAGATGCCCAGTGCTGTTGTGCCTGTGGTTAGGGTGCACGGTGACAGTGAAGACCAGCAAGAGCTTTCAGGGCTGGCCCCTTCCTTGTGGGAGAAGGAGCCGGACGTTTGCCTTTTCGGAAAGAGGCTCTGCCGAGAACGAGCGCCGTGAGATGCTGAGTCTCTGGTTAAGCACAGATGCCCAGTGCTGTTGTGCCTGTGGGTAGGGTGCACGGGGACAGTGAAGACCAGCAAGAGCTTTCAGGGCTGACCCCTTCCTTGTGGGAGAAGGAGCCGGACGTTTGCCTTTTCGGAAAGAGGCTCTGCCGAGAACGAGCGCCGTGAGATATGCCGTCTGTGGTTAAGCACAGATGCCCAGTGCTGTTGTGCCTGTGGATAGGGTGTTTGGGGACGGTTAAGACCAGCAAGAGCTTTCAGGGCTGGCCCCTTCCTTGTGGGAGAAATAGCTGGACGTTTGCCTTTTCGGAAAGAGGCTCTGCCGAGAACGAGCGCCGTGAGATGCTGAGTCTCTGGTTAAGCACAGATGCCAAGTGCTGTTGTGCCTGTGGGTAGGGTGCACGGGGACAGTGAAGACCAGCAAGAGCTTTCAGGGCTGGCCCCTTCCTTGTGGGAGAAGGAGCCGGACGTTTGCCTTTTCGGAAAGAGGCTCTGCCGAGAACGAGCGCCGTGAGATATGCCGTCTGCGGTTAAGCACAGATGCCCAGTGCTGTTGTGCCTGTGGGTAGGGCGCACGGGGACAGTGAAGACCAGCAAGAGCTTTCAGGGCTGGCCCCTTCCTTGTGGGAGAAGGAGCCGGACGTTTGCCTTTTCGGAAAGAGGCTCTGCCGAGAACGAGCGCCGTGAGATGCTGAGTCTGTGGGAAAGCACAGATGCCCAGTGCTGTTGTGCCTGTGGGTAGGGTGTTTGGGGACGGTTAAGACCAGCAAGAGCTTTCAGGGCTGGCCCCTTCCTTGTGGGAGAAGGAGCCGGACGTTTGCCTTTTCGGAAAGAGGCTCTGCCTATACCGAGCGCCGTGAGATATGCCGTCTGTGGTTAAGCACAGATGCCCAGTGCTGTTGTGCCTGTGCGTAGGGTGCACGGGGCCAGTGAAGACCAGCAAGAGCTTTCAGGGCTGGCCCCTTCCTTGTGGGAGAAGGAGCCGGACGTTTGCCTTTTCGGAAAGAGGCTCTGCCGAGAACGAGCGCCGTGAGATGCTGAGTCTCTGGTAAAGCACAGATGCCCAGTGCTGTTGTGCCTGTGGGTAGGGTGCACGGGGACAGTGAAGACCAGCAAGAGCTTTCAGGGCTGGCCCCTTCCTTGTGGGAGAAGGAGCCGGACGTTTGCCTTTTCGGAAAGAGGCTCTGCCGAGAACGAGCGCCGTGAGATATGCCGTCTGTGGTTAAGCACAGATGCCCATTGCTGTTGTGCCTGTGGGTAGGGTGCACGGGGACAGTGAAGACCAGCAAGAGCTTTCAGGGCTGGCCCCTTCCTTGTGGGAGAAGGAGCCGGACGTTTGCCTTTTCGGAAAGAGGCTCTGCCGAGAACGAGCGCCGTGAGATGCTGTGTCTCTGGGAAAGCACAGATGCCCAGTGCTGTTGTGCCTGTGGGTAGGGTGCACGGGGACAGTGAAGACCAGCAAGAGCTTTCAGGGGTGGCCTCTTCCTTGTGGGAGAAGGAGCCGGACGTTTGCCTTTTCGGAAAGAGGCTCTGCCGAGAACGAGCGCCGTGAGATATGCCGTCTGTGGTTAAGCACAGATGCCCAGTGCTGTTGTGCCTGTGGGTAGGGTGCACGGGGACAAAGAAGACCAGCAAGAGCTTTCAGGGCTGGCCCCTTCCTTGTGGGAGAAGGAGCCGGACGTTTGCCTTTTCGGAAAGAGGCTCTGCCGAGAGCGAACGCCGTGAGATATGCCGTCTGTGGTTAAGCACAGATGCCCAGTGCTGTTGTGCCTGTGGATAGGGTGTTTGGGGACGGTTAAGACCAGCAAGAGCTTTCAGGGCTGGCCCCTTCCTTGTGGGAGAAGGAGCCGGACGTTTGCCTTTTCGGAAAGAGGCTCTGCCGATAACGAGCGCCGTGAGATATGCCGTCTGTGGTTAAGCACAGATGCCCAGTGCTGTTGTGCCTGTGGATAGGGTGCACGGGGCCAGTGAAGACCAGCAAGAGCTTTCAGGGCTGGCCCCTTCCTTGTGGGAGAAGGAGCCGGACGTTTGCCTTTTCGGAAAGAGGCTCTGCCGAGAACGAGCGCCGTGAGATGCTGAGTCTCTGGGAAAGCACAGATGCCCAGTGCTGTTGTGCCTGTGGGTAGGGTGCACGGGGACAGTGAAGACCAGCAAGAGCTTTCAGGGCTGGCCCCTTCCTTGTGGGAGAAGGAGCCGGACGTTTGCCTTTTCGGAAAGAGGCTCTGCCGAGAGCGATCGCCGTGAGATATGACGTCTGTGGTTAAGCACAGATGCCCAGTGCTGTTGTGCCTGTGGGTAGGGTGCACGGGGACAGTGAAGACCAGCAAGAGCTTTCAGGGCTGGCCCCTTCCTTGTGGGAGAAGGAGCCGGACGTTTGCCTTTTCGGAAAGAGGCTCTGCCGATAGCGAACGCCGTGAGATATGCCGTCTGTGGTTAAGCACAGATGCCCAGTGCTGTTGTGCCTTGGGATAGGGTGTTTGGGGACGGTTAAGACCAGCAAGAGCTTTCAGGGCTGGCCCCTTCCTTGTGGGAGAAGGAGCCGGACGTTTGCCTTTTCGGAAAGAGGCTCTGCCGAGAACGATCGCCGTGAGATATGCCGTCTGTGGTTAAGCACAGATGCCCAGTGCTGTTGTGCCTGTGGGTAGGGTGCACGGGGACAGTGAAGACCAGCAAGAGCTTTCAGGGCTGGCCCCTTCCTTGTGGGAGAAGGAGCCGGACGTTTGCCTTTTCGGAAAGAGGCTCTGCCGAGAACGAGCGCCATGAGATGCTGAGTCTCTGGGAAAGCACAGATGCCCAGTGCTGTTGTGCCTGTGGGTAGGGTGCACGGGGACAGTGAAGACCAGCAAGAGCTTTCAGGACTGGCCCCATCCTTGTGGGAGAAGGAGCTGGACATTTGTATTTTCGGAAAGAGGCTCTGCCGAGAACGAGCGCCGTGAGATGCTGAGTCTCTGGGAAAGCACAGATGCCCAGTGCTGTTGTGCCTGTGGGTAGGGTGCACGGGGACAGTGAAGACCAGCAAGAGCTTTCAGGGCTGGCCCCTTCCTTGTGGGAGAAGGAGCCAGATGTTTGCCTTTTCGGAAAGAGGCTCTGCCGAGAACGAGCGCCGTGAGATATGCCGTCTGAGGTTAAGCACAGATGCCCATTGCTGTTGTGCCTGTGGGTAGGGTGCACGGGGACAGTGAAGACCAGCAAGAGCTTTCAGGGCTGGCCCCTTCCTTGTGGGAGAAGGAGCCGGACGTTTGCCTTTTCGGAAAGAGGCTCTGCCGAGAACGAGCGCCGTGAGATGCTGTGTCTCTGGGAAAGCACAGATGCCCAGTGCTGTTGTGCCTGTGGGTAGGGTGCACGGGGCCAGTGAAGACCAGCAAGAGCTTTCAGGGGTGGCCCCTTCCTTGTGGGAGAAGGATCCGGACGTTTGCCTTTTCAGAAAGAGGCTCTGCCGAGAGCGATCGCCGTGAGATATGCCGTCTGTGGTTAAGCACAGATGCCCAGTGCTGTTGTGCCTGTGGATAGGGTGCACGGGGACAGTGAAGACCAGCAAGAGCTTTCAGGGCTGGCCCCTTCCTTGTGGGAGAAGGAGCCGGACGTTTGCCTTTTCGGAAAGAGGCTCTGCCGAGAACGAGCGCCGTGAGATATGCCGTCTGCGGTTAAGCACAGATGCCCAGTGCTGTTGTGCCTTGGGATAGGGTGTTTGGGGGCGGTTAAGACCAGCAAGAGCTTTCAGGGCTGGCCCCTTCCTTGTGGGAGAAGGAACCGGACGTTTGCCTTTTCGGAAAGAGGCTCTGCCGAGAACGATCGCCGTGAGATGCTGAGTCTCTGGGAAAGCACAGATGCCCAGTGCTGTTGTGCCTGTGGGTAGGGTGCACGGGGACAGTGAAGACCAGCAAGAGCTTTCAGGGCTGGCCCCTTCCTTGTGGGAGAAGGAGCCGGACGTTTGCCTTTTCGGAAAGAGGCTCTGCCGAGAACGAGCGCCGTGAGATGCTGAGTCTCTGGGAAAGCACAGATGCCCAGTGCTGTTGTGCCTGTGGGTAGGGTGCACGGGGACAGTGAAGACCAGCAAGAGCTTTCAGGGCTGGCCCCTTCCTTGTGGGAGAAGGAGCCGGACGTTTGCCTTTTCGGAAAGAGGCTCTGCCGAGAACGAGCGCCGTGAGATGCTGAGTCTCTGGGAAAGCACAGATGCCCAGTGCTGTTGTGCCTGTGGGTAGGGTGCACGGGGACAGTGAAGACCAGCAAGAGCTTTCAGGGCTGGCCCCTTCCTTGTGGGAGAAGGAGCTGGACGTTTGCCTTTTCGGAAAGAGGCTCTGCCGAGAACGAGCGCCGTGAGATGCTGAGTCTCTGGTTAAGCACAGATGCCCAGTGCTGTTGTGCCTGTGGGTAGGGTGCACGGGGACAGTGAAGACCAGCAAGAGCTTTCAGGGCTGGCCCCTTCCTTGTGGGAGAAGGAGCCGGACGTTTGCCTTTTCGGAAAGAGGCTCTGCCGAGAACGAGCGCCGTGAGATATGCCGTCTGTGGTTAAGCACAGATGCCCAGTGCTGTTGTGCCTGTGGGTAGGTTGCACGGGGCCAGTGAAGACCAGCAAGAGCTTTCAGGGCTGGCCCCTTCCTTGTGGGAGAAGGAGCCGGACATTTGCCTTTTCGGAAAGAGGCTCTGCCGAGAGCGAACGCAGTGACATGCTGAGTCTCTGGTTAAGCACAGATGCCCAGTGCTGTTGTGCCTGTGGATAGGGTGCACGGGGACAGTGAAGACCAGCAAGAGCTTTCAGGACTGGCCCCATCCTTGTGGGAGAAGGAGCTGGACGTTTGCCTTTTCGGAAAGAGGCTCTGCCGAGAACGAGCGCCGTGAGATGCTGAGTCTCTGGTTAAGCACAGATGCCCAGTGCTGTTGTGCCTGTGGGTAGGGTGCACGGGGACAGTGAAGACCAGCAAGAGCTTTCAGGGCTGGCCCCTTCCTTGTGGGAGAAGGAGCCGGACGTTTGCCTTTTCGGAAAGAGGCTCTGCCGAGAACGAGCGCCGTGAGATGCTGTGTCTCTGGGAAAGCACAGATGCCCAGTGCTGTTGTGCCTGTGGGTAGGGTGCACGGGGACAGTGAAGACCAGCAAGAGCTTTCAGGGCTGGCACCTTCCTTGTGGGAGAAGGAGCCGGACGTTTGCCTTTTCGGAAAGAGGCTCTGCCGAGAATGAGCGCCGTGAGATATGCCGTCTAGGTTAAGCACAGATGCCCAGTGCTGTTGTGCCTGTGGGTAGGGTGCACGGGGACAGTGAAGACCAGCAAGAGCTTTCAGGGCTGGCCCCTTCCTTGTGGGAGAAGGAGCCGGACGTTTGCCTTTTCGGAAAGAGGCTCTGCCGAGAACGAGCGCCGTGAGATGCTGAGTCTCTGGGAAAGCACAGATGCCCAGTGCTGTTGTGCCTGTGGGTAGGGTGCACGGGGACAGTGAAGACCAGCAAGAGCTTTCAGGGCTGGCCCCTTCCTTGTGGGAGAAGGAGCCGGACGTTTGCCTTTTCGGAAAGAGGCTCTGCCGAGAACGAGCGCCGTGAGATATGCCGTCTGTGGTTAAGCACAGATGCCCAGTGCTGTTGTGCCTGTGGGTAGGGTGCACGGGGACAGTGAAGACCAGCAAGAGCTTTCAGGGCTGGCCCCTTCCTTGTGGGAGAAGGAGCCGGACGTTTGCCTTTTCGGAAAGAGGCTCTGCCGAGAGCGATCGCCGTGAGATGCTGAGTCTCTGGTTAAGCACAGATGCCCAGTGCTGTTGTGCCTGTGGGTAGGGTGCACGGGGACAGTGAAGACCAGCAAGAGCTTTCAGGGCTGGCCCCTTCCTTGTGGGAGAAGGAGCCGGACGTTTGCCTTTTCGGAAAGAGGCTCTGCCGAGAACGAGCGACATGAGATATGCCGTCTGTGGTTAAGCACAGATGCCCAGTGCTGTTGTGCCTGTGCGTAGGGTGCACGGGGCCAGTGAAGACCAGCAAGAGCTTTCAGGGCTGGCCCCTTCCTTGTGGGAGAAGGAGCCGGACGTTTGCCTTTTCGGAAAGAGGCTCTGCCGAGAACGAGCGCCGTGAGATGCTGAGTCTCTGGGAAAGCACAGATGCCCAGTGCTGTTGTGCCTGTGGGTAGGGTGCACGGGGACAGTGAAGACCAGCAAGAGCTTTCAGGGCTGGCCCCTTCCTTGTGGGAGAAGGAGCCGGACGTTTGCCTTTTCGGAAAGAGGCTCTGCCGAGAACGAGCGCCGTGAGATGCTGTGTCTGTGGTTAAGCACAGATGCCCAGTGCTGTTGTGCCTGTGGGTAGGGTGCACGGGGACAGTGAAGACCAGCAAGAGCTTTCAGGGCTGGCCCCTTCCTTGTGGGAGAAGGAGCCGGACGTTTGCCTTTTCGGAAAGAGGCTCTGCCGATAGCGAACGCCGTGAGATATGCCGTCTGTGGTTAAGCACAGATGCCCAGTGCTGTTGTGCCTGTGGGTAGGGTGCACGGGGACAGTGAAGACCAGCAAGAGCTTTCAGCGCTGGCCCCTTCCTTGTGGGAGAAGGAGCCGGACGTTTGCCTTTTCGGAAAGAGGCTCTGCCGAGAACGAGCGCCGTGAGATGCTGAGTCTCTGGGAAAGCACAGATGCCCAGTGCTGTTGTGCCTGTGGGTAGGGTGCACGGGGCCAGTGAAGACCAGCAAGAGCTTTCAGGGCTGGCCCCTTCCTTGTGGGAGAAGGAGCTGGACGTTTGCCTTTTCGGAAAGAGGCTCTGCCGAGAACGAGCGCCGTGAGATGCTGAGTCTCTGGTTAAGCACAGATGCCCAGTGCTGTTGTGCCTGTGGGTAGGGTGCACGGGGACAGTGAAGACCAGCAAGAGCTTTCAGGGCTGGCCCCTTCCTTGTGGGAGAAGGAGCCGGACGTTTGCCTTTTCGGAAAGAGGCTCTGCCGAGAACGAGCGCCGTGAGATATGCCGTCAGTGGTTAAGCACAGATGCCCAGTGCTGTTGTGCCTGTGGGTAGGGTGCACGGGGACAGTGAAGACCAGCAAGAGCTTTCAGGGCTGGCCCCTTCCTTGTGGGAGAAGGAGCCGGACGTTTGCCTTTTCGGAAAGAGGCTCTGCCGAGAACGAGCGCCGTGAGATGCTGAGTCTCTGGGAAAGCACAGATGCCCAGTGCTGTTGTGCCTGTGGTTAGGGTGCACGGTGACAGTGAAGACCAGCAAGAGCTTTCAGGACTGGCCCCATCCTTGTGGGAGAAGGAGCTGGACGTTTGCCTTTTCGGAAAGAGGCTCTGCCGAGAACGAGCGCCGTGAGATGCTGAGTCTCTGGTTAAGCACAGATGCCCAGTGCTGTTGTGCCTGTGGGTAGGGTGCACGGGGACAGTGAAGACCAGCAAGAGCTTTCAGGGCTGGCCCCTTCCTTGTGGGAGAAGGAGCCGGACGTTTGCCTTTTCGGAAAGAGGCTCTGCCGAGAACGAGCGCCGTGAGATGCTGTGTCTCTGGGAAAGCACAGATGCCCAGTGCTGTTGTGCCTGTGGGTAGGGCGCACGGGGACAGTGAAGACCAGCAAGAGCTTTCAGGGCTGGCACCTTCCTTGTGGGAGAAGGAGCCGGACGTTTGCCTTTTCGGAAAGAGGCTCTGCCGAGAACGAGCGCCGTGAGATATGCCGTCTGTGGTTAAGCACAGATGCCCAGTGCTGTTGTGCCTGTGGATAGGGTGTTTGGGGACGGTTAAGACCAGCAAGAGCTTTCAGGGCTGGCCCCTTCCTTGTGGGAGAAGGAGCCGGACGTTTGCCTTTTCGGAAAGAGGCTCTGCCGAGAACGAGCGCCGTGAGATGCTGAGTCTCTGGTTAAGCACAGATGCCCAGTGCTGTTGTGCCTGTGGGTAGGGTGCACGGGGACAGTGAAGACCAGCAAGAGCTTTCAGGGCTGGCCCCTTCCTTGTGGGAGAAGGAGCCGGACGTTTGCCTTTTCGGAAAGAGGCTCTGCCGAGAACAAGCGCCCTGAGATATGCCGTCTGTGGTTAAGCACAGATGCCCAGTGCTGTTGTGCCTGTGCGTAGGGTGCACGGGGCCAGTGAAGACCAGCAAGAGCTTTCAGGGCTGGCCCCTTCCTTGTGGGAGAAGGAGCCGGACGTTTGCCTTTTCGGAAAGAGGCTCTGCCGAGAGCGATCGCCGTGAGATATGCCGTCTGTGGTTAAGCACAGATGCCCAGTGCTGTTGTGCCTGTGGGTAGGGTGCACGGGGACAGTGAAGACCAGCAAGAGCTTTCAGGGCTGGCCCCTTCCTTGTGGGAGAAGGAGCCGGACGTTTGCCTTTTCGGAAAGAGGCTCTGCCGAGAGCGAACGCCGTGAGATATGCCGTCAGTGGTTAAGCACAGATGCCCAGTGCTGTTGTGCCTGTGGGTAGGGTGTTTGGGGACGGTTAAGACCAGCAAGAGCTTTCAGGGCTGGCCCCTTCCTTGTGGGAGAAGGAGCCGGACGTTTGCCTTTTCGGAAAGAGGCTCTGCCGAGAACGAGCGCCGTGAGATGCTGAGTCTCTGGTTAAGCACAGATGCCCAGTGCTGTTGTGCCTGTGGGTAGGGTGCACGGGGACAGTGAAGACCAGCAAGAGCTTTCAGGGCTGGCCCCTTCCTTGTGGGAGAAGGAGCCGGACGTTTGCCTTTTCGGAAAGAGGCTCTGCCGAGAACGAGCGCCGTGAGATGCTGTGTCTCTGGGAAAGCACAGATGCCCAGTGCTGTTGTGCCTGTGGGTAGGGTGCACGGGGACAGTGAAGACCAGCAAGAGCTTTCAGGGCTGGCCCCTTCCTTGTGGGAGAAGGAGCCGGACGTTTGCCTTTTCGGAAAGAGGCTCTGCCGAGAGCGAGCGCCGTGAGATATGCCGTCTGTGGTTAAGCACATATGTCCAGTGCTGTTGTGCCTATGCATAGGGTGCACGGGGACAGTGAAGACCAGCAAGAGCTTTCAGGGCTGGCCCCTTCCTTGTGGGAGAAGGAGCCGGACGTTTGCCTTTTCGGAAAGAGGCTCTGCCGAGAGCGATCGCCGTGAGATGCTGAGTCTCTGGGAAAGCACAGATGCCCAGTGCTGTTGTGCCTGTGGGTAGGGTGCACGGGGACAGTGAAGACCAGCAAGAGCTTTCAGGGCTGGCCCCTTCCTTGTGGGAGAAGGAGCCGGACGTTTGCCTTTTCGGAAAGAGGCTCTGCCGAGAACGAGCGCCGTGAGATGCTGTGTCTCTGGGAAAGCACAGATGCCCAGTGCTGTTGTGCCTGTGGGTAGGGTGCACGGGGCCAGTGAAGACCAGCAAGAGCTTTCAGGGCTGGCCCCTTCCTTGTGGGAGAAGGAGCCGGACGTTTGCCTTTTCGGAAAGAGGCTCTGCCGAGAACGAGCGCCGTGAGATATGCCGTCTAGGTTAAGCACAGATGCCCAGTGCTGTTGTGCCTGTGCGTAGGGTGCACGGGGACAGTGAAGACCAGCAAGAGCTTTCAGGGCTGGCCCCTTCCTTGTGGGAGAAGGAGCCGGACGTTTGCCTTTTCGGAAAGAGGCTCTGCCGAGAACGAGCGCCGTGAGATGCTGTGTCTCTGGGAAAGCACAGATGCCCAGTGCTGTTGTGCCTGTGGGTAGGGTGCACGGGGACAGTGAAGACCAGCAAGAGCTTTCAGGGGTGGCCCCTTCCTTGTGGGAGAAGGAGCCGGACGTTTGCCTTTTCGGAAAGAGGCTCTGCCGATAGCGAACGCCGTGAGATATGCCGTCTGTGGTTAAGCACAGATGCCCAGTGCTGTTGTGCCTGTGGGTAGGGTGCACGGGGCCAGTGAAGACCAGCAAGAGCTTTCAGGGCTGGCCCCTTCCTTGTGGGAGAAGGAGCCGGACGTTTGCCTTTTCGGAAAGAGGCTCTGCCGAGAACGAGCGCCGTGAGATGCTGAGTCTCTGGGAAAGCACAGATGCCCAGTGCTGTTGTGCCTGTGGTTAGGGTGCACGGGGACAGTGAAGACCAGCAAGAGCTTTCAGGGCTGGCCCCTTCCTTGTGGGAGAAGGAGCCGGACGTTTGCCTTTTCGGAAAGAGGCTCTGCCGAGAACGAGCGCCGTGAGATGCTGAGTCTCTGGGAAAGCACAGATGCCCAGTGCTGTTGTGCCTGTGGGTAGGGTGCACGGGGCCAGTGAAGACCAGCAAGAGCTTTCAGGGCTGGCCCCTTCCTTGTGGGAGAAGGAGCCGGACGTTTGCCTTTTCGGAAAGAGGCTCTGCCGAGAACGAGCGCCGTGAGATATGCCGTCAGTGGTTAAGCACAGATGCCCAGTGCTGTTGTGCCTGTGGTTAGGGTGCACGGGGACAGTGAAGACCAGCAAGAGCTTTCAGGGCTGGCCCCTTCCTTGTGGGAGAAGGAGCCGGACGTTTGCCTTTTCGGAAAGAGGCTCTGCCGAGAACGAGCGCCGTGAGATGCTGTGTCTCTGGGAAAGCACAGATGCCCAGTGCTGTTGTGCCTGTGGGTAGGGTGCACGGGGCCAGTGAAGACCAGCAAGAGCTTTCAGGGGTGGCCCCTTCCTTGTGGGAGAAGGAGCCGGACGTTTGCCTTTTCGGAAAGAGGCTCTGCCGAGAACGAGCGCCGTGAGATGCTGAGTCTCTGGGAAAGCACAGATGCCCAGTGCTGTTGTGCCTGTGGGTAGGGTGCACGGGGCCAGTGAAGACCAGCAAGAGCTTTCAGGGCTGGCCCCTTCCTTGTGGGAGAAGGAGCCGGACGTTTGCCTTTTCGGAAAGAGGCTCTGCCGAGAACGAGCGCCGTGAGATATGCCGTCTGTGGTTAAGCACAGATGCCCAGTGCTGTTGTGCCTGTGGATAGGGTGTTTGGGGACGGTTAAGACCAGCAAGAGCTTTCAGGGCTGGCCCCTTCCTTGTGGGAGAAGGAGCCGGACGTTTGCCTTTTCGGAAAGAGGCTCTGCCGAGAACGAGCGCCGTGAGATGCTGAGTCTCTGGGAAAGCACAGATGTCCAGTGCTGTTGTGCCTGTGGTTAGGGTGCACGGGGCCAGTGAAGACCAGCAAGAGCTTTCAGGGCTGGCCCCTTCCTTGTGGGAGAAGGAGCTGGACGTTTGCCTTTTCGGAAAGAGGCTCTGCCGAGAACGAGCGCCGTGAGATGCTGAGTCTCTGGTTAAGCACAGATGCCCAGTGCTGTTGTGCCTGTGGTTAGGGTGCACGGGGCCAGTGAAGACCAGCAAGAGCTTTCAGGGCTGGCCCCTTCCTTGTGGGAGAAGGAGCCGGACGTTTGCCTTTTCGGAAAGAGGCTCTGCCGAGAACGAGCGCCGTGAGATATGCCGTCAGTGGTTAAGCACAGATGCCCAGTGCTGTTGTGCCTGTGGGTAGGGTGCACGGGGACAGTGAAGACCAGCAAGAGCTTTCAGGGCTGGCCCCTTCCTTGTGGGAGAAGGAGCCGGACGTTTGCCTTTTCGGAAAGAGGCTCTGCCGAGAGCGATCGCCGTGAGATGCTGAGTCTCTGGTTAAGCACAGATGCCCAGTGCTGTTGTGCCTGTGGGTAGGGTGCACGGGGACAGTGAAGACCAGCAAGAGCTTTCAGGGCTGGCCCCTTCCTTGTGGGAGAAGGAGCCGGACGTTTGCCTTTTCGGAAAGAGGCTCTGCCGAGAACGAGCGCCGTGAGATATGCCATCTGTGGTTAAGCACAGATGCCCAGTGCTGTTGTGCCTGTGGGTAGGGTGCACGGGGACAGTGAAGAGCAGCAAGAGCTTTCAGGGCTGGCCCCTTCCTTGTGGGAGAAGGAGCCGGACGTTTGCCTTTTCGGAAAGAGGCTCTGCCGATAGCAAACGCCGTGAGATATGCCGTCTGTGGTTAAGCACAGATGCCCAGTGCTGTTGTGCCTGTGGGTAGGGTGCACGGGGACAGTGAAGACCAGCAAGAGCTTTCAGGGCTGGCCCCTTCCTTGTGGGAGAAGGAGCTGGACGTTTGCCTTTTCGGAAAGAGGCTCTGCCGAGAACGAGCGCCGTGAGATGCTGAGTCTCTGGTTAAGCACAGATGCCCAGTGCTGTTGTGCCTGTGGGTAGGGTGCACGGGGCCAGTGAAGACCAGCAAGAGCTTTCAGGGCTGGCCCCTTCCTTGTGGGAGAAGGAGCTGGACGTTTGCCTTTTCGGAAAGAGGCTCTGCCGAGAACGAGCGCCGTGAGATGCTGAGTCTCTGGGAAAGCACAGATGCCCAGTGCTGTTGTGCCTGTGGGTAGGGTGCACGGGGACAGTGAAGACCAGCAAGAGCTTTCAGGGCTGGCCCCTTCCTTGTGGGAGAAGGAGCCGGACGTTTGCCTTTTCGGAAAGAGGCTCTGCCGAGAACGAGCGCCGTGAGATATGCCGTCTGTGGTTAAGCACAGATGCCCAGTGCTGTTGTGCCTGTGGATAGGGTGCACGGGGACAGTGAAGACCAGCAAGAGCTTTCAGGGCTGGCCCCTTCCTTGTGGGAGAAGGAGCCGGACGTTTGCCTTTTCGGAAAGAGGCTCTGCCGAGAACGAGCGCCGTGAGATGCTGTGTCTCTGGGAAAGCACAGATGCCCAGTGCTGTTGTGCCTGTGGGTAGGGTGCACGGGGCCAGTGAAGACCAGCAAGAGCTTTCAGGGCTGGCCCCTTCCTTGTGGGAGAAGGAGCCGGACGTTTGCCTTTTCGGAAAGAGGCTCTGCCGAGAACGAGCGCCGTGTGATATGCCGTCTGTGGTTAAGCACAGATGCCCAGTGCTGTTGTGCCTGTGGATAGGGTGTTTGGGGACGGTTAAGACCAGCAAGAGCTTTCAGGGCTGGCCCCTTCCTTGTGGGAGAAGGAGCCGGACGTTTGCCTTTTCGGAAAGAGGCTCTGCCGAGAACGAGCGCCGTGAGATGCTGAGTCTCTGGTTAAGCACAGATGCCCAGTGCTGTTGTGCCTGTGGGTAGGGTGCACGGGGACAGTGAAGACCAGCAAGAGCTTTCAGGGCTGGCCCCTTCCTTGTGGGAGAAGGAGCCGGACGTTTGCCTTTTCGGAAAGAGGCTCTGCCGAGAACGAGCGCCGTGAGATGCTGTGTCTCTGGGAAAGCACAGATGCCCAGTGCTGTTGTGCCTGTGGGTAGGGTGCACGGGGACAGTGAAGACCAGCAAGAGCTTTCAGGGCTGGCCCCTTCCTTGTGGGAGAAGGAGCCGGACGTTTGCCTTTTCGGAAAGAGGCTCTGCCGAGAACGAGCGCCGTGAGATATGCCGTCTGTGGTTAAGCACAGATGCCCAGTGCTGTTGTGCCTGTGGGTAGGGTGCACGGGGCCAGTGAAGACCAGCAAGAGCTTTCAGGGCTGGCCCCTTCCTTGTGGGAGAAGGAGCCGGACGTTTGCCTTTTCGGAAAGAGGCTCTGCCGAGAACGAGCGCCGTGTGATATGCCGTCTGTGGTTAAGCACAGATGCCCAGTGCTGTTGTGCCTGTGGATAGGGTGTTTGGGGACGGTTAAGACCAGCAAGAGCTTTCAGGGCTGGCCCCTTCCTTGTGGGAGAAGGAGCCGGACGTTTGCCTTTTCGGAAAGAGGCTCTGCCGAGAACGAGCGCCGTGAGATGCTGAGTCTCTGGTTAAGCACAGATGCCCAGTGCTGTTGTGCCTGTGGGTAGGGTGCACGGGGACAGTGAAGACCAGCAAGAGCTTTCAGGGCTGGCCCCTTCCTTGTGGGAGAAGGAGCCGGACGTTTGCCTTTTCGGAAAGAGGCTCTGCCGAGAACGAGCGCCGTGAGATGCTGTGTCTCTGGGAAAGCACAGATGCCCAGTGCTGTTGTGCCTGTGGGTAGGGTGCACGGGGACAGTGAAGACCAGCAAGAGCTTTCAGGGCTGGCCCCTTCCTTGTGGGAGAAGGAGCCGGACGTTTGCCTTTTCGGAAAGAGGCTCTGCCGAGAACAAGCGCCCTGAGATATGCCGTCTGTGGTTAAGCACAGATGCCCAGTGCTGTTGTGCCTGTGCGTAGGGTGCACGGGGCCAGTGAAGACCAGCAAGAGCTTTCAGGGCTGGCCCCTTCCTTGTGGGAGAAGGAGCCGGACGTTTGCCTTTTCGGAAAGAGGCTCTGCCGAGAACAAGCGCCGTGAGATGCTGAGTCTCTGGGAAAGCACAGATGCCCAGTGCTGTTGTGCCTGTGGTTAGGGTGCACGGGGCCAGTGAAGACCAGCAAGAGCTTTCAGGGCTGGCCCCTTCGTTGTGGGAGAAGGAGCTGGACGTTTGCCTTTTCGGAAAGAGGCTCTGCCGAGAACGAGCGCCGTGAGATGCTGAGTCTCTGGTTAAGCACAGATGCCCAGTGCTGTTGTGCCTGTGGGTAGGGTGCACGGGGACAGTGAAGACCAGCAAGAGCTTTCAGGGCTGGCCCCTTCCTTGTGGGAGAAGGAGCCGGACGTTTGCCTTTTCGGAAAGAGGCTCTGCCGAGAACGAGCGCCGTGAGATATGCCGTCAGTGGTTAAGCACAGATGCCCAGTGCTGTTGTGCCTGTGGGTAGGGTGCACGGGGACAGTGAAGACCAGCAAGAGCTTTCAGCGCTGGCCCCTTCCTTGTGGGAGAAGGAGCCGGACGTTTGCCTTTTCGGAAAGAGGCTCTGCCGAGAACGAGCGCCGTGAGATGCTGAGTCTCTGGTTAAGCACAGATGCCCAGTGCTGTTGTGCCTGTGGGTAGGGTGCACGGGGACAGTGAAGACCAGCAAGAGCTTTCAGGGCTGGCCCCTTCCTTGTGGGAGAAGGAGCCGGACGTTTGCCTTTTCGGAAAGAGGCTCTGCCGAGAACGAGCGCCGTGAGATGCTGTGTCTCTGGGAAAGCACAGATGCCCAGTGCTGTTGTGCCTGTGGGTAGGGTGCACGGGGACAGTGAAGACCAGCAAGAGCTTTCAGGGCTGGCCCCTTCCTTGTGGGAGAAGGAGCCGGACGTTTGCCTTTTCGGAAAGAGGCTCTGCCGAGAACAAGCGCCCTGAGATATGCCGTCTGTGGTTAAGCACAGATGCCCAGTGCTGTTGTGCCTGTGCGTAGGGTGCACGGGGCCAGTGAAGACCAGCAAGAGCTTTCAGGGCTGGCCCCTTCCTTGTGGGAGAAGGAGCCGGACGTTTGCCTTTTCGGAAAGAGGCTCTGCCGAGAACAAGCGCCGTGAGATGCTGAGTCTCTGGGAAAGCACAGATGCCCAGTGCTGTTGTGCCTGTGGTTAGGGTGCACGGGGCCAGTGAAGACCAGCAAGAGCTTTCAGGGCTGGCCCCTTCGTTGTGGGAGAAGGAGCTGGACGTTTGCCTTTTCGGAAAGAGGCTCTGCCGAGAACGAGCGCCGTGAGATGCTGAGTCTCTGGTTAAGCACAGATGCCCAGTGCTGTTGTGCCTGTGGGTAGGGTGCACGGGGACAGTGAAGACCAGCAAGAGCTTTCAGGGCTGGCCCCTTCCTTGTGGGAGAAGGAGCCGGACGTTTGCCTTTTCGGAAAGAGGCTCTGCCGAGAACGAGCGCCGTGAGATATGCCGTCAGTGGTTAAGCACAGATGCCCAGTGCTGTTGTGCCTGTGGATAGGGTGCACGGGGACAGTGAAGACCAGCAAGAGCTTTCAGGGCTGGCCCCTTCCTTGTGGGAGAAGGAGCCGGACGTTTGCCTTTTCGGAAAGAGGCTCTGCCGAGAACGAGCGCCGTGAGATGCTGAGTCTCTGGGAAAGCACAGATGCCCAGTGCTGTTGTGCCTGTGGGTAGGGTGCACGGGGACAGTGAAGACCAGCAAGAGCTTTCAGGGCTGGCCCCTTCCTTGTGGGAGAAGGAGCCGGACGTTTGCCTTTTCGGAAAGAGGCTCTGCCGAGAACGAGCGCCGTGAGATGCTGTGTCTCTGGGAAAGCACAGATGCCCAGTGCTGTTGTGCCTGTGGGTAGGGTGCACGGGGCCAGTGAAGACCAGCAAGAGCTTTCAGGGCTGGCCCCTTCCTTGTGGGAGAAGGAGCCGGACGTTTGCCTTTTCGGAAAGAGGCTCTGCCGAGAACGAGCGCCGTGAGATATGCCGTCTGTGGTTAAGCACAGATGCCCAGTGCTGTTGTGCCTGTGGGTAGGGTGTTTGGGGACGGTTAAGACCAGCAAGAGCTTTCAGGGCTGGCCCCTTCCTTGTGGGAGAAGGAGCCGGACGTTTGCCTTTTCGGAAAGAGGCTCTGCCGAGAACGAGCGCCGTGAGATGCTGAGTCTCTGGTTAAGCACAGATGCCCAGTGCTGTTGTGCCTGTGGGTAGGGTGCACGGGGACAGTGAAGACCAGCAAGAGCTTTCAGGGCTGGCCCCTTCCTTGTGGGAGAAGGAGCTGGACGTTTGCCTTTTCGGAAAGAGGCTCTGCCGAGAACGAGCGCCGTGAGATGCTGAGTCTCTGGGAAAGCACAGATGCCCAGTGCTGTTGTGCCTGTGGGTAGGGTGCACGGGGCCAGTGAAGACCAGCAAGAGCTTTCAGGGCTGGCCCCTTCCTTGTGGGAGAAGGAGCCGGACGTTTGCCTTTTCGGAAAGAGGCTCTGCCGAGAACGAGCGCCGTGAGATGCTGAGTCTCTGGGAAAGCACAGATGCCCAGTGCTGTTGTGCCTGTGGGTAGGGTGCACGGGGACAGTGAAGACCAGCAAGAGCTTTCAGGGCTGGCCCCTTCCTTGTGGGAGAAGGAGCTGGACGTTTGCCTTTTCGGAAAGAGGCTCTGCCGAGAACGAGCGCCGTGAGATATGCCGTCTGTGGTTAAGCACAGATGCCCAGTGCTGTTGTGCCTGTGGTTAGGGTGCACGGTGACAGTGAAGACCAGCAAGAGCTTTCAGGGCTGGCCCCTTCCTTGTGGGAGAAGGAGCCGGACGTTTGCCTTTTCGGAAAGAGGCTCTGCCGAGAACGAGCGCCGTGAGATGCTGAGTCTCTGGGAAAGCACAGATACCCAGTGCTGTTGTGCCTGTGGGTAGGGTGCACGGGGACAGTGAAGACCAGCAAGAGCTTTCAGGGCTGGCCCCTTCCTTGTGGGAGAAGGAGCTGGACGTTTGCCTTTTCGGAAAGAGGCTCTGCCGAGAACGAGCGCCGTGTGATATGCCGTCTGTGGTTAAGCACAGATGCCCAGTGCTGTTGTGCCTGTGGATAAGGTGTTTGGGGACGGTTAAGACCAGCAAGAGCTTTCAGGGCTGGCCCCTTCCTTGTGGGAGAAGGAGCCGGACGTTTGCCTTTTCGGAAAGAGGCTCTGCCGAGAACGAGCGCCGTGAGATGCTGAGTCTCTGGTTAAGCACAGATGCCCAGTGCTGTTGTGCCTGTGGGTAGGGTGCACGGGGACAGTGAAGACCAGCAAGAGCTTTCAGGGCTGGCCCCTTCCTTGTGGGAGAAGGAGCCGGACGTTTGCCTTTTCGGAAAGAGGCTCTGCCGAGAACGAGCGCCGTGAGATGCTGTGTCTCTGGGAAAGCACAGATGCCCAGTGCTGTTGTGCCTGTGGGTAGGGTGCACGGGGCCAGTGAAGACCAGCAAGAGCTTTCAGGGCTGGCCCCTTCCTTGTGGGAGAAGGAGCCGGACGTTTGCCTTTTCGGAAAGAGGCTCTGCCGAGAACGAGCGCCGTGAGATATGCCGTCTGTGGTTAAGCACAGATGCCCAGTGCTGTTGTGCCTGTGGATAGGGTGTTTGGGGACGGTTAAGACCAGCAAGAGCTTTCAGGGCTGGCCCCTTCCTTGTGGGAGAAGGAGCCGGACGTTTGCCTTTTCGGAAAGAGGCTCTGCCGAGAACGAGCGCCGTGAGATGCTGAGTCTCTGGTTAAGCACAGATGCCCAGTGCTGTTGTGCCTGTGGGTAGGGTGCACGGGGACAGTGAAGACCAGCAAGAGCTTTCAGGGCTGGCCCCTTCCTTGTGGGAGAAGGAGCTGGACGTTTGCCTTTTCGGAAAGAGGCTCTGCCGAGAACGAGCGCCGTGAGATGCTGAGTCTCTGGGAAAGCACAGATGCCCAGTGCTGTTGTGCCTGTGGGTAGGGTGCACGGGGCCAGTGAAGACCAGCAAGAGCTTTCAGGGCTGGCCCCTTCCTTGTGGGAGAAGGAGCCGGACGTTTGCCTTTTCGGAAAGAGGCTCTGCCGAGAACGAGCGCCGTGAGATGCTGTGTCTCTGGGAAAGCACAGATGCCCAGTGCTGTTGTGCCTGTGGGTAGGGTGCACGGGGACAGTGAAGACCAGCAAGAGCTTTCAGGGCTGGCCCCTTCCTTGTGGGAGAAGGAGCTGGACGTTTGCCTTTTCGGAAAGAGGCTCTGCCGAGAACGAGCGCCGTGAGATATGCCGTCTGTGGTTAAGCACAGATGCCCAGTGCTGTTGTGCCTGTGCGTAGGGTGCACGGGGCCAGTGAAGACCAGCAAGAGCTTTCAGGGCTGGCCCCTTCCTTGTGGGAGAAGGAGCCGGACGTTTGCCTTTTCGGAAAGAGGCTCTGCCGAGAACGAGCGCCGTGAGATGCTGAGTCTCTGGGAAAGCACAGATGCCCAGTGCTGTTGTGCCTGTGGTTAGGGTGCACGGGGACAGTGAAGACCAGCAAGAGCTTTCAGGGCTGGCCCCTTCCTTGTGGGAGAAGGAGCCGGACGTTTGCCTTTTCGGAAAGAGGCTCTGCCGAGAACGAGCGCCGTGAGATATGCCGTCTGTGGTTAAGCACAGATGCCCAGTGCTGTTGTGCCTGTGGATAGGGTGTTTGGGGACGGTTAAGACCAGCAAGAGCTTTCAGGGCTGGCCCCTTCCTTGTGGGAGAAGGAGCCGGACGTTTGCCTTTTCGGAAAGAGGCTCTGCCGAGAACGAGCGCCGTGAGATATGCCGTCTGTGGTTAAGCACAGATGCCCAGTGCTGTTGTGCCTGTGGTTAGGGTGCACGGGGACAGTGAAGACCAGCAAGAGCTTTCAGGGCTGGCCCCTTCCTTGTGGGAGAAGGAGCTGGACGTTTGCCTTTTCGGAAAGAGGCTCTGCCGAGAACGAGCGCCGTGAGATGCTGTGTCTCTGGTTAAGCACAGATGCCCAGTGCTGTTGTGCCTGTGGTTAGGGTGCACGGGGACAGTGAAGACCAGCAAGAGCTTTCAGGGCTGGCCCCTTCCTTGTGGGAGAAGGAGCCGGACGTTTGCCTTTTCGGAAAGAGGCTCTGCCGAGAACGAGCGCCGTGAGATATGCCGTCTGTGGTTAAGCACAGATGCCCAGTGCTGTTGTGCCTGTGGTTAGGGTGCACGGGGACAGTGAAGACCAGCAAGAGCTTTCAGGGCTGGCCCCTTCCTTGTGGGAGAAGGAGCCGGACGTTTGCCTTTTCGGAAAGAGGCTCTGCCGAGAACGAGCGCCGTGAGATGCTGTGTCTCTGGGAAAGCACAGATGCCCAGTGCTGTTGTGCCTGTGGGTAGGGTGCACGGGGACAGTGAAGACCAGCAAGAGCTTTCAGGGCTGGCCCCTTCCTTGTGGGAGAAGGAGCCGGACGTTTGCCTTTTCGGAAAGAGGCTCTGCCGAGAACGAGCGCCGTGAGATGCTGAGTCTCTGGGAAAGCACAGATGCCCAGTGCTGTTGTGCCTGTGGTTAGGGTGCACGGGGACAGTGAAGACCAGCAAGAGCTTTCAGGGCTGGCCCCTTCCTTGTGGGAGAAGGAGCCGGACGTTTGCCTTTTCGGAAAGAGGCTCTGCCGAGAACGAGCGCCGTGAGATATGCCGTCTGTGGTTAAGCACAGATGCCCAGTGCTGTTGTGCCTGTGGGTAGGGTGCACGGTGACAGTGAAGACCAGCAAGAGCTTTCAGGGCTGGCCCCTTCCTTGTGGGAGAAGGAGCCGGACGTTTGCCTTTTCGGAAAGAGGCTCTGCCGAGAACGATCGCCGTGAGATGCTGAGTCTCTGGGAAAGCACAGATGCCCAGTGCTGTTGTGCCTGTGGTTAGGGTGCACGGGGACAGTGAAGACCAGCAAGAGCTTTCAGGGCTGGCCCCTTCCTTGTGGGAGAAGGAGCCGGACGTTTGCCTTTTCGGAAAGAGGCTCTGCCGAGAACGAGCGCCGTGAGATGCTGTGTCTCTGGTTAAGCACAGATGCCCAGTGCTGTTGTGCCTGTGGATAGGGTGTTTGGGGACGGTTAAGACCAGCAAGAGCTTTCAGGGCTGGCCCCTTCCTTGTGGGAGAAGGAGCCGGACGTTTGCCTTTTCGGAAAGAGGCTCTGCCGAGAACGAGCGCCGTGAGATATGCCGTCTGTGGTTAAGCACAGATGCCCAGTGCTGTTGTGCCTGTGGGTAGGTTGCACGGGGCCAGTGAAGACCAGCAAGAGCTTTCAGGGCTGGCCCCTTCCTTGTGGGAGAAGGAGCCGGACGTTTGCCTTTTCGGAAAGAGGCTCTGCCGAGAACGAGCGCCGTGAGATGCTGAGTCTCTGGGAAAGCACAGATGCCCAGTGCTGTTGTGCCTGTGCGTAGGGTGCACGGGGACAGTGAAGACCAGCAAGAACTTTCAGGGCTGGCCCCATCCTTGTGGGAGAAGGAGCTGGACGATTGCCTTTTCGGAAAGAGGCTCTGCCGAGAACGAGCGCCGTGAGATGCTGAGTCTCTGGGAAAGCACAGATGCCCAGTGCTGTTGTGCCTGTGCGTAGGGTGCACGGGGACAGTGAAGACCAGCAAGAGCTTTCAGGGCTGGCCCCTTCCTTGTGGGAGAAGGAGCCGGACGTTTGCCTTTTCGGAAAGAGGCTCTGCCGAGAACGAGCGCCGTGAGATGCTGTGTCTCTGGGAAAGCACAGATGCCCAGTGCTGTTGTGCCTGTGGGTAGGGTGCACGGGGACAGTGAAGACCAGCAAGAGCTTTCAGGGCTGGCCCCTTCCTTGTGGGAGAAGGAGCCGGACGTTTGCCTTTTCGGAAAGAGGCTCTGCCGAGAACGAGCGCCGTGAGATATGCCGTCTGCGGTTAAGCACAGATGCCCAGTGCTGTTGTGCCTGTGGGTAGGGCGCACGGGGACAGTGAAGACCAGCAAGAGCTTTCAGGGCTGGCCCCTTCCTTGTGGGAGAAGGAGCCGGACGTTTGCCTTTTCGGAAAGAGGCTCTGCCGAGAACAAGCGCTGTTAGATGCTGAGTCTCTGGGAAAGCACAGATGCCCAGTGCTGTTGTGCCTGTGGGTAGGGTGCACGGGGACAGTGAAGACCAGCAAGAGCTTTCAGGGCTGGCCCCTTCCTTGTGGGAGAAGGAGCCGGACGTTTGCCTTTTCGGAAAGAGGCTCTGCCGAGAAGGAGCGCCGTGAGATATGCCGTCTGTGGTTAAGCACAGATGCCCAGTGCTGTTGTGCCTGTGGATAGGGTGTTTGGGGACGGTTAAGACCAGCAAGAGCTTTCAGGGCTGGCCCCTTCCTTGTGGGAGAAGGAGCCGGACGTTTGCCTTTTCGGAAAGAGGCTCTGCCGAGAACGAGCGCCGTGAGATGCTGAGTCTCTGGTTAAGCACAGATGCCCAGTGCTGTTGTGCCTGTGGTTAGGGTGCACGGGGACAGTGAAGACCAGCAAGAGCTTTCAGGGCTGGCCCCTTCCTTGTGGGAGAAGGAGCCGGACGTTTGCCTTTTCGGAAAGAGGCTCTGCCGAGAACGAGCGCCGTGAGATGCTGAGTCTCTGGTTAAGCACAGATGCCCAGTGCTGTTGTGCCTGTGGTTAGGGTGCACGGGGACAGTGAAGACCAGCAAGAGCTTTCAGGGCTGGCCCCTTCCTTGTGGGAGAAGGAGCCGGACGTTTGCCTTTTCGGAAAGAGGCTCTGCCGAGAACGAGCGCCGTGAGATATGCCGTCTGCGGTTAAGCACAGATGCCCAGTGCTGTTGTGCCTGTGGGTAGGGCGCACGGGGACAGTGAAGACCAGCAAGAGCTTTCAGGGCTGGCCCCTTCCTTGTGGGAGAAGGAGCCGGACGTTTGCCTTTTCGGAAAGAGGCTCTGCCGAGAACGAGCGCCGTGAGATGCTGAGTCTCTGGGAAAGCACAGATGCCCAGTGCTGTTGTGCCTGTGGGTAGGGTGCACGGGGACAGTGAAGACCAGCAAGAGCTTTCAGGGCTGGCCCCTTCCTTGTGGGAGAAGGAGCCGGACGTTTGCCTTTTCGGAAAGAGGCTCTGCCGAGAACGAGCGCCGTGAGATGCTGTGTCTCTGGGAAAGCACAGATGCCCAGTGCTGTTGTGCCTGTGGGTAGGGTGCACGGGGACAGTGAAGACCAGCAAGAGCTTTCAGGGCTGGCCCCTTCCTTGTGGGAGAAGGAGCCGGACGTTTGCCTTTTCGGAAAGAGGCTCTGCCGAGAACGAGCGCCGTGAGATATGCCGTCTGTGGTTAAGCACAGATGCCCAGTGCTGTTGTGCCTGTGGATAGGGTGTTTGGGGACGGTTAAGACCAGCAAGAGCTTTCAGGGCTGGCCCCTTCCTTGTGGGAGAAGGAGCCGGACATTTGCCTTTTCGGAAAGAGGCTCTGCCGAGAACGAGCGCCGTGAGATATGCCATCTGTGGTTAAGCACAGATGCCCAGTGCTGTTGTGCCTGTGGGTGGGGTGCACGGGGCCAGTGAAGACCAGCAAGAGCTTTCAGGGCTGGCCCCTTCCTTGTGGGAGAAGGAGCCGGACGTTTGCCTTTTCGGAAAGAGGCTCTGCCGAGAACGAGCGCCGTGAGATATGCCGTCTGTGGTTAAGCACAGATGCCCAGTGCTGTTGTGCCTGTGGGTAGGGTGCACGGGGCCAGTGAAGACCAGCAAGAGCTTTCAGGGCTGGCCCCTTCCTTGTGGGAGAAGGAGCCGGACGTTTGCCTTTTCGGAAAGAGGCTCTGCCGAGAGCGAACGCCGTGAGATATGCCGTCTGTGGTTAAGCACAGATGCCCAGTGCTGTTGTGCCTGTGGATAGGGTGTTTGGGGACGGTTAAGACCAGCAAGAGCTTTCAGGGCTGGCCCCTTCCTTGTGGGAGAAGGAGCCGGACGTTTGCCTTTTCGGAAAGAGGCTCTGCCGAGAACGAGCGCCGTGAGATATGCCGTCTGTGGTTAAGCACAGATGCCCAGTGCTGTTGTGCCTGTGGATAGGGTGTTTGGGGACGGTTAAGACCAGCAAGAGCTTTCAGGGCTGGCCCCTTCCTTGTGGGAGAAGGAGCCGGACGTTTGCCTTTTCGGAAAGAGGCTCTGCCGAGAACGAGCGCCGTGAGATGCTGAGTCTCTGGGAAAGCACAGATGTCCAGTGCTGTTGTGCCTGTGGTTAGGGTGCACGGGGACAGTGAAGACCAGCAAGAGCTTTCAGGGCTGGCCCCTTCCTTGTGGGAGAAGGAGCTGGACGTTTGCCTTTTCGGAAAGAGGCTCTGCCGAGAACGAGCGCCGTGAGATGCTGAGACTCTGGTTAAGCACAGATGCCCAGTGCTGTTGTGCCTGTGGGTAGGGTGCACGGGGACAGTGAAGACCAGCAAGAGCTTTCAGGGCTGGCCCCATCCTTGTGGGAGAAGGAGCCGGACGTTTGCCTTTTCGGAAAGAGGCTCTGCCGAGAACGAGCGCCGTGAGATGCTGTGTCTCTGGGAAAGCACAGATGCCCAGTGCTGTTGTGCCTGTGGGTAGGGTGCACGGGGCCAGTGAAGACCAGCAAGAGCTTTCAGGGCTGGCCCCTTCCTTGTGGGAGAAGGAGCCGGAGGTTTGCCTTTTCGGAAAGAGGCTCTGCCGAGAACGAGCGCCGTGAGATATGCCGTCTGTGGTTAAGCACAGATGCCCAGTGCTGTTGTGCCTGTGCGTAGGGTGCACGGGGCCAGTGAAGACCAGCAAGAGCTTTCAGGGCTGGCCCCTTCCTTGTGGGAGAAGGAGCCGGACGTTTGCCTTTTCGGAAAGAGGCTCTGCCGAGAACGAGCGCCGTGAGATGCTGAGTCTCTGGGAAAGCACAGATGCCCAGTGCTGTTGTGCCTGTGGTTAGGGTGCACGGGGCCAGTGAAGACCAGCAAGAGCTTTCAGGGCTGGCCCCTTCCTTGTGGGAGAAGGAGCCGGACGTTTGCCTTTTCGGAAAGAGGCTCTGCCGAGAACGAGCGCCGTGAGATATGCCGTCTGTGGTTAAGCACAGATGCCCAGTGCTGTTGTGCCTGTGGATAGGGTGTTTGGGGACGGTTAAGACCAGCAAGAGCTTTCAGGGCTGGCCCCTTCCTTGTGGGAGAAGGAGCCGGACATTTGCCTTTTCGGAAAGAGGCTCTGCCGAGAGCGAACGCAGTGACATGCTGAGTCTCTGGGAAAGCACAGATGCCCAGTGCTGTTGTGCCTGTGGGTAGGGTGCACGGGGCCAGTGAAGACCAGCAAGAGCTTTCAGGGCTGGCCCCTTCCTTGTGGGAGAAGGAGGCAGACGTTTGCCTTTTCGGAAAGAGGCTCTGCCGAGAACGAGCGCCGTGAGATATGCCGTCTGAGGTTAAGCACAGATGCCCATTGCTGTTGTGCCTGTGGGTAGGGTGCACGGGGACAGTGAAGACCAGCAAGAGCTTTCAGGGCTGGCCCCTTCCTTGTGGGAGAAGGAGCCGGACGTTTGCCTTTTCGGAAAGAGGCTCTGCCGAGAACGAGCGCCGTGAGATGCTGAGCCTCTGGAAAAGGCACAGATGCCCAGTGCTGTTGTGCCTGTGGGTAGGGTGCACGGGGACAGTGAAGACCAGCAAGAGCTTTCAGGGCTGGCCCCTTCCTTGTGGGAGAAGGAGCCGGACGTTTGCCTTTTCGGAAAGAGGCTCTGCCGAGAACGAGCGCCGTGAGATATGCCGTCAGTGGTTAAGCACAGATGCCCAGTGCTGTTGTGCCTGTGGGTAGGGTGCACGGGAACAAAGCAGACCAGCAAGAGCTTTCAGGGCTGGCCCCTTCCTTGTGGGAGAAGGAGCCGGACGTTTGCCTTTTCGGAAAGAGGCTCTGCCGAGAGCGAACGCCGTGAGATATGCCGTCTGTGGTTAAGCCCAGATGCCCAGTGCTGTTGTGCCTGTGGATAGGGTGTTTGGGGACGGTTAAGACCAGCAAGAGCTTTCAGGGCTGGCCCCTTCCTTGTGGGAGAAGGAGCCGGACGTTTGCCTTTTCGGAAAGAGGCTCTGCCGAGAACGAGCGCCGTGAGATATGCCGTCTGTGGTTAAGCACAGATGCCCAGTGCTGTTGTGCCTGTGGGTAGGGTGCACGGGGACAGTGAAGACCAGCAAGAGCTTTCAGGGCTGGCCCCTTCCTTGTGGGAGAAGGAGCCGGACGTTTGCCTTTTCGGAAAGAGGCTCTGCCGAGAGCGAACGCCGTGAGATATGCCGTCTGTGGTTAAGCACAGATGCCCAGTGCTGTTGTGCCTGTGGGTAGGGTGCACGGGGACAGTGAAGACCAGCAAGAGCTTTCAGGGCTGGCCCCATCCTTGTGGGAGAAGGAGCTGGACGTTTGCCTTTTCGGAAAGAGGCTCTGCCGAGAACGAGCGCCGTGAGATGCTGAGTCTCTGGTTAAGCACAGATGCCCAGTGCTGTTGTGCCTGTGGGTAGGGTGCACGGGGACAGTGAAGACCAGCAAGAGCTTTCAGGGCTGGCCCCTTCCTTGTGGGAGAAGGAGCCGGACGTTTGCCTTTTCGGAAAGAGGCTCTGCCGAGAACGAGCGCCGTGAGATGCTGTGTCTCTGGGAAAGCACAGATGCCCAGTGCTGTTGTGCCTGTGGGTAGGGTGCACGGGGACAGTGAAGACCAGCAAGAGATTTCAGGGGTGGCCTCTTCCTTGTGGGAGAAGGAGCCGGACGTTTGCCTTTTCGGAAAGAGGCTCTGCCGAGAACGAGCGCCGTGAGATGCTGAGCCTCTGAAAAAGGCACAGATGCCCAGTGCTGTTGTGCCTGTGGGTAGGGTGCACGGGGACAGTGAAGACCAGCAAGAGCTTTCAGGGCTGGCCCCTTCCTTGTGGGAGAAGGAGCCGGACGTTTGCCTTTTCGGAAAGAGGCTCTGCCGAGAACGAGCGCCGTGAGATATGCCATCTGTGGTTAAGCACAGATGCCCAGTGCTGTTGTGCCTGTGGGTAGGGTGCACGGGGACAGTGAAGACCAGCAAGAGCTTTCAGGGCTGGCCCCTTCCTTGTGGGAGAAGGAGCCGGACGTTTGCCTTTTCGGAAAGAGGCTCTGCCGAGAACGAGCGCCGTGAGATATGCCGTCTGTGGTTAAGCACAGATGCCCAGTGCTGTTGTGCCTGTGGGTAGGGTGCACGGGAACAAAGAAGACCAGCAAGAGCTTTCAGGGCTGGCCCCTTCCTTGTGGGAGAAGGAGCCGGACGTTTGCCTTTTCGGAAAGAGGCTCTGCCGAGAGCGAACGCCGTGAGATATGCCGTCTGTGGTTAAGCACAGATGCCCAGTGCTGTTGTGCCTGTGGATAGGGTGTTTGGGGACGGTTAAGACCAGCAAGAGCTTTCAGGGCTGGCCCCTTCCTTGTGGGAGAAGGAGCCGGACGTTTGCCTTTTCGGAAAGAGGCTCTGCCGAGAACGAGCGCCGTGAGATATGCCGTCTGTGGTTAAGCACAGATGCCCAGTGCTGTTGTGCCTGTGGATAGGGTGTTTGGGGACGGTTAAGACCAGCAAGAGCTTTCAGGGCTGGCCCCTTCCTTGTGGGAGAAGGAGCCGGACGTTTGCCTTTTCGGAAAGAGGCTCTGCCGAGAACGAGCGCCGTGAGATGCTGAGTCTCTGGGAAAGCACAGATGTCCAGTGCTGTTGTGCCTGTGGGTAGGGTGCACGGGAACAAAGCAGACCAGCAAGAGCTTTCAGGGCTGGCCCCTTCCTTGTGGGAGAAGGAGCTGGACGTTTGCCTTTTCGGAAAGAGGCTCTGCCGAGAACGAGCGCCGTGAGATGCTGAGTCTCTGGTTAAGCACAGATGCCCAGTGCTGTTGTGCCTGTGGGTAGGGTGCACGGGGACAGTGAAGACCAGCAAGAGCTTTCAGGGCTGGCCCCTTCCTTGTGGGAGAAGGAGCCGGACGTTTGCCTTTTCGGAAAGAGGCTCTGCCGAGAACGAGCGCCGTGAGATATGCCGTCTGCGGTTAAGCACAGATGCCCAGTGCTGTTGTGCCTGTGGGTAGGGCGCACGGGGACAGTGAAGACCAGCAAGAGCTTTCAGGGCTGGCCCCTTCCTTGTGGGAGAAGGAGCCGGACGTTTGCCTTTTCGGAAAGAGGCTCTGCCGAGAGCGATCGCCGTGAGATATGCCGTCTGTGGTTAAGCACAGATGCCCAGTGCTGTTGTGCCTGTGGGTAGGGTGCACGGGGCCAGTGAAGACCAGCAAGAGCTTTCAGGGCTGGCCCCTTCCTTGTGGGAGAAGGAGCCGGACGTTTGCCTTTTCGGAAAGAGGCTCTGCCGAGAACGAGCGCCGTGAGATATGCCGTCTGTGGTTAAGCACAGATGCCCAGTGCTGTTGTGCCTGTGGATAGGGTGTTTGGGGACGGTTAAGACCAGCAAGAGCTTTCAGGGCTGGCCCCTTCCTTGTGGGAGAAGGAGCCGGACATTTGCCTTTTCGGAAAGAGGCTCTGCCGAGAGCGAACGCAGTGACATGCTGAGTCTCTGGGAAAGCACAGATGCCCAGTGCTGTTGTGCCTGTGGGTAGGGTGCACGGGGCCAGTGAAGACCAGCAAGAGCTTTCAGGGCTGGCCCCTTCCTTGTGGGAGAAGGAGGCAGACGTTTGCCTTTTCGGAAAGAGGCTCTGCCGAGAACGAGCGCCGTGAGATATGCCGTCTGAGGTTAAGCACAGATGCCCATTGCTGTTGTGCCTGTGGGTAGGGTGCACGGGGACAGTGAAGACCAGCAAGAGCTTTCAGGGCTGGCCCCTTCCTTGTGGGAGAAGGAGCCGGACGTTTGCCTTTTCGGAAAGAGGCTCTGCCGAGAACGAGCGCCGTGAGATGCTGTGTCTCTGGGAAAGCACAGATGCCCAGTGCTGTTGTGCCTGTGGGTAGGGTGCACGGGGACGGTTAAGACCAGCAAGAGCTTTCAGGGCTGGCCCCTTCCTTGTGGGAGAAGGAGCCGGACGTTTGCCTTTTCGGAAAGAGGCTCTGCCGAGAACGATCGCCGTGAGATGCTGAGTCTCTGGGAAAGCACAGATGCCCAGTGCTGTTGTGCCTGTGGGTAGGGTGCACGGGGACAGTGAAGACCAGCAAGAGCTTTCAGGGCTGGCCCCTTCCTTGTGGGAGAAGGAGCCGGACGTTTGCCTTTTCGGAAAGAGGCTCTGCCGAGAACGAGCGCCGTGAGATGCTGAGTCTCTGGGAAAGCACAGATGCCCAGTGCTGTTGTGCCTGTGGTTAGGGTGCACGGGGACAGTGAAGACCAGCAAGAGCTTTCAGGGCTGGCCCCTTCCTTGTGGGAGAAGGAGCCGGACGTTTGCCTTTTCGGAAAGAGGCTCTGCCGAGAACGAGCGCCGTGAGATATGCCGTCTGTGGTTAAGCACAGATGCCCAGTGCTGTTGTGCCTGTGGGTAGGGTGCACGGGAACAAAGAAGACCAGCAAGAGCTTTCAGGGCTGGCCCCTTCCTTGTGGGAGAAGGAGCCGGACGTTTGCCTTTTCGGAAAGAGGCTCTGCCGAGAGCGAACGCCGTGAGATATGCCGTCTGTGGTTAAGCACAGATGCCCAGTGCTGTTGTGCCTGTGGATAGGGTGTTTGGGGACGGTTAAGACCAGCAAGAGCTTTCAGGGCTGGCCCCTTCCTTGTGGGAGAAGGAGCCGGACGTTTGCCTTTTCGGAAAGAGGCTCTGCCGAGAACGAGCGCCGTGAGATATGCCGTCTGTGGTTAAGCACAGATGCCCAGTGCTGTTGTGCCTGTGGATAGGGTGTTTGGGGACGGTTAAGACCAGCAAGAGCTTTCAGGGCTGGCCCCTTCCTTGTGGGAGAAGGAGCCGGACGTTTGCCTTTTCGGAAAGAGGCTCTGCCGAGAACGAGCGCCGTGAGATGCTGTGTCTCTGGGAAAGCACAGATGCCCAGTGCTGTTGTGCCTGTGGGTAGGGTGCACGGGGACGGTTAAGACCAGCAAGAGCTTTCAGGGCTGGCCCCTTCCTTGTGGGAGAAGGAGCCGGACGTTTGCCTTTTCGGAAAGAGGCTCTGCCGAGAACGATCGCCGTGAGATGCTGAGTCTCTGGGAAAGCACAGATGCCCAGTGCTGTTGTGCCTGTGGGTAGGGTGCACGGGGACAGTGAAGACCAGCAAGAGCTTTCAGGGCTGGCCCCTTCCTTGTGGGAGAAGGAGCCGGACGTTTGCCTTTTCGGAAAGAGGCTCTGCCGAGAACGAGCGCCGTGAGATGCTGAGTCTCTGGGAAAGCACAGATGCCCAGTGCTGTTGTGCCTGTGGTTAGGGTGCACGGGGACAGTGAAGACCAGCAAGAGCTTTCAGGGCTGGCCCCTTCCTTGTGGGAGAAGGAGCCGGACGTTTGCCTTTTCGGAAAGAGGCTCTGCCGAGAACGAGCGCCGTGAGATATGCCGTCTGTGGTTAAGCACAGATGCCCAGTGCTGTTGTGCCTGTGGGTAGGGTGCACGGGGACAGTGAAGACCAGCAAGAGCTTTCAGGGCTGGCCCCATCCTTGTGGGAGAAGGAGCTGGACGTTTGCCTTTTCGGAAAGAGGCTCTGCCGAGAGCGAACGCCGTGAGATATGCCGTCTGTGGTTAAGCACAGATGCCCAGTGCTGTTGTGCCTGTGGTTAGGGTGCACGGGGACAGTGAAGACCAGCAAGAGCTTTCAGGGCTGGCCCCATCCTTGTGGGAGAAGGAGCTGGACGTTTGCCTTTTCGGAAAGAGGCTCTGCCGAGAACGAGCGCCGTGAGATGCTGAGTCTCTGGTTAAGCACAGATGCCCAGTGCTGTTGTGCCTGTGGGTAGGGTGCACGGGGACAGTGAAGACCAGCAAGAGCTTTCAGGGCTGGCCCCTTCCTTGTGGGAGAAGGAGCCGGACGTTTGCCTTTTCGGAAAGAGGCTCTGCCGAGAACGAGCGCCGTGAGATGCTGTGTCTCTGGGAAAGCACAGATGCCCAGTGCTGTTGTGCCTGTGGGTAGGGTGCACGGGGACAGTGAAGACCAGCAAGAGCTTTCAGGGCTGGCCCCTTCCTTGTGGGAGAAGGAGCCGGACGTTTGCCTTTTCGGAAAGAGGCTCTGCCGAGAACGAGCGCCGTGAGATATGCCGTCTGTGGTTAAGCACAGATGCCCAGTGCTGTTGTGCCTGTGCGTAGGGTGCACGGGGCCAGTGAAGACCAGCAAGAGCTTTCAGGGCTGGCCCCTTCCTTGTGGGAGAAGGAGCCGGACGTTTGCCTTTTCGGAAAGAGGCTCTGCCGAGAACGAGCGCCGTGAGATGCTGAGTCTCTGGGAAAGCACAGATGCCCAGTGCTGTTGTGCCTGTGGATAGGGTGTTTGGGGACGGTTAAGACCAGCAAGAGCTTTCAGGGCTGGCCCCTTCCTTGTGGGAGAAGGAGCCGGACGTTTGCCTTTTCGGAAAGAGGCTCTGCCGAGAGCGAGCGCTGTGAGATATGCCGTCTGTGGTTAAGCACAGATGCCCAGTGCTGTTGTGCCTGTGGATAGGGTGTTTGGGGACGGTTAAGACCAGCAAGAGCTTTCAGGGCTGGCCCCTTCCTTGTGGGAGAAGGAGCCGGACATTTGCCTTTTCGGAAAGAGGCTCTGCCGAGAACGAGCGCCGTGAGATGCTGAGTCTCTGGGAAAGCACAGATGCCCAGTGCTGTTGTGCCTGTGGGTAGGGTGCACGGGGACAGTGAAGACCAGCAAGAGCTTTCAGGGCTGGCCCCTTCCTTGTGGGAGAAGGAGGCAGACGTTTGCCTTTTCGGAAAGAGGCTCTGCCGAGAACGAGCGCCGTGAGATATGCCGTCTGAGGTTAAGCACAGATGCCCATTGCTGTTGTGCCTGTGGGTAGGGTGCACGGGGCCAGTGAAGACCAGCAAGAGCTTTCAGGGCTGGCCCCTTCCTTGTGGGAGAAGGAGCCGGACGTTTGCCTTTTCGGAAAGAGGCTCTGCCGAGAACGAGCGCCGTGAGATGCTGTGTCTCTGGGAAAGCACAGATGCCCAGTGCTGTTGTGCCTGTGGGTAGGGTGCACGGGGACAGTGAAGACCAGCAAGAGATTTCAGGGGTGGCCTCTTCCTTGTGGGAGAAGGAGCCGGACGTTTGCCTTTTCGGAAAGAGGCTCTGCCGAGAACGAGCGCCGTGAGATGCTGAGCCTCTGAAAAAGGCACAGATGCCCAGTGCTGTTGTGCCTGTGGGTAGGGTGCACGGGGACAGTGAAGACCAGCAAGAGCTTTCAGGGCTGGCCCCTTCCTTGTGGGAGAAGGAGCCGGACGTTTGCCTTTTCGGAAAGAGGCTCTGCCGAGAACGAGCGCCGTGAGATATGCCATCTGTGGTTAAGCACAGATGCCCAGTGCTGTTGTGCCTGTGGGTAGGGTGCACGGGGACAGTGAAGACCAGCAAGAGCTTTCAGGGCTGGCCCCTTCCTTGTGGGAGAAGGAGCCGGACGTTTGCCTTTTCGGAAAGAGGCTCTGCCGAGAACGAGCGCCGTGAGATATGCCGTCTGTGGTTAAGCACAGATGCCCAGTGCTGTTGTGCCTGTGGGTAGGGTGCACGGGAACAAAGAAGACCAGCAAGAGCTTTCAGGGCTGGCCCCTTCCTTGTGGGAGAAGGAGCCGGACGTTTGCCTTTTCGGAAAGAGGCTCTGCCGAGAGCGAACGCCGTGAGATATGCCGTCTGTGGTTAAGCACAGATGCCCAGTGCTGTTGTGCCTGTGGATAGGGTGTTTGGGGACGGTTAAGACCAGCAAGAGCTTTCAGGGCTGGCCCCTTCCTTGTGGGAGAAGGAGCCGGACGTTTGCCTTTTCGGAAAGAGGCTCTGCCGAGAACGAGCGCCGTGAGATATGCCGTCTGTGGTTAAGCACAGATGCCCAGTGCTGTTGTGCCTGTGGATAGGGTGTTTGGGGACGGTTAAGACCAGCAAGAGCTTTCAGGGCTGGCCCCTTCCTTGTGGGAGAAGGAGCCGGACGTTTGCCTTTTCGGAAAGAGGCTCTGCCGAGAACGAGCGCCGTGAGATGCTGAGTCTCTGGGAAAGCACAGATGTCCAGTGCTGTTGTGCCTGTGGTTAGGGTGCACGGGGACAGTGAAGACCAGCAAGAGCTTTCAGGGCTGGCCCCTTCCTTGTGGGAGAAGGAGCTGGACGTTTGCCTTTTCGGAAAGAGGCTCTGCCGAGAACGAGCGCCGTGAGATGCTGAGTCTCTGGTTAAGCACAGATGCCCAGTGCTGTTGTGCCTGTGGGTAGGGTGCACGGGGCCAGTGAAGACCAGCAAGAGCTTTCAGGGCTGGCCCCTTCCTTGTGGGAGAAGGAGCCGGACGTTTGCCTTTTCGGAAAGAGGCTCTGCCGAGAGCGATCGCCGTGAGATATGCCGTCTGTGGTTAAGCACAGATGCCCAGTGCTGTTGTGCCTGTGGGTAGGGTGCACGGGGCCAGTGAAGACCAGCAAGAGCTTTCAGGACTGGCCCCATCCTTGTGGGAGAAGGAGCCGGACGTTTGCCTTTTCGGAAAGAGGCTCTGCCGAGAACGAGCGCCGTGAGATATGCCGTCTGTGGTTAAGCACAGATGCCCAGTGCTGTTGTGCCTGTGGATAGGGTGTTTGGGGACGGTTAAGACCAGCAAGAGCTTTCAGGGCTGGCCCCTTCCTTGTGGGAGAAGGAGCCGGACATTTGCCTTTTCGGAAAGAGGCTCTGCCGAGAGCGAACGCAGTGACATGCTGAGTCTCTGGGAAAGCACAGATGCCCAGTGCTGTTGTGCCTGTGGGTAGGGTGCACGGGGCCAGTGAAGACCAGCAAGAGCTTTCAGGGCTGGCCCCTTCCTTGTGGGAGAAGGAGGCAGACGTTTGCCTTTTCGGAAAGAGGCTCTGCCGAGAACGAGCGCCGTGAGATATGCCGTCTGAGGTTAAGCACAGATGCCCATTGCTGTTGTGCCTGTGGGTAGGGTGCACGGGGACAGTGAAGACCAGCAAGAGCTTTCAGGGCTGGCCCCTTCCTTGTGGGAGAAGGAGCCGGACGTTTGCCTTTTCGGAAAGAGGCTCTGCCGAGAACGAGCGCCGTGAGATGCTGTGTCTCTGGGAAAGCACAGATGCCCAGTGCTGTTGTGCCTGTGGGTAGGGTGCACGGGGACGGTTAAGACCAGCAAGAGCTTTCAGGGCTGGCCCCTTCCTTGTGGGAGAAGGAGCCGGACGTTTGCCTTTTCGGAAAGAGGCTCTGCCGAGAACGATCGCCGTGAGATGCTGAGTCTCTGGGAAAGCACAGATGCCCAGTGCTGTTGTGCCTGTGGGTAGGGTGCACGGGGACAGTGAAGACCAGCAAGAGCTTTCAGGGCTGGCCCCTTCCTTGTGGGAGAAGGAGCCGGACGTTTGCCTTTTCGGAAAGAGGCTCTGCCGAGAACGAGCGCCGTGAGATGCTGAGTCTCTGGGAAAGCACAGATGCCCAGTGCTGTTGTGCCTGTGGTTAGGGTGCACGGGGACAGTGAAGACCAGCAAGAGCTTTCAGGGCTGGCCCCTTCCTTGTGGGAGAAGGAGCCGGACGTTTGCCTTTTCGGAAAGAGGCTCTGCCGAGAACGAGCGCCGTGAGATATGCCGTCTGTGGTTAAGCACAGATGCCCAGTGCTGTTGTGCCTGTGGGTAGGGTGCACGGGGACGGTTAAGACCAGCAAGAGCTTTCAGTGCTGGCCCCTTCCTTGTGGGAGAAGGAGCCGGACGTTTGCCTTTTCGGAAAGAGGCTCTGCCGAGAATGAGCGCCGTGAGATATGCCGTCTGTGGTTAAGCACAGATGCCCAGTGCTGTTGTGCCTGTAGATAGGGTGCACGGAGACAGTGAAGACCAGCAAGAGCTTTCAGGGCTGGCCCCTTCCTTGTGGGAGAAGGAGCCGGACGTTTGCCTTTTCGGAAAGAGGCTCTGCCGAGAACGAGCGCCGTGAGATGCTGAGTCTCTGGGAAAGCCCAGATGCCCAGTGCTGTTGTGCCTGTGGTTAGGGTGCACGGGGACAGTGAAGACCAGCAAGAGCTTTCAGGGCTGGCCCCTTCCTTGTGGGAGAAGGAGCCGGACGTTTGCCTTTTCGGAAAGAGGCTCTGCCGAGAGCGAGCGCCGTGAGATGCTGAGTCTCTGGGAAAGCACAGATGCCCAGTGCTGTTGTGCCTGTGGGTAGGGTGCACGGGGACAGTGAAGACCAGCAAGAGCTTTCAGGGCTGGCCCCTTCCTTGTGGGAGAAGGAGCCGGACGTTTGCCTTTTCGGAAAGAGGCTCTGCCGAGAACGAGCGCCGTGAGATGCTGTGTCTCTGGGAAAGCACAGATGCCCAGTGCTGTTGTGCCTGTGGGTAGGGTGCACGGGGACAGTGAAGACCAGCAAGAGCTTTCAGGGCTGGCCCCTTCCTTGTGGGAGAAGGAGCCGGACGTTTGCCTTTTCGGAAAGAGGCTCTGCCGAGAACGAGCGCCGTGAGATATGCCGTCTGTGGTTAAGCACAGATGCCCAGTGCTGTTGTGCCTGTGCGTAGGGTGCACGGAGACAGTGAAGACCAGCAAGAGCTTTCAGGGCTGGCCCCTTCCTTGTGGGAGAAGGAGCCGGACGTTTGCCTTTTCGGAAAGAGGCTCTGCCGAGAACGAGCGCCGTGAGATGCTGAGTCTCTGGGAAAGCACAGATGCCCAGTGCTGTTGTGCCTGTGGGTAGGGTGCACGGGGCCAATGAAGACCAGCAAGAGCTTTCAGGGCTGGCCCCTTCCTTGTGGGAGAAGGAGCCGGACGTTTGCCTTTTCGGAAAGAGGCTCTGCCGAGAGCGATCGCCGTGAGATATGCCGTCTGTGGTATAAGCACAGATGCCCAGTGCTGTTGTGCCTGTGGGTAGGGTGCACGGGGACAGTGAAGACCAGCAAGAGCTTTCAGGGCTGGCCCCTTCCTTGTGGGAGAAGGAGCCGGACGTTTGCCTTTTCGGAAAGAGGCTCTGCCGATAGCGAACGCCGTGAGATATGCCGTCTGTGGTTAAGCACAGATGCCCAGTGCTGTTGTGCCTGTAGATAGGGTGCACGGGGCCAGTGAAGACCAGCAAGAGCTTTCAGGGCTGGCCCCTTCCTTGTGGGAGAAGGAGCCGGACGTTTGACTTTTCGGAAAGAGGCTCTGCCGAGAACGAGCGCCGTGAGATGCTGAGTCTCTGGGAAAGCACAGATGCCCAGTGCTGTTGTGCCTGTGGGTAGGGTGCACGGGGACAGTGAAGACCAGCAAGAGCTTTCAGGGCTGGCCCCTTCCTTGTGGGAGAAGGAGCCGGACGTTTGCCTTTTCGGAAAGAGGATCTGCCGAGAACGAGCGCCGTGAGATATGCCGTCTAGGTTAAGCACAGATGCCCAGTGCTGTTGTGCCTGTGCGTAGGGTGCACGGGGACAGTGAAGACCAGCAAGAGCTTTCAGGGCTGGCCCCTTCCTTGTGGGAGAAGGAGCTGGACGTTTGCCTTTTCGGAAAGAGGCTCTGCCGAGAACGAGCGCCGTGAGATGCTGTGTCTCTGGGAAAGCACAGATGCCCAGTGCTGTTGTGCCTGTGGGTAGGGTGCACGGGGCCAGTGAAGACCAGCAAGAGCTTTCAGGGCTGGCCCCTTCCTTGTGGGAGAAGGAGCCGGACGTTTGCCTTTTCGGAAAGAGGCTCTGCCGAGAACGAGCGCCGTGAGATATGCCGTCTAGGTTAAGCACAGATGCCCAGTGCTGTTGTGCCTGTGGGTAGGGTGCACGGGGACAGTGAAGACCAGCAAGAGCTTTCAGGGCTGGCCCCTTCCTTGTGGGAGAAGGAGCCGGACGTTTGCCTTTTCGGAAAGAGGCTCTGCCGAGAACGAGCGCCGTGAGATGCTGTGTCTCTGGGAAAGCACAGATGCCCAGTGCTGTTGTGCCAGTGGGTAGGGTGCACGGGGACAGTGAAGACCAGCAAGAGCTTTCAGGGCTGGCCCCTTCCTTGTGGGAGAAGGAGGCAGACGTTTGCCTTTTCGGAAAGAGGCTCTGCCGAGAACGAGCGCCGTGAGATATGCCGTCTGTGGTTAAGCACAGATGCCCAGTGCTGTTGTGCCTGTGGGTAGGGTGCACGGGGACAGTGAAGACCAGCAAGAGCTTTCAGGGCTGGCCCCTTCCTTGTGGGAGAAGGAGCCGGACGTTTGCCTTTTCGGAAAGAGGCTCTGCCGAGAACGAGCGCCGTGAGATGCTGAGTCTCTGGGAAAGCACAGATGCCCAGTGCTGTTGTGCCTGTGGGTAGGGTGCACGGGGACAGTGAAGACCAGCAAGAGCTTTCAGGGCTGGCCCCTTCCTTGTGGGAGAAGGAGCCGGACGTTTGCCTTTTCGGAAAGAGGCTCTGCCGAGAACGAGCGCCGTGAGATATGCCGTCTGTGGTTAAGCACAGATGCCCAGTGCTGTTGTGCCTGTGGATAGGGTGTTTGGGGACGGTTAAGACCAGCAAGAGCTTTCAGGGCTGGCCCCTTCCTTGTGGGAGAAGGAGCCGGACGTTTGCCTTTTCGGAAAGAGGCTCTGCCGAGAACGAGCGCCGTGAGATGCTGAGTCTCTGGGAAAGCACAGATGCCCAGTGCTGTTGTGCCTGTGGTTAGGGTGCACGGGGACAGTGAAGACCAGCAAGAGCTTTCAGGGCTGGCCCCTTCCTTGTGGGAGAAGGAGCCGGACGTTTGCCTTTTCGGAAAGAGGCTCTGCCGAGAACGAGCGCCGTGAGATGCTGTGTCTCTGGGAAAGCACAGATGCCCAGTGCTGTTGTGCCTGTGGGTAGGGTGCACGGGGACAGTGAAGACCAGCAAGAGCTTTCAGGGCTGGCCCCTTCCTTGTGGGAGAAGGAGCCGGACGTTTGCCTTTTCGGAAAGAGGCTCTGCCGAGAACGAGCGCCGTGAGATATGCCGTCAGTGGTTAAGCACAGATGCCCAGTGCTGTTGTGCCTGTGGGTAGGGTGCACGGGGACAGTGAAGACCAGCAAGAGCTTTCAGGGCTGGCCCCTTCCTTGTGGGAGAAGGAGCCGGACGTTTGCCTTTTCGGAAATAGGCTCTGCCGAGAGTGATCGCCGTGAGATGCTGAGTCTCTGGGAAAGCACAGATGCCCAGTGCTGTTGTGCCTGTGGTTAGGGTGCACGGGGACAGTGAAGACCAGCAAGAGCTTTCAGGGCTGGCCCCTTCCTTGTGGGAGAAGGAGCCGGACGTTTGCCTTTTCGGAAAGAGGCTCTGCCGAGAACGAGCGCCGTGAGATATGCCGTCTAGGTTAAGCACAGATGCCCAGTGCTGTTGTGCCTGTGGGTAGGGTGCACGGGGACAGTGAAGACCAGCAAGAGCTTTCAGGGCTGGCCCCTTCCTTGTGGGAGAAGGAGCCGGACGTTTGCCTTTTCGGAAAGAGGCTCTGCCGAGAACGAGCGCCGTGAGATGCTGTGTCTCTGGGAAAGCACAGATGCCCAGTGCTGTTGTGCCTGTGGGTAGGGTGCACGGGGACAGTGAAGACCAGCAAGAGCTTTCAGGGCTGGCCCCTTCCTTGTGGGAGAAGGAGGCAGACGTTTGCCTTTTCGGAAAGAGGCTCTGCCGAGAACGAGCGCCGTGAGATATGCCGTCTGTGGTTAAGCACAGATGCCCAGTGCTGTTGTGCCTGTGGGTAGGGTGCACGGGGCCAGTGAAGACCAGCAAGAGCTTTCAGGGCTGGCCCCTTCCTTGTGGGAGAAGGAGCCGGACGTTTGCCTTTTCGGAAAGAGGCTCTGCCGAGAACGAGCGCCGTGAGATGCTGAGTCTCTGGGAAAGCACAGATGCCCAGTGCTGTTGTGCCTGTGGGTAGGGTGCACGGGGACAGTGAAGACCAGCAAGAGCTTTCAGGGCTGGCCCCTTCCTTGTGGGAGAAGGAGCCGGACGTTTGCCTTTTCGGAAAGAGGCTCTGCCGAGAACGAGCGCCGTGAGATATGCCGTCTGTGGTTAAGCACAGATGCCCAGTGCTGTTGTGCCTGTGGATAGGGTGTTTGGGGACGGTTAAGACCAGCAAGAGCTTTCAGGGCTGGCCCCTTCCTTGTGGGAGAAGGAGCCGGACGTTTGCCTTTTCGGAAAGAGGCTCTGCCGAGAACGAGCGCCGTGAGATGCTGAGTCTCTGGGAAAGCACAGATGCCCAGTGCTGTTGTGCCTGTGGGTAGGGTGCACGGGGACAGTGAAGACCAGCAAGAGCTTTCAGGGCTGGCCCCTTCCTTGTGGGAGAAGGAGCTGGACGTTTGCCTTTTCGGAAAGAGGCTCTGCCGAGAACGAGCGCCGTGAGATGCTGTGTCTCTGGGAAAGCACAGATGCCCAGTGCTGTTGTGCCTGTGGGTAGGGTGCACGGGGCCAGTGAAGACCAGCAAGAGCTTTCAGGGCTGGCCCCTTCCTTGTGGGAGAAGGAGCCGGACGTTTGCCTTTTCGGAAAGAGGCTCTGCCGAGAACGAGCGCCGTGAGATATGCCGTCAGTGGTTAAGCACAGATGCCCAGTGCTGTTGTGCCTGTGGGTAGGGTGCACGGGGACAGTGAAGACCAGCAAGAGCTTTCAGGGCTGGCCCCTTCCTTGTGGGAGAAGGAGCCGGACGTTTGCCTTTTCGGAAAGAGGCTCTGCCGAGAACGAGCGCCGTGAGATGCTGAGTCTCTGGGAAAGCACAGATGCCCAGTGCTGTTGTGCCTGTGGTTAGGGTGCACGGGGACAGTGAAGACCAGCAAGAGCTTTCAGGGCTGGCCCCTTCCTTGTGGGAGAAGGAGCCGGACGTTTGCGTTTTCGGAAAGAGGCTCTGCCGAGAACGAGCGCCGTGAGATATGCCGTCTGTGGTTAAGCACAGATGCCCAGTGCTGTTGTGCCTGTGCGTAGGGTGCACGGAGACAGTGAAGACCAGCAAGAGCTTTCAGGGCTGGCCCCTTCCTTGTGGGAGAAGGAGCCGGACGTTTGCCTTTTCGGAAAGAGGCTCTGCCGAGAACGAGCGCCGTGAGATGCTGAGTCTCTGGGAAAGCACAGATGCCCAGTGCTGTTGTGCCTGTGGTTAGGGTGCACGGGGACAGTGAAGACCAGCAAGAGCTTTCAGGGGTGGCCCCTTCCTTGTGGGAGAAGGAGCCGGACGTTTGCCTTTTCGGAAAGAGGCTCTGCCGATAGCGAACGCCGTGAGATATGCCGTCTGTGGTTAAGCACAGATGCCCAGTGCTGTTGTGCCTGTGGGTAGGGTGCACGGGGACAGTGAAGACCAGCAAGAGCTTTCAGGGCTGGCCCCTTCCTTGTGGGAGAAGGAGCCGGACGTTTGCCTTTTCGGAAAGAGGCTCTGCCGAGAACGATCGCCGTGAGATGCTGAGTCTCTGGGAAAGCACAGATGCCCAGTGCTGTTGTGCCTGTGGGTAGGGTGCACGGGGACAGTGAAGACCAGCAAGAGCTTTCAGGGCTGGCCCCTTCCTTGTGGGAGAAGGAGCCGGACGTTTGCCTTTTCGGAAAGAGGCTCTGCCGAGAACGAGCGCCGTGAGATGCTGAGTCTCTGGGAAAGCACAGATGCCCAGTGCTGTTGTGCCTGTGGGTAGGTTGCACGGGGACAGTGAAGACCAGCAAGAGCTTTCAGGGCTGGCCCCTTCCTTGTGGGAGAAGGAGCCGGACGTTTGCCTTTTCGGAAAGAGGCTCTGCCGAGAACGAGTGCCGTGAGATATGCCGTCTGTGGTTAAGCACAGATGCCCAGTGCTGTTGTGCCTGTGGATAGGGTGTTTGGGGACGGTTAAGACCAGCAAGAGCTTTCAGGGCTGGCCCCTTCCTTGTGGGAGAAGGAGCCGGACGTTTGCCTTTTCGGAAAGAGGCTCTGCCGAGAACGAGCGCCGTGAGATGCTGAGTCTCTGGTTAAGCACAGATGCCCATTGCTGTTGTGCCTGTGGGTAGGGTGCACGGGGACAGTGAAGACCAGCAAGAGCTTTCAGGACTGGCCCCATCCTTGTGGGAGAAGGAGCTGGACGTTTGCCTTTTCGGAAAGAGGCTCTGCCGAGAACGAGCGCCGTGAGATGCTGAGTCTCTGGTTAAGCACAGATGCCCAGTGCTGTTGTGCCTGTGGGTAGGGTGCACGGGGCCAGTGAAGACCAGCAAGAGCTTTCAGGGCTGGCCCCTTCCTTGTGGGAGAAGGAGCCGGACGTTTGCCTTTTCGGAAAGAGGCTCTGCCGAGAACGAGCGCCGTGAGATGCTGTGTCTCTGGGAAAGCACAGATGCCCAGTGCTGTTGTGCCTGTGGGTAGGGTGCACGGGGACAGTGAAGACCAGCAAGAGCTTTCAGGGCTGGCCCCTTCCTTGTGGGAGAAGGAGCCGGACGTTTGCCTTTTCGGAAAGAGGCTCTGCCGAGAACGAGCGCCGTGAGATATGCCGTCTAGGTTAAGCACAGATGCCCAGTGCTGTTGTGCCTGTGCGTAGGGTGCACGGGGACAGTGAAGACCAGCAAGAGCTTTCAGGGCTGGCCCCTTCCTTGTGGGAGAAGGAGCTGGACGTTTGCCTTTTCGGAAAGAGGCTCTGCCGAGAACGAGCGCCGTGAGATGCTGTGTCTCTGGGAAAGCACAGATGCCCAGTGCTGTTGTGCCTGTGGGTAGGGTGCACGGGGACAGTGAAGACCAGCAAGAGCTTTCAGGGCTGGCCCCTTCCTTGTGGGAGAAGGAGGCAGACGTTTGCCTTTTCGGAAAGAGGCTCTGCCGAGAACGAGCGCCGTGAGATATGCCGTCTGTGGTTAAGCACAGATGCCCAGTGCTGTTGTGCCTGTGGGTAGGGTGCACGGGGCCAGTGAAGACCAGCAAGAGCTTTCAGGGCTGGCCCCTTCCTTGTGGGAGAAGGAGCCGGACGTTTGCCTTTTCGGAAAGAGGCTCTGCCGAGAACGAGCGCCGTGAGATGCTGAGTCTCTGGGAAAGCACAGATGCCCAGTGCTGTTGTGCCTGTGGGTAGGGTGCACGGGGACAGTGAAGACCAGCAAGAGCTTTCAGGGCTGGCCCCTTCCTTGTGGGAGAAGGAGCCGGACGTTTGCCTTTTCGGAAAGAGGCTCTGCCGAGAACGAGCGCCGTGAGATATGCCGTCTGTGGTTAAGCACAGATGCCCAGTGCTGTTGTGCCTGTGGATAGGGTGTTTGGGGACGGTTAAGACCAGCAAGAGCTTTCAGGGCTGGCCCCTTCCTTGTGGGAGAAGGAGCCGGACATTTGCCTTTTCGGAAAGAGGCTCTGCCGAGAACGAGCGCCGTGAGATGCTGAGTCTCTGGGAAAGCACAGATGCCCAGTGCTGTTGTGCCTGTGGTTAGGGTGCACGGGGACAGTGAAGACCAGCAAGAGCTTTCAGGGCTGGCCCCTTCCTTGTGGGAGAAGGAGCTGGACGTTTGCCTTTTCGGAAAGAGGCTCTGCCGAGAACGAGCGCCGTGAGATGCTGTGTCTCTGGGAAAGCACAGATGCCCAGTGCTGTTGTGCCTGTGGGTAGGGTGCACGGGGCCAGTGAAGACCAGCAAGAGCTTTCAGGGCTGGCCCCTTCCTTGTGGGAGAAGGAGCCGGACGTTTGCCTTTTCGGAAAGAGGCTCTGCCGAGAACGAGCGCCGTGAGATATGCCGTCAGTGGTTAAGCACAGATGCCCAGTGCTGTTGTGCCTGTGGGTAGGGTGCACGGGGACAGTGAAGACCAGCAAGAGCTTTCAGGGCTGGCCCCTTCCTTGTGGGAGAAGGAGCCGGACGTTTGCCTTTTTGGAAAGAGGCTCTGCCGAGAGTGATCGCCGTGAGATGCTGAGTCTCTGGTTAAGCACAGATGCCCAGTGCTGTTGTGCCTGTGGGTAGGGTGCACGGGGACAGTGAAGACCAGCAAGAGCTTTCAGGACTGGCCCCATCCTTGTGGGAGAAGGAGCTGGACGTTTGCCTTTTCGGAAAGAGGCTCTGCCGAGAACGAGCGCCGTGAGATGCTGAGTCTCTGGTTAAGCACAGATGCCCAGTGCTGTTGTGCCTGTGGATAGGGTGCACGGGGACAGTGAAGACCAGCAAGAGCTTTCAGGGCTGGCCCCTTCCTTGTGGGAGAAGGAGCCGGACGTTTGCCTTTTCGGAAAGAGGCTCTGCCGAGAACGAGCGCCGTGAGATGCTGTGTCTCTGGGAAAGCACAGATGCCCAGTGCTGTTGTGCCTGTGGGTAGGGTGCACGGGGACAGTGAAGACCAGCAAGAGCTTTCAGGGCTGGCCCCTTCCTTGTGGGAGAAGGAGCCGGACGTTTGCCTTTTCGGAAAGAGGCTCTGCCGAGAACGAGCGACATGAGATATGCCGTCTGTGGTTAAGCACAGATGCCCAGTGCTGTTGTGCCTGTGGGTAGGGTGCACGGGGACAGTGAAGACCAGCAAGAGCTTTCAGGGCTGGCCCCTTCCTTGTGGGAGAAGGAGCCGGACGTTTGCCTTTTCGGAAAGAGGCTCTGCCGAGAACGAGCGCCGTGAGATGCTGAGTCTCTGGGAAAGCACAGATGCCCAGTGCTGTTGTGCCTGTGGTTAGGGTGCACGGGGACAGTGAAGACCAGCAAGAGCTTTCAGGGCTGGCCCCTTCCTTGTGGGAGAAGGAGCCGGACGTTTGCCTTTTCGGAAAGAGGCTCTGCCGAGAACGAGCTCCGTGAGATATGCCGTCTGTGGTTAAGCACAGATGCCCAGTGCTTTTGTGCCTGTGGATAGGGTGTTTGGGGACGGTTAAGACCAGCAAGAGCTTTCAGGGCAGGCCCCATCCTTGTGGGAGAAGGAGCTGGACGTTTGCCTTTTCGGAAAGAGGCTCTGCCGAGAACGAGCGCCGTGAGATGCTGAGTCTCTGGGAAAGCACAGATGCCCAGTGCTGTTGTGCCTGTGGGTAGGGTGCACGGGGACAGTGAAGACCAGCAAGAGCTTTCAGGGCTGGCCCCTTCCTTGTGGGAGAAGGAGCCGGACGTTTGCCTTTTCGGAAAGAGGCTCTGCCGAGAACGAGCGCCGTGAGATGCTGTGTCTCTGGGAAAGCACAGATGCCCAGTGCTGTTGTGCCTGTGGGTAGGGTGCACGGGGACAGTGAAGACCAGCAAGAGCTTTCAGGGCTGGCCCCTTCCTTGTGGGAGAAGGAGCCGGACGTTTGCCTTTTCGGAAAGAGGCTCTGCCGAGAACGAGCGCCGTGAGATATGCCGTCTAGGGTAAGCACAGATGCCCAGTGCTGTTGTGCCTGTGCGTAGGGTGCACGGGGACAGTGAAGACCAGCAAGAGCTTTCAGGGCTGGCCCCTTCCTTGTGGGAGAAGGAGCCGGACGTTTGCCTTTTCGGAAAGAGGCTCTGCCGAGAACGAGCGCCGTGAGATGCTGTGTCTCTGGGAAAGCACAGATGCCCAGTGCTGTTGTGCCTGTGGGTAGGGTGCACGGGGACAGTGAAGACCAGCAAGAGCTTTCAGGGCTGGCCCCTTCCTTGTGGGAGAAGGAGCCGGACGTTTGCCTTTTCGGAAAGAGGCTCTGCCGAGAACGAGCGCCGTGAGATATACCGTGTGTGGTTAAGCACAGATGCCCAGTGCTGTTGTGCCTGTGCGTAGGGTGCACGGGGCCAGTGAAGACCAGCAAGAGCTTTCAGGGCTGGCCCCTTCCTTGTGGGAGAAGGAGCCGGACGTTTGCCTTTTCGGAAAGAGGCTCTGCCGAGAACGAGCGCCGTGAGATGCTGAGTCTCTGGTTAAGCACAGATGCCCAGTGCTGTTGTGCCTGTGGGTAGGGTGCACGGGGACAGTGAAGACCAGCAAGAGCTTTCAGGGCTGGCCCCTTCCTTGTGGGAGAAGGAGCCGGACGTTTGCCTTTTCGGAAAGAGGCTCTGCCGAGAACGAGCGCCGTGAGATATGCCGTCTGTGGTTAAGCACAGATGCCCAGTGCTGTTGTGCCTGTGGATAGGGTGTTTGGGGACGGTTAAGACCAGCAAGAGCTTTCAGGGCTGGCCCCTTCCTTGTGGGAGAAGGAGCCGGACGTTTGCCTTTTCGGAAAGAGGCTCTGCCGAGAACGAGCGCCGTGAGATGCTGAGTCTCTGGGAAAGCACAGATGCCCAGTGCTGTTGTGCCTGTGGGTAGGGTGCACGGGGACAGTGAAGACCAGCAAGAGCTTTCAGGGGTGGCCTCTTCCTTGTGGGAGAAGGAGCCGGACGTTTGCCTTTTCGGAAAGAGGCTCTGCCGAGAACGAGCGCCGTGAGATGCTGAGCCTCTGAAAAAGGCACAGATGCCCAGTGCTGTTGTGCCTGTGGGTAGGGTGCACGGGGACAGTGAAGACCAGCGAGAGCTTTCAGGGCTGGCCCCTTCCTTGTGGGAGAAGGAGCCGGACGTTTGCCTTTTCGGAAAGAGGCTCTGCCGAGAACGAGCGCCGTGAGATATGCCGTCAGTGGTTAAGCACAGATGCCCAGTGCTGTTGTGCCTGTGGGTAGGGTGCACGGGGACAGTGAAGACCAGCAAGAGCTTTCAGGGCTGGCCCCTTCCTTGTGGGAGAAGGAGCCGGACGTTTGCCTTTTCGGAAAGAGGCTCTGCCGAGAGCGATCGCCGTGAGATGCTGAGTCTCTGGTTAAGCACAGATGCCCAGTGCTGTTCTGCCTGTGGGTAGGGTGCACGGGGACAGTGAAGACCAGCAAGAGCTTTCAGGACTGGCCCCATCCTTGTGGGAGAAGGAGCTGGACGTTTGCCTTTTCGGAAAGAGGCTCTGCCGAGAACGAGCGCCGTGAGATGCTGAGTCTCTGGGAAAGCACAGATGCCCAGTGCTGTTGTGCCTGTGGTTAGGGTGCACGGGGCCAGTGAAGACCAGCAAGAGCTTTCAGGGCTGGCCCCTTCCTTGTGGGAGAAGGAGCCGGACGTTTGCCTTTTCGGAAAGAGGCTCTGCCGATAGCGAACGCCGTGAGATATGCCGTCTGTGGTTAAGCACAGATGCCCAGTGCTGTTGTGCCTGTGGATAGGGTGTTTGGGGACGGTTAAGACCAGCAAGAGCTTTCAGGGCTGGCCCCTTCCTTGTGGGAGAAGGAGCCGGACATTTGCCTTTTCGGAAAGAGGCTCTGCCGAGAACGAGCGCCGTGAGATGCTGAGTCTCTGGGAAAGCACAGATGCCCAGTGCTGTTGTGCATGTGGGTAGGGTGCACGGGGACAGTGAAGACCAGCAAGAGCTTTCAGGGCTGGCCCCATCCTTGTGGGAGAAGGAGCTGGACGTTTGCCTTTTCGGAAAGAGGCTCTGCCGAGAACGAGCGCCGTGAGATGCTGTGTCTCTGGGAAAGCACAGATGCCCAGTGCTGTTGTGCCTGTGGGTAGGGTGCACGGGGACAGTGAAGACCAGCAAGAGCTTTCAGGGCTGGCCCCTTCCTTGTGGGAGAAGGAGCCGGACGTTTGCCTTTTCGGAAAGAGGCTCTGCCGAGAACGAGCGCCGTGAGATATGCCGTCTGTGGTTAAGCACAGATGCCCAGTGCTGTTGTGCCTGTGCGTAGGGTGCACGGGGCCAGTGAAGACCAGCAAGAGCTTTCAGGGCTGGCCCCTTCCTTGTGGGAGAAGGAGCCGGACGTTTGCCTTTTCGGAAAGAGGCTCTGCCGAGAACGAGCGCCGTGAGATGCTGAGTCTCTGGGAAAGCACAGATGCCCAGTGCTGTTGTGCCTGTGGTTAGGGTGCACGGGGACAGTGAAGACCAGCAAGAGCTTTCAGGGCTGGCCCCTTCCTTGTGGGAGAAGGAGCCGGACGTTTGCCTTTTCGGAAAGAGGCTCTGCCGAGAACGAGCGCCGTGAGATATGCCGTCTGTGGTTAAGCACAGATGCCCAGTGCTGTTGTGCCTGTGGATAGGGTGCACGGGGACAGTGAAGACCAGCAAGAGCTTTCAGGGCTGGCCCCTTCCTTGTGGGAGAAGGAGCCGGACATTTGCCTTTTCGGAAAGAGGCTCTGCCGAGAGCGAACGCAGTGACATGCTGAGTCTCTGGGAAAGCACAGATGCCCAGTGCTGTTGTGCCTGTGGGTAGGGTGCACGGGGACAGTGAAGACCAGCAAGAGCTTTCAGGGCTGGCCCCTTCCTTGTGGGAGAAGGAGGCAGACGTTTGCCTTTTCAGAAAGAGGCTCTGCCGAGAACGAGCGCCGTGAGATATGCCGTCTGAGGTTAAGCACAGATGCCCATTGCTGTTGTGCCTGTGGGTAGGGTGCATGGGGACAGTGAAGACCAGCAAGAGCTTTCAGGGCTGGCCCCTTCCTTGTGGGAGAAGGAGCCGGACGTTTGCCTTTTCGGAAAGAGGCTCTGCCGAGAACGAGCGCCGTGAGATGCTGTGTCTCTGGGAAAGCACAGATGCCCAGTGCTGTTGTGCCTGTGGGTAGGGTGCACGGGGACAGTGAAGACCAGCAAGAGCTTTCAGGGCTGGCCCCTTCCTTGTGGGAGAAGGAGCCGGACGTTTGCCTTTTCGGAAAGAGGCTCTGCCGAGAACGAGCGCCGTGAGATGCTGAGTCTCTGGGAAAGCACAGATGCCCAGTGCTGTTGTGCCTGTGGGTAGGGTGCACGGGGACAGTGAAGACCAGCAAGAGCTTTCAGGGCTGGCCCCTTCCTTGTGGGAGAAGGAGCCGGACGTTTGCCTTTTCGGAAAGAGGCTCTGCCGATAGCGAACGCCGTGAGATATGCCGTCTGTGGTTAAGCACAGATGCCCAGTGCTGTTGTGCCTGTGGATAGGGTGTTTGGGGACGGTTAAGACCAGCAAGAGCTTTCAGGGCTGGCCCCTTCCTTGTGGGAGAAGGAGCCGGACGTTTGCCTTTTCGGAAAGAGGCTCTGCCGAGAACGAGCGCCGTGAGATGCTGAGTCTCTGGGAAAGGACAGATGCCCAGTGCTGTTGTGCCTGTGGGTAGGGTGCACGGGGACAGTGAAGACCAGCAAGAGCTTTCAGGGCTGGCCCCATCCTTGTGGGAGAAGGAGCTGGACGTTTGCCTTTTCGGAAAGAGGCTCTGCCGAGAACGAGCGCCGTGAGATGCTGAGTCTCTGGTTAAGCACAGATGCCCAGTGCTGTTGTGCCTGTGGGTAGGGTGCACGGGGACAGTGAAGACCAGCAAGAGCTTTCAGGGCTGGCCCCTTCCTTGTGGGAGAAGGAGCCGGACGTTTGCCTTTTCGGAAAGAGGCTCTGCCGAGAACGAGCGCCGTGAGATGCTGTGTCTCTGGGAAAGCACAGATGCCCAGTGCTGTTGTGCCTGTGGGTAGGGTGCACGGGGCCAGTGAAGACCAGCAAGAGCTTTCAGGGCTGGCCCCTTCCTTGTGGGAGAAGGAGCCGGACGTTTGCCTTTTCGGAAAGAGGCTCTGCCGAGAACGAGCGCCGTGAGATATGCCGTCTGTGGTTAAGCACAGATGCCCAGTGCTGTTGTGCCTGTGGTTAGGGTGCACGGGGCCAGTGAAGACCAGCAAGAGCTTTCAGGGCTGGCCCCTTCCTTGTGGGAGAAGGAGCCGGACGTTTGCCTTTTCGGAAAGAGGCTCTGCCGAGAACGAGCGCCGTGAGATATGCCGTCTGTGGTTAAGCACAGATGCCCAGTGCTGTTGTGCCTGTGCGTAGGGTGCACGGGGCCAGTGAAGACCAGCAAGAGCTTTCAGGGCTGGCCCCTTCCTTGTGGGAGAAGGAGCTGGACGTTTGCCTTTTCGGAAAGAGGCTCTGCCGAGAACGAGCGCCGTGAGATGCTGAGTCTCTGGGAAAGCACAGATGCCCAGTGCTGTTGTGCCTGTGGGTAGGTTGCACGGGGCCAGTGAAGACCAGCAAGAGCTTTCAGGGCTGGCCCCTTCCTTGTGGGAGAAGGAGCCGGACGTTTGCCTTTTCGGAAAGAGGCTGTGCCGAGAGCGATTGCCGTGAGATATGCCGTCTGTGGTTAAGCACAGATGCCCAGTGCTGTTGTGCCTGTGGGTAGGGTGCACGGGGACAGTGAAGACCAGCAAGAGCTTTCAGGGCTGGCCCCTTCCTTGTGGGAGAAGGAGCCGGACGTTTGCCTTTTCGGAAAGAGGCTCTGCCGATAGCGAACGCCGTGAGATATGCCGTCTGTGGTTAAGCACAGATGCCCAGTGCTGTTGTGCCTTGGGATAGGGTGTTTGGGGACGGTTAAGACCAGCAAGAGCTTTCAGGACTGGCCCCTTCCTTGTGGGAGAAGGAGCCGGACGTTTGCCTTTTCGGAAAGAGGCTCTGCCGAGAACGATCGCCGTGAGATGCTGAGTCTCTGGGAAAGCACAGATGCCCAGTGCTGTTGTGCCTGTGGTTAGGGTGCACGGGGACAGTGAAGACCAGCAAGAGCTTTCAGGGCTGGCCCCTTCCTTGTGGGAGAAGGAGCCGGACGTTTGCCTTTTCGGAAAGAGGCTGTGCCGAGAGCGATCGCCGTGAGATATGCCGTCTGTGGTTAAGCACAGATGCCCAGTGCTGTTGTGCCTGTGGATAGGGTGCACGGGGACAGTGAAGACCAGCAAGAGCTTTCAGGGCTGGCCCCTTCCTTGTGGGAGAAGGAGCCGGACGTTTGCCTTTTCGGAAAGAGGCTCTGCCGAGAGCGAACGCCGTGAGATATGCCGTCTGTGGTTAAGCACAGATGCCCAGTGCTGTTGTGCCTTGGGATAGGGTGTTTGGGGACGGTTAAGACCAGCAAGAGCTTTCAGGGCTGCCCCCTTCCTTGTGGGAGAAGGAGCCGGACGTTTGCCTTTTCGGAAAGAGGCTCTGCCGAGAACGAGCGTCGTGAGATGCTGAGTCTCTGGGAAAGCACAGATGCCCAGTGCTGTTGTGCCTGTGGTTAGGGTGCACGGGGACAGTGAAGACCAGCAAGAGCTTTCAGGGCTGGCCCCTTCCTTGTGGGAGAAGGAGCCGGACGTTTGCCTTTTCGGAAAGAGGCTCTGCCGAGAACGAGCGCCGTGAGATGCTGAGTCTCTGGGAAAGCACAGATGCCCAGTGCTGTTGTGCCTGTGGGTAGGGTGCACGGGGACAGTGAAGACCAGCAAGAGCTTTCAGGGCTGGCCCCTTCCTTGTGGGAGAAGGAGCCGGACGTTTGCCTTTTCGGAAAGAGGCTCTGCCGATAGCGAACGCCATGAGATATGCCGTCTGTGGTTAAGCACAGATGCCCAGTGCTGTTGTGCCTGTGGGTAGGGTGCACGGGGACAGTGAAGACCAGCAAGAGCTTTCAGGGCTGGCCCCTTCCTTGTGGGAGAAGGAGCCGGACGTTTGCCTTTTCGGAAAGAGGCTCTGCCGAGAACGAGCGCCGTGAGATGCTGAGTCTCTGGGAAAGCACAGATGCCCAGTGCTGTTGTGCCTGTGGTTAGGGTGCACGGGGACAGTGAAGACCAGCAAGAGCTTTCAGGGCTGGCCCCTTCCTTGTGGGAGAAGGAGCCGGACGTTTGCCTTTTCGGAAAGAGGCTCTGCCGAGAACGAGCGCCGTGAGATATGCCGTCTGTGGTTAAGCACAGATGCCCAGTGCTGTTGTGCCTGTGGATAGGGTGTTTGGGGACGGTTAAGACCAGCAAGAGCTTTCAGGGCTGGCCCCTTCCTTGTGGGAGAAGGAGCCGGACATTTGCCTTTTCGGAAAGAGGCTCTGCCGAGAGCGAACGCAGTGACATGCTGAGTCTCTGGTTAAGCACAGATGCCCAGTGCTGTTGTGCCTGTGGTTAGGGTGCACGGGGACAGTGAAGACCAGCAAGAGCTTTCAGGACTGGCCCCATCCTTGTGGGAGAAGGAGCTGGACGTTTGCCTTTTCGGAAAGAGGCTCTGCCGAGAACGAGCGCCGTGAGATGCTGAGTCTCTGGTTAAGCACAGATGCCCAGTGCTGTTGTGCCTGTGGGTAGGGTGCACGGGGACAGTGAAGACCAGCAAGAGCTTTCAGGGCTGGCCCCTTCCTTGTGGGAGAAGGAGCCGGACGTTTGCCTTTTCGGAAAGAGGCTCTGCCGAGAACGAGCGCCGTGAGATATGCCGTCTGTGGTTAAGCACAGATGCCCAGTGCTGTTGTGCCTGTGGGTAGGGTGCACGGGGACAGTGAAGACCAGCAAGAGCTTTCAGGGCTGGCCCCTTCCTTGTGGGAGAAGGAGCCGGACGTTTGCCTTTTCGGAAAGAGGCTCTGCCGAGAACGAGCGCCGTGAGATATGCCGTCTAGGTTAAGCACAGATGCCCAGTGCTGTTGTGCCTGTGCGTAGGGTGCACGGGGACAGTGAAGACCAGCAAGAGCTTTCAGGGCTGGCCCCTTCCTTGTGGGAGAAGGAGCTGGACGTTTGCCTTTTCGGAAAGAGGCTCTGCCGAGAACGAGCGCCGTGAGATGCTGAGTCTCTGGGAAAGCACAGATGCCCAGTGCTGTTGTGCCTGTGCGTAGGGTGCACGGGGCAAGTGAAGACCAGCAAGAGCTTTCAGGGCTGGCCCCTTCCTTGTGGGAGAAGGAGCCGGACGTTTGCCTTTTCGGAAAGAGGCTCTGCCGAGAACGAGCGCCGTGAGATATGCCGTCTGTGGTTAAGCACAGATGCCCAGTGCTGTTGTGCCTGTGGGTAGGGTGCACGGGGACAGTGAAGACCAGCAAGAGCTTTCAGGGCTGGCCCCTTCCTTGTGGGAGAAGGAGCCGGACGTTTGCCTTTTCGGAAAGAGGCTCTGCCGAGAACGAGCGCCGTGAGATGCTGAGTCTCTGGGAAAGCACAGATGCCCAGTGCTGTTGTGCCTGTGGGTAGGGTGCACGGGGACAGTGAAGACCAGCAAGAGCTTTCAGGGCTGGCCCCTTCCTTGTGGGAGAAGGAGCCGGACGTTTGCCTTTTCGGAAAGAGGCTCTGCCGAGAACGAGCGCCGTGAGATATGCCGTCTGTGGTTAAGCACAGATGCCCAGTGCTGTTGTGCCTGTGGGTAGGGTGCACGGGGACAGTGAAGACCAGCAAGAGCTTTCAGGGCTGGCCCCTTCCTTGTGGGAGAAGGAGCCGGACATTTGCCTTTTCGGAAAGAGGCTCTGCCGAGAACGAGCGCCGTGAGATGCTGAGTCTCTGGGAAAGCACAGATGCCCAGTGCTGTTGTGCCTGTGGTTAGGGTGCACGGGGACAGTGAAGACCAGCAAGAGCTTTCAGGGCTGGCCCCTTCCTTGTGGGAGAAGGAGCTGGACGTTTGCCTTTTCGGAAAGAGGCTCTGCCGAGAACGAGCGCCGTGAGATGCTGTGTCTCTGGGAAAGCACAGATGCCCAGTGCTGTTGTGCCTGTGGGTAGGGTGCACGGGGCCAGTGAAGACCAGCAAGAGCTTTCAGGGCTGGCCCCTTCCTTGTGGGAGAAGGAGCCGGACGTTTGCCTTTTCGGAAAGAGGCTCTGCCGAGAACGAGCGCCGTGAGATATGCCGTCTGTGGTTAAGCACAGATGCCCAGTGCTGTTGTGCCTGTGGGTAGGGTGCACGGGGACAGTGAAGACCAGCAAGAGCTTTCAGGGCTGGCCCCTTCCTTGTGGGAGAAGGAGCCGGACGTTTGCCTTTTCGGAAAGAGGCTCTGCCGAGAACGAGCGCCGTGAGATATGCCGTCTAGGTTAAGCACAGATGCCCAGTGCTGTTGTGCCTGTGCGTAGGGTGCACGGGGACAGTGAAGACCAGCAAGAGCTTTCAGGGCTGGCCCCTTCCTTGTGGGAGAAGGAGCCGGACGTTTGCCTTTTCGGAAAGAGGCTCTGCCGAGAACGAGCGCCGTGAGATGCTGAGTCTCTGGGAAAGCACAGATGCCCAGTGCTGTTGTGCCTGTGCGTAGGGTGCACGGGGCCAGTGAAGACCAGCAAGAGCTTTCAGGGCTGGCCCCTTCCTTGTGGGAGAAGGAGCCGGACGTTTGCCTTTTCGGAAAGAGGCTCTGCCGAGAACGAGCGCCGTGAGATATGCCGTCTGTGGTTAAGCACAGATGCCCAGTGCTGTTGTGCCTGTGGGTAGGGTGCACGGGGACAGTGAAGACCAGCAAGAGCTTTCAGGGCTGGCCCCTTCCTTGTGGGAGAAGGAGCCGGACATTTGCCTTTTCGGAAAGAGGCTCTGCCGAGAACGAGCGCCGTGAGATGCTGAGTCTCTGGGAAAGCACAGATGCCCAGTGCTGTTGTGCCTGTGGGTAGGGTGCACGGGGCCAGTGAAGACCAGCAAGAGCTTTCAGGGCTGGCCCCTTCCTTGTGGGAGAAGGAGCCGGACGTTTGCCTTTTCGGAAAGAGGCTCTGCCGAGAACGAGCGCCGTGAGATATGCCGTCTGTGGTTAAGCACAGATGCCCAGTGCTGTTGTGCCTGTGGGTAGGGTGCACGGGGACAGTGAAGACCAGCAAGAGCTTTCAGGGCTGGCCCCTTCCTTGTGGGAGAAGGAGCCGGACATTTGCCTTTTCGGAAAGAGGCTCTGCCGAGAACGAGCGCCGTGAGATGCTGAGTCTCTGGGAAAGCACAGATGCCCAGTGCTGTTGTGCCTGTGGTTAGGGTGCACGGGGACAGTGAAGACCAGCAAGAGCTTTCAGGGCTGGCCCCTTCCTTGTGGGAGAAGGAGCTGGACGTTTGCCTTTTCGGAAAGAGGCTCTGCCGAGAACGAGCGCCGTGAGATGCTGTGTCTCTGGGAAAGCACAGATGCCCAGTGCTGTTGTGCCTGTGGGTAGGGTGCACGGGGCCAGTGAAGACCAGCAAGAGCTTTCAGGGCTGGCCCCTTCCTTGTGGGAGAAGGAGCCGGACGTTTGCCTTTTCGGAAAGAGGCTCTGCCGAGAACGAGCGCCGTGAGATATGCCGTCTGTGGTTAAGCACAGATGCCCAGTGCTGTTGTGCCTGTGGGTAGGGTGCACGGGGACAGTGAAGACCAGCAAGAGCTTTCAGGGCTGGCCCCTTCCTTGTGGGAGAAGGAGCCGGACGTTTGCCTTTTCGGAAAGAGGCTCTGCCGAGAGCGAACGCAGTGACATGCTGAGTCTCTGGGAAAGCACAGATGCCCAGTGCTGTTGTGCCTGTGGGTAGGGTGCACGGGGACAGTGAAGACCAGCAAGAGCTTTCAGGGCTGGCCCCTTCCTTGTGGGAGAAGGAGCCGGACGTTTGCCTTTTCGGAAAGAGGCTCTGCCGAGAACGAGCGCCGTGAGATGCTGAGTCTCTGGGAAAGGACAGATGCCCAGTGCTGTTGTGCCTGTGGGTAGGGTGCACGGGGACAGTGAAGACCAGCAAGAGCTTTCAGGGCTGGCCCCTTCCTTGTGGGAGAAGGAGCTGGACGTTTGCCTTTTCGGAAAGAGGCTCTGCCGAGAACGAGCGCCGTGAGATGCTGAGTCTCTGGGAAAGCACAGATGCCCAGTGCTGTTGTGCCTGTGGGTAGGTTGCACGGGGCCAGTGAAGACCAGCAAGAGCTTTCAGGGCTGGCCCCTTCCTTGTGGGAGAAGGAGCCGGACATTTGCCTTTTCGGAAAGAGGCTCTGCCGAGAACGAGCGCCGTGAGATATGCCGTCTGTGGTTAAGCACAGATGCCCAGTGCTGTTGTGCCTGTGCGTAGGGTGCACGGGGCCAGTGAAGACCAGCAAGAGCTTTCAGGGCTGGCCCCTTCCTTGTGGGAGAAGGAGCCGGACGTTTGCCTTTTCGGAAAGAGGCTCTGCCGAGAACGAGCGCCGTGAGATGCTGAGTCTCTGGGAAAGCACAGATGCCCAGTGCTGTTGTGCCTGTGGTTAGGGTGCACGGGGACAGTGAAGACCAGCAAGAGCTTTCAGGGCTGGCCCCTTCCTTGTGGGAGAAGGAGCCAGACGTTTGCCTTTTCGGAAAGAGGCTCTGCCGAGAACGAGCGCCGTGAGATATGCCGTCTGTGGTTAAGCACAGATGCCCAGTGCTGTTGTGCCTGTGGATAGGGTGCACAGGGACAGTGAAGACCAGCAAGAGCTTTCAGGGCTGGCCCCTTCCTTGTGGGAGAAGGAGCCGGACATTTGCCTTTTCGGAAAGAGGCTCTGCCGAGAGCGAACGCAGTGACATGCTGAGTCTCTGGGAAAGCACAGATGCCCAGTGCTGTTGTGCCTGTGGGTAGGGTGCACGGGGACAGTGAAGACCAGCAAGAGCTTTCAGGGCTGGCCCCTTCCTTGTGGGAGAAGGAGGCAGACGTTTGCCTTTTCGGAAAGAGGCTCTGCCGAGAACGAGCGCCGTGAGATATGCCGTCTGTGGTTAAGCACAGATGCCCAGTGCTGTTGTGCCTGTGGTTAGGGTGCACGGGGACAGTGAAGACCAGCAAGAGCTTTCAGGGCTGGCCCCTTCCTTGTGGGAGAAGGAGCCGGACGTTTGCCTTTTCGGAAAGAGGCTCTGCCGAGAACGAGCGCCGTGAGATGCTGAGTCTCTGGGAAAGCACAGATGCCCAGTGCTGTTGTGCCTGTGGGTAGGTTGCACGGGGCCAGTGAAGACCAGCAAGAGCTTTCAGGGCTGGCCCCTTCCTTGTGGGAGAAGGAGCCGGACGTTTGCCTTTTCGGAAAGAGGCTGTGCCGAGAGCGAACGCCGTGAGATATGCCGTCTGCGGTTAAGCACAGATGCCCAGTGCTGTTGTGCCTGTGGGTAGGGTGCACGGGGACAGTGAAGACCAGCAAGAGCTTTCAGGGCTGGCACCTTCCTTGTGGGAGAAGGAGCCGGACGTTTGCCTTTTCGGAAAGAGGCTCTGCCGATAGCGAACGCCGTGAGATATGCCGTCTGTGGTTAAGCACAGATGCCCAGTGCTGTTGTGCCTTGGGATAGGGTGTTTGGGGACGGTTAAGACCAGCAAGAGCTTTCAGGGCTGGCCCCTTCCTTGTGGGAGAAGGAGCCGGACGTTTGCCTTTTCGGAAAGAGGCTCTGCCGAGAACGATCGCCGTGAGATGCTGAGTCTCTGGGAAAGCACAGATGCCCAGTGCTGTTGTGCCTGTGGGTAGGGTGCACGGGGACAGTGAAGACCAGCAAGAGCTTTCAGGGCTGGCCCCTTCCTTGTGGGAGAAGGAGCTGGACGTTTGCCTTTTCGGAAAGAGGCTCTGCCGAGAACGAGCGCCGTGAGATGCTGTGTCTCTGGGAAAGCACAGATGCCCAGTGCTGTTGTGCCTGTGGGTAGGGTGCACGGGGACAGTGAAGACCAGCAAGAGCTTTCAGGGCTGGCCCCTTCCTTGTGGGAGAAGGAGCCGGACGTTTGCCTTTTCGGAAAGAGGCTCTGCCGATAGCGAACGCCATGAGATATGCCGTCTGTGGTTAAGCACAGATGCCCAGTGCTGTTGTGCCTGTGGGTAGGGTGCACGGGGACAGTGAAGACCAGCAAGAGCTTTCAGGGCTGGCCCCTTCCTTGTGGGAGAAGGAGCCGGACGTTTGCCTTTTCGGAAAGAGGCTCTGCCGAGAACGAGCGCCGTGAGATGCTGAGTCTCTGGGAAAGCACAGATGCCCAGTGCTGTTGTGCCTGTGGTTAGGGTGCACGGGGACAGTGAAGACCAGCAAGAGCTTTCAGGGCTGGCCCCTTCCTTGTGGGAGAAGGAGCCGGACGTTTGCCTTTTCGGAAAGAGGCTCTGCCGAGAACGAGCGCCGTGAGATATGCCGTCTGTGGTTAAGCACAGATGCCCAGTGCTGTTGTGCCTGTGGATAGGGTGTTTGGGGACGGTTAAGACCAGCAAGAGCTTTCAGGGCTGGCCCCTTCCTTGTGGGAGAAGGAGCCGGACATTTGCCTTTTCGGAAAGAGGCTCTGCCGAGAGCGAACGCAGTGACATGCTGAGTCTCTGGTTAAGCACAGATGCCCAGTGCTGTTGTGCCTGTGGGTAGGGTGCACGGGGACAGTGAAGACCAGCAAGAGCTTTCAGGACTGGCCCCATCCTTGTGGGAGAAGGAGCTGGACGTTTGCCTTTTCGGAAAGAGGCTCTGCCGAGAACGAGCGCCGTGAGATGCTGAGTCTCTGGTTAAGCACAGATGCCCAGTGCTGTTGTGCCTGTGGGTAGGGTGCACGGGGACAGTGAAGACCAGCAAGAGCTTTCAGGGCTGGCCCCTTCCTTGTGGGAGAAGGAGCCGGACGTTTGCCTTTTCGGAAAGAGGCTCTGCCGAGAACGAGCGCCGTGAGATGCTGTGTCTCTGGGAAAGCACAGATGCCCAGTGCTGTTGTGCCTGTGGGTAGGGTGCACGGGGCCAGTGAAGACCAGCAAGAGCTTTCAGGGCTGGCCCCTTCCTTGTGGGAGAAGGAGCCGGACGTTTGCCTTTTCGGAAAGAGGCTCTGCCGAGAACGAGCGCCGTGAGATATGCCGTCTAGGTTAAGCACAGATGCCCAGTGCTGTTGTGCCTGTGCGTAGGGTGCACGGGGACAGTGAAGACCAGCAAGAGCTTTCAGGGCTGGCCCCTTCCTTGTGGGAGAAGGAGCTGGACGTTTGCCTTTTCGGAAAGAGGCTCTGCCGAGAACGAGCGCCGTGAGATGCTGAGTCTCTGGGAAAGCACAGATGCCCAGTGCTGTTGTGCCTGTGGGTAGGGTGCACGGGGACAGTGAAGACCAGCAAGAGCTTTCAGGGCTGGCCCCTTCCTTGTGGGAGAAGGAGCCGGACGTTTGCCTTTTCGGAAAGAGGCTCTGCCGAGAACGAGCGCCGTGAGATATGCCGTCTGTGGTTAAGCACAGATGCCCAGTGCTGTTGTGCCTGTGGGTAGGGTGCACGGGGACAGTGAAGACCAGCAAGAGCTTTCAGGGCTGGCCCCTTCCTTGTGGGAGAAGGAGCCGGACATTTGCCTTTTCGGAAAGAGGCTCTGCCGAGAACGAGCGCCGTGAGATGCTGAGTCTCTGGGAAAGCACAGATGCCCAGTGCTGTTGTGCCTGTGGTTAGGGTGCACGGGGACAGTGAAGACCAGCAAGAGCTTTCAGGGCTGGCCCCTTCCTTGTGGGAGAAGGAGCTGGACGTTTGCCTTTTCGGAAAGAGGCTCTGCCGAGAACGAGCGCCGTGAGATGCTGTGTCTCTGGGAAAGCACAGATGCCCAGTGCTGTTGTGCCTGTGGGTAGGGTGCACGGGGCCAGTGAAGACCAGCAAGAGCTTTCAGGGCTGGCCCCTTCCTTGTGGGAGAAGGAGCCGGACGTTTGCCTTTTCGGAAAGAGGCTCTGCCGAGAACGAGCGCCGTGAGATATGCCGTCTGTGGTTAAGCACAGATGCCCAGTGCTGTTGTGCCTGTGGGTAGGGTGCACGGGGACAGTGAAGACCAGCAAGAGCTTTCAGGGCTGGCCCCTTCCTTGTGGGAGAAGGAGCCGGACGTTTGCCTTTTCGGAAAGAGGATCTGCCGATAGCGAACGCCGTGAGATATGCCGTCTGTGGTTAAGCACAGATGCCCAGTGCTGTTGTGCCTTGGGATAGGGTGTTTGGGGACGGTTAAGACCAGCAAGAGCTTTCAGGACTGGCCCCTTCCTTGTGGGAGAAGGAGCCGGACGTTTGCCTTTTCGGAAAGAGGCTCTGCCGAGAACGATCGCCGTGAGATGCTGAGTCTCTGGGAAAGCACAGATGCCCAGTGCTGTTGTGCCTGTGGTTAGGGTGCACGGGGACAGTGAAGACCAGCAAGAGCTTTCAGGGCTGGCCCCTTCCTTGTGGGAGAAGGAGCCGGACGTTTGCCTTTTCGGAAAGAGGCTGTGCCGAGAGCGATCGCCGTGAGATATGCCGTCTGTGGTTAAGCACAGATGCCCAGTGCTGTTGTGCCTGTGGATAGGGTGCACGGGGACAGTGAAGACCAGCAAGAGCTTTCAGGGCTGGCCCCTTCCTTGTGGGAGAAGGAGCCGGACGTTTGCCTTTTCGGAAAGAGGCTCTGCCGATAGCGAACGCCGTGAGATATGCCGTCTGTGGTTAAGCACAGATGCCCAGTGCTGTTGTGCCTTGGGATAGGGTGTTTGGGGACGGTTAAGACCAGCAAGAGCTTTCAGGGCTGCCCCCTTCCTTGTGGGAGAAGGAGCCGGACGTTTGCCTTTTCGGAAAGAGGCTCTGCCGAGAACGAGCGTCGTGAGATGCTGAGTCTCTGGGAAAGCACAGATGCCCAGTGCTGTTGTGCCTGTGGTTAGGGTGCACGGGGACAGTGAAGACCAGCAAGAGCTTTCAGGGCTGGCCCCTTCCTTGTGGGAGAAGGAGCCGGACGTTTGCCTTTTCGGAAAGAGGCTCTGCCGAGAACGAGCGCCGTGAGATGCTGTGTCTCTGGGAAAGCACAGATGCCCAGTGCTGTTGTGCCTGTGGGTAGGGTGCACGGGGACAGTGAAGACCAGCAAGAGCTTTCAGGGCTGGCCCCTTCCTTGTGGGAGAAGGAGCCGGACGTTTGCCTTTTCGGAAAGAGGCTCTGCCGAGAACGAGCGCCGTGAGATATGCCGTCTGTGGTTAAGCACAGATGCCCAGTGCTGTTGTGCCTGTGCGTAGGGTGCACGGGGCCAGTGAAGACCAGCAAGAGCTTTCAGGGCTGGCCCCTTCCTTGTGGGAGAAGGAGCCGGACGTTTGCCTTTTCGGAAAGAGGCTCTGCCGAGAACGAGCGCCGTGAGATATGCCGTCTGTGGTTAAGCACAGATGCCCAGTGCTGTTGTGCCTGTGGTTAGGGTGCACGGTGACAGTGAAGACCAGCAAGAGCTTTCAGGGCTGGCCCCTTCCTTGTGGGAGAAGGAGCTGGACGTTTGCCTTTTCGGAAAGAGGCTCTGCCGAGAACGAGCGCCGTGAGATGCTGAGTCTCTGGGAAAGCACAGATGCCCAGTGCTGTTGTGCCTGTGGGTAGGGTGCACGGGGACAGTGAAGACCAGCAAGAGCTTTCAGGGCTGGCCCCTTCCTTGTGGGAGAAGGAGCCGGACGTTTGCCTTTTCGGAAAGAGGCTCTGCCGAGAACGAGCGCCGTGAGATGCTGTGTCTCTGGGAAAGCACAGATGCCCAGTGCTGTTGTGCCTGTGGGTAGGTTGCACGGGGCCAGTGAAGACCAGCAAGAGCTTTCAGGGCTGGCCCCTTCCTTGTGGGAGAAGGAGCCGGACGTTTGCCTTTTCGGAAAGAGGCTGTGCCGAGAGCGATCGCCGTGAGATATGCCGTCTGCGGTTAAGCACAGATGCCCAGTGCTGTTGTGCCTGTGGGTAGGGTGCACGGGGACAGTGAAGACCAGCAAGAGCTTTCAGGGCTGGCACCTTCCTTGTGGGAGAAGGAGCCGGACGTTTGCCTTTTCGGAAAGAGGCTCTGCCGATAGCTAACGCCGTGAGATATGCCGTCTGTGGTTAAGCACAGATGCCCAGTGCTGTTGTGCCTTGGGATAGGGTGTTTGGGGACGGTTAAGACGAGCAAGAGCTTTCAGGGCTGGCCCCTTCCTTGTGGGAGAAGGAGCCGGACGTTTGCCTTTTCGGAAAGAGGCTCTGCCGAGAACGAGCGCCGTGAGATGCTGAGTCTCTGGGAAAGCACAGATGCCCAGTGCTGTTGTGCCTGTGGGTAGGGTGCACGGGGACAGTGAAGACCAGCAAGAGCTTTCAGGGCTGGCCCCTTCCTTGTGGGAGAAGGAGCTGGACGTTTGCCTTTTCGGAAAGAGGCTCTGCCGAGAACGAGCGCCGTGAGATGCTGTGTCTCTGGGAAAGCACAGATGCCCAGTGCTGTTGTGCCTGTGGGTAGGGTGCACGGGGACAGTGAAGACCAGCAAGAGCTTTCAGGGCTGGCCCCTTCCTTGTGGGAGAAGGAGCCGGACGTTTGCCTTTTCGGAAAGAGGCTCTGCCGATAGCGAACGCCATGAGATATGCCGTCTGTGGTTAAGCACAGATGCCCAGTGCTGTTGTGCCTGTGGGTAGGGTGCACGGGGACAGTGAAGACCAGCAAGAGCTTTCAGGGCTGGCCCCTTCCTTGTGGGAGAAGGAGCCGGACGTTTGCCTTTTCGGAAATAGGCTCTGCCGAGAGTGATCGCCGTGAGATGCTGAGTCTCTGGGAAAGCACAGATGCCCAGTGCTGTTGTGCCTGTGGTTAGGGTGCACGGGGACAGTGAAGACCAGCAAGAGCTTTCAGGGCTGGCCCCTTCCTTGTGGGAGAAGGAGCCGGACGTTTGCCTTTTCGGAAAGAGGCTCTGCCGAGAACGAGCGCCGTGAGATATGCCGTCTGTGGTTAAGCACAGATGCCCAGTGCTGTTGTGCCTGTGGTTAGGGTGCACGGTGACAGTGAAGACCAGCAAGAGCTTTCAGGGCTGGCCCCTTCCTTGTGGGAGAAGGAGCTGGACGTTTGCCTTTTCGGAAAGAGGCTCTGCCGAGAACGAGCGCCGTGAGATGCTGAGTCTCTGGGAAAGCACAGATGCCCAGTGCTGTTGTGCCTGTGGTTAGGGTGCACGGGGACAGTGAAGACCAGCAAGAGCTTTCAGGGCTGGCCCCTTCCTTGTGGGAGAAGGAGCCGGACGTTTGCCTTTTCGGAAAGAGGCTCTGCCGAGAACGAGCGCCGTGAGATGCTGTGTCTCTGGGAAAGCACAGATGCCCAGTGCTGTTGTGCCTGTGGGTAGGTTGCACGGGGCCAGTGAAGACCAGCAAGAGCTTTCAGGGCTGGCCCCTTCCTTGTGGGAGAAGGAGCCGGACGTTTGCCTTTTCGGAAAGAGGCTGTGCCGAGAGCGATCGCCGTGAGATATGCCGTCTGCGGTTAAGCACAGATGCCCAGTGCTGTTGTGCCTGTGGGTAGGGTGCACGGGGACAGTGAAGACCAGCAAGAGCTTTCAGGGCTGGCCCCTTCCTTGTGGGAGAAGGAGCCGGACGTTTGCCTTTTCGGAAAGAGGCTCTGCCGATAGCTAACGCCGTGAGATATGCCGTCTGTGGTTAAGCACAGATGCCCAGTGCTGTTGTGCCTTGGGATAGGGTGTTTGGGGACGGTTAAGACCAGCAAGAGCTTTCAGGGCTGGCCCCTTCCTTGTGGGAGAAGGAGCCGGACGTTTGCCTTTTCGGAAAGAGGCTCTGCCGAGAACGATCGCCGTGAGATGCTGAGTCTCTGGGAAAGCACAGATGCCCAGTGCTGTTGTGCCTGTGGGTAGGGTGCACGGGGACAGTGAAGACCAGCAAGAGCTTTCAGGGCTGGCCCCTTCCTTGTGGGAGAAGGAGCTGGACGTTTGCCTTTTCGGAAAGAGGCTCTGCCGAGAACGAGCGCCGTGAGATGCTGTGTCTCTGGGAAAGCACAGATGCCCAGTGCTGTTGTGCCTGTGGGTAGGGTGCACGGGGACAGTGAAGACCAGCAAGAGCTTTCAGGGCTGGCCCCTTCCTTGTGGGAGAAGGAGCCGGACGTTTGCCTTTTCGGAAAGAGGCTCTGCCGATAGCGAACGCCATGAGATATGCCGTCTGTGGTTAAGCACAGATGCCCAGTGCTGTTGTGCCTGTGGGTAGGGTGCACGGGGACAGTGAAGACCAGCAAGAGCTTTCAGGGCTGGCCCCTTCCTTGTGGGAGAAGGAGCCGGACGTTTGCCTTTTCGGAAATAGGCTCTGCCGAGAGTGATCGCCGTGAGATGCTGAGTCTCTGGGAAAGCACAGATGCCCAGTGCTGTTGTGCCTGTGGTTAGGGTGCACGGGGACAGTGAAGACCAGCAAGAGCTTTCAGGGCTGGCCCCTTCCTTGTGGGAGAAGGAGCCGGACGTTTGCCTTTTCGGAAAGAGGCTCTGCCGAGAACGAGCGCCGTGAGATATGCCGTCTGTGGTTAAGCACAGATGCCCAGTGCTGTTGTGCCTGTGGATAGGGTGTTTGGGGACGGTTAAGACCAGCAAGAGCTTTCAGGGCTGGCCCCTTCCTTGTGGGAGAAGGAGCCGGACATTTGCCTTTTAGGAAAGAGGCTCTGCCGAGAGCGAACGCAGTGACATGCTGAGTCTCTGGTTAAGCACAGATGCCCAGTGCTGTTGTGCCTGTGGTTAGGGTGCACGGGGACAGTGAAGACCAGCAAGAGCTTTCAGGACTGGCCCCATCCTTGTGGGAGAAGGAGCTGGACGTTTGCCTTTTCGGAAAGAGGCTCTGCCGAGAACGAGCGCCGTGAGATGCTGAGTCTCTGGTTAAGCACAGATGCCCAGTGCTGTTGTGCCTGTGGGTAGGGTGCACGGGGACAGTGAAGACCAGCAAGAGCTTTCAGGGCTGGCCCCTTCCTTGTGGGAGAAGGAGCCGGACGTTTGCCTTTTCGGAAAGAGGCTCTGCCGAGAACGAGCGCCGTGAGATGCTGTGTCTCTGGGAAAGCACAGATGCCCAGTGCTGTTGTGCCTGTGGGTAGGGTGCACGGGGACAGTGAAGACCAGCAAGAGCTTTCAGGGCTGGCCCCTTCCTTGTGGGAGAAGGAGCCGGACGTTTGCCTTTTCGGAAAGAGGCTCTGCCGAGAACGAGCGCCGTGAGATATGCCGTCTAGGTTAAGCACAGATGCCCAGTGCTGTTGTGCCTGTGCGTAGGGTGCACGGGGACAGTGAAGACCAGCAAGAGCTTTCAGGGCTGGCCCCTTCCTTGTGGGAGAAGGAGCTGGACGTTTGCCTTTTCGGAAAGAGGCTCTGCCGAGAACGAGCGCCGTGAGATGCTGAGTCTCTGGGAAAGCACAGATGCCCAGTGCTGTTGTGCCTGTGGGTAGGGTGCACGGGGCAAGTGAAGACCAGCAAGAGCTTTCAGGGCTGGCCCCTTCCTTGTGGGAGAAGGAGCCGGACGTTTGCCTTTTCGGAAAGAGGCTCTGCCGAGAACGAGCGCCGTGAGATATGCCGTCTGTGGTTAAGCACAGATGCCCAGTGCTGTTGTGCCTGTGGGTAGGGTGCACGGGGACAGTGAAGACCAGCAAGAGCTTTCAGGGCTGGCCCCTTCCTTGTGGGAGAAGGAGCCGGACGTTTGCCTTTTCGGAAAGAGGCTCTGCCGAGAACGAGCGCCGTGAGATGCTGAGTCTCTGGGAAAGCACAGATGCCCAGTGCTGTTGTGCCTGTGGGTAGGGTGCACGGGGACAGTGAAGACCAGCAAGAGCTTTCAGGGCTGGCCCCTTCCTTGTGGGAGAAGGAGCCGGACGTTTGCCTTTTCGGAAAGAGGCTCTGCCGAGAACGAGCGCCGTGAGATATGCCGTCTGTGGTTAAGCACAGATGCCCAGTGCTGTTGTGCCTGTGGGTAGGGTGCACGGGGACAGTGAAGACCAGCAAGAGCTTTCAGGGCTGGCCCCTTCCTTGTGGGAGAAGGAGCCGGACATTTGCCTTTTCGGAAAGAGGCTCTGCCGAGAACGAGCGCCGTGAGATGCTGAGTCTCTGGGAAAGCACAGATGCCCAGTGCTGTTGTGCCTGTGGTTAGGGTGCACGGGGACAGTGAAGACCAGCAAGAGCTTTCAGGGCTGGCCCCTTCCTTGTGGGAGAAGGAGCCGGACGTTTGCCTTTTCGGAAAGAGGCTCTGCCGAGAACGAGCGCCGTGAGATGCTGTGTCTCTGGGAAAGCACAGATGCCCAGTGCTGTTGTGCCTGTGGGTAGGGTGCACGGGGCCAGTGAAGACCAGCAAGAGCTTTCAGGGCTGGCCCCTTCCTTGTGGGAGAAGGAGCCGGACGTTTGCCTTTTCGGAAAGAGGCTCTGCCGAGAACGAGCGCCGTGAGATATGCCGTCTGTGGTTAAGCACAGATGCCCAGTGCTGTTGTGCCTGTGGGTAGGGTGCACGGGGACAGTGAAGACCAGCAAGAGCTTTCAGGGCTGGCCCCTTCCTTGTGGGAGAAGGAGCCGGACGTTTGCCTTTTCGGAAAGAGGCTCTGCCGAGAACGAGCGCCGTGAGATATGCCGTCTAGGTTAAGCACAGATGCCCAGTGCTGTTGTGCCTGTGCGTAGGGTGCACGGGGACAGTGAAGACCAGCAAGAGCTTTCAGGGCTGGCCCCTTCCTTGTGGGAGAAGGAGCCGGACGTTTGCCTTTTCGGAAAGAGGCTCTGCCGAGAACGAGCGCCGTGAGATGCTGAGTCTCTGGGAAAGCACAGATGCCCAGTGCTGTTGTGCCTGTGCGTAGGGTGCACGGGGCCAGTGAAGACCAGCAAGAGCTTTCAGGGCTGGCCCCTTCCTTGTGGGAGAAGGAGCCGGACGTTTGCCTTTTCGGAAAGAGGCTCTGCCGAGAACGAGCGCCGTGAGATATGCCGTCTGTGGTTAAGCACAGATGCCCAGTGCTGTTGTGCCTGTGGGTAGGGTGCACGGGGACAGTGAAGACCAGCAAGAGCTTTCAGGGCTGGCCCCTTCCTTGTGGGAGAAGGAGCCGGACGTTTGCCTTTTCGGAAAGAGGCTCTGCCGAGAACGAGCGCCGTGAGATGCTGAGTCTCTGGGAAAGCACAGATGCCCAGTGCTGTTGTGCCTGTGGGTAGGGTGCACGGGGACAGTGAAGACCAGCAAGAGCTTTCAGGGCTGGCCCCTTCCTTGTGGGAGAAGGAGCCGGACGTTTGCCTTTTCGGAAAGAGGCTCTGCCGAGAACGAGCGCCGTGAGATATGCCGTCTGTGGTTAAGCACAGATGCCCAGTGCTGTTGTGCCTGTGGGTAGGGTGCACGGGGACAGTGAAGACCAGCAAGAGCTTTCAGGGCTGGCCCCTTCCTTGTGGGAGAAGGAGCCGGACATTTGCCTTTTCGGAAAGAGGCTCTGCCGAGAACGAGCGCCGTGAGATGCTGAGTCTCTGGGAAAGCACAGATGCCCAGTGCTGTTGTGCCTGTGGTTAGGGTGCACGGGGACAGTGAAGACCAGCAAGAGCTTTCAGGGCTGGCCCCTTCCTTGTGGGAGAAGGAGCTGGACGTTTGCCTTTTCGGAAAGAGGCTCTGCCGAGAACGAGCGCCGTGAGATGCTGTGTCTCTGGGAAAGCACAGATGCCCAGTGCTGTTGTGCCTGTGGGTAGGGTGCACGGGGCCAGTGAAGACCAGCAAGAGCTTTCAGGGCTGGCCCCTTCCTTGTGGGAGAAGGAGCCGGACGTTTGCCTTTTCGGAAAGAGGCTCTGCCGAGAACGAGCGCCGTGAGATATGCCGTCTGTGGTTAAGCACAGATGCCCAGTGCTGTTGTGCCTGTGGGTAGGGTGCACGGGGCCAGTGAAGACCAGCAAGAGCTTTCAGGGCTGGCCCCTTCCTTGTGGGAGAAGGAGCCGGACGTTTGCCTTTTCGGAAAGAGGCTCTGCCGAGAGCGAACGCAGTGACATGCTGAGTCTCTGGGAAAGCACAGATGCCCAGTGCTGTTGTGCCTGTGGGTAGGGTGCACGGGGACAGTGAAGACCAGCAAGAGCTTTCAGGGCTGGCCCCTTCCTTGTGGGAGAAGGAGCCGGACGTTTGCCTTTTCGGAAAGAGGCTCTGCCGAGAACGAGCGCCGTGAGATGCTGAGTCTCTGGGAAAGGACAGATGCCCAGTGCTGTTGTGCCTGTGGGTAGGGTGCACGGGGACAGTGAAGACCAGCAAGAGCTTTCAGGGCTGGCCCCTTCCTTGTGGGAGAAGGAGCTGGACGTTTGCCTTTTCGGAAAGAGGCTCTGCCGAGAACGAGCGCCGTGAGATGCTGAGTCTCTGGGAAAGCACAGATGCCCAGTGCTGTTGTGCCTGTGGGTAGGTTGCACGGGGCCAGTGAAGACCAGCAAGAGCTTTCAGGGCTGGCCCCTTCCTTGTGGGAGAAGGAGCCGGACATTTGCCTTTTCGGAAAGAGGCTCTGCCGAGAACGAGCGCCGTGAGATATGCCGTCTGTGGTTAAGCACAGATGCCCAGTGCTGTTGTGCCTGTGCGTAGGGTGCACGGGGCCAGTGAAGACCAGCAAGAGCTTTCAGGGCTGGCCCCTTCCTTGTGGGAGAAGGAGCCGGACGTTTGCCTTTTCGGAAAGAGGCTCTGCCGAGAACGAGCGCCGTGAGATGCTGAGTCTCTGGGAAAGCACAGATGCCCAGTGCTGTTGTGCCTGTGGTTAGGGTGCACGGGGACAGTGAAGACCAGCAAGAGCTTTCAGGGCTGGCCCCTTCCTTGTGGGAGAAGGAGCCGGACGTTTGCCTTTTCGGAAAGAGGCTCTGCCGAGAACGAGCGCCGTGAGATATGCCGTCTGTGGTTAAGCACAGATGCCCAGTGCTGTTGTGCCTGTGGATAGGGTGCACAGGGACAGTGAAGACCAGCAAGAGCTTTCAGGGCTGGCCCCTTCCTTGTGGGAGAAGGAGCCGGACATTTGCCTTTTCGGAAAGAGGCTCTGCCGAGAGCGAACGCAGTGACATGCTGAGTCTCTGGGAAAGCACAGATGCCCAGTGCTGTTGTGCCTGTGGGTAGGGTGCACGGGGACAGTGAAGACCAGCAAGAGCTTTCAGGGCTGGCCCCTTCCTTGTGGGAGAAGGAGGCAGACGTTTGCCTTTTCGGAAAGAGGCTCTGCCGAGAACGAGCGCCGTGAGATATGCCGTCTGTGGTTAAGCACAGATGCCCAGTGCTGTTGTGCCTGTGGGTAGGGTGCACGGGGACAGTGAAGACCAGCAAGAGCTTTCAGGGCTGGCCCCTTCCTTGTGGGAGAAGGAGCCGGACGTTTGCCTTTTCGGAAAGAGGCTCTGCCGATAGCGAACGCCGTGAGATATGCCGTCTGTGGTTAAGCACAGATGCCCAGTGCTGTTGTGCCTGTGGATAGGGTGTTTGGGGACGGTTAAGACCAGCAAGAGCTTTCAGGGCTGGCCCCTTCCTTGTGGGAGAAGGAGCCGGACATTTGCCTTTTCGGAAAGAGGCTCTGCCGAGAGCGAACGCAGTGACATGCTGAGTCTCTGGGAAAGCACAGATGCCCAGTGCTGTTGTGCCTGTGGATAGGGTGCACGGGGCCAGTGAAGACCAGCAAGAGCTTTCAGGGCTGGCCCCTTCCTTGTGGGAGAAGGAGACAGACGTTTGCCTTTTCGGAAAGAGGCTCTGCCGAGAACGAGCGCCGTGAGATGCTGAGTCTCTGGGAAAGGACAGATGCCCAGTGCTGTTGTGCCTGTGGGTAGGGTGCACGGGGACAGTGAAGACCAGCAAGAGCTTTCAGGGCTGGCCCCATCCTTGTGGGAGAAGGAGCTGGACGTTTGCCTTTTCGGAAAGAGGCTCTGCCGAGAACGAGCGCCGTGAGATGCTGAGTCTCTGGTTAAGCACAGATGCCCAGTGCTGTTGTGCCTGTGGGTAGGGTGCACGGGGACAGTGAAGACCAGCAAGAGCTTTCAGGGCTGGCCCCTTCCTTGTGGGAGAAGGAGCCGGACGTTTGCCTTTTCGGAAAGAGGCTCTGCCGAGAACGAGCGCCGTGAGATGCTGTGTCTCTGGGAAAGCACAGATGCCCAGTGCTGTTGTGCCTGTGGGTAGGGTGCACGGGGACAGTGAAGACCAGCAAGAGCTTTCAGGGCTGGCCCCTTCCTTGTGGGAGAAGGAGCCGGACGTTTGCCTTTTCGGAAAGAGGCTCTGCCGAGAACGAGCGCCGTGAGATATGCCGTCTGTGGTTAAGCACAGATGCCCAGTGCTGTTGTGCCTGTGCGTAGGGTGCACGGGGCCAGTGAAGACCAGCAAGAGCTTTCAGGGCTGGCCCCTTCCTTGTGGGAGAAGGAGCCGGACGTTTGCCTTTTCGGAAAGAGGCTCTGCCGAGAACGAGCGCCGTGAGATATGCCGTCTGTGGTTAAGCACAGATGCCCAGTGCTGTTGTGCCTGTGGTTAGGGTGCACGGTGACAGTGAAGACCAGCAAGAGCTTTCAGGGCTGGCCCCTTCCTTGTGGGAGAAGGAGCTGGACGTTTGCCTTTTCGGAAAGAGGCTCTGCCGAGAACGAGCGCCGTGAGATGCTGAGTCTCTGGGAAAGCACAGATGCCCAGTGCTGTTGTGCCTGTGGTTAGGGTGCACGGGGACAGTGAAGACCAGCAAGAGCTTTCAGGGCTGGCCCCTTCCTTGTGGGAGAAGGAGCCGGACGTTTGCCTTTTCGGAAAGAGGCTCTGCCGAGAACGAGCGCCGTGAGATGCTGAGTCTCTGGGAAAGCACAGATGCCCAGTGCTGTTGTGCCTGTGGGTAGGTTGCACGGGGCCAGTGAAGACCAGCAAGAGCTTTCAGGGCTGGCCCCTTCCTTGTGGGAGAAGGAGCCGGACGTTTGCCTTTTCGGAAAGAGGCTGTGCCGAGAGCGATCGCCGTGAGATATGCCGTCTGCGGTTAAGCACAGATGCCCAGTGCTGTTGTGCCTGTGGGTAGGGTGCACGGGGACAGTGAAGACCAGCAAGAGCTTTCAGGGCTGGCACCTTCCTTGTGGGAGAAGGAGCCGGACGTTTGCCTTTTCGGAAAGAGGCTCTGCCGATAGCGAACGCCGTGAGATATGCCGTCTGTGGTTAAGCACAGATGCCCAGTGCTGTTGTGCCTTGGGATAGGGTGTTTGGGGACGGTTAAGACCAGCAAGAGCTTTCAGGGCTGGCCCCTTCCTTGTGGGAGAAGGAGCCGGACGTTTGCCTTTTCGGAAAGAGGCTCTGCCGAGAACGATCGCCGTGAGATGCTGAGTCTCTGGGAAAGCACAGATGCCCAGTGCTGTTGTGCCTGTGGGTAGGGTGCACGGGGACAGTGAAGACCAGCAAGAGCTTTCAGGGCTGGCCCCTTCCTTGTGGGAGAAGGAGCTGGACGTTTGCCTTTTCGGAAAGAGGCTCTGCCGAGAACGAGCGCCGTGAGATGCTGTGTCTCTGGGAAAGCACAGATGCCCAGTGCTGTTGTGCCTGTGGGTAGGGTGCACGGGGACAGTGAAGACCAGCAAGAGCTTTCAGGGCTGGCCCCTTCCTTGTGGGAGAAGGAGCCGGACGTTTGCCTTTTCGGAAAGAGGCTCTGCCGATAGCGAACGCCATGAGATATGCCGTCTGTGGTTAAGCACAGATGCCCAGTGCTGTTGTGCCTGTGGGTAGGGTGCACGGGGACAGTGAAGACCAGCAAGAGCTTTCAGGGCTGGCCCCTTCCTTGTGGGAGAAGGAGCCGGACGTTTGCCTTTTCGGAAAGAGGCTCTGCCGAGAACGAGCGCCGTGAGATGCTGAGTCTCTGGGAAAGCACAGATGCCCAGTGCTGTTGTGCCTGTGGGTAGGGTGCACGGGGACAGTGAAGACCAGCAAGAGCTTTCAGGGCTGGCCCCTTCCTTGTGGGAGAAGGAGCCGGACGTTTGCCTTTTCGGAAAGAGGCTCTGCCGAGAACGAGCGCCGTGAGATATGCCGTCTGTGGTTAAGCACAGATGCCCAGTGCTGTTGTGCCTGTGGATAGGGTGTTTGGGGACGGTTAAGACCAGCAAGAGCTTTCAGGGCTGGCCCCTTCCTTGTGGGAGAAGGAGCCGGACATTTGCCTTTTCGGAAAGAGGCTCTGCCGAGAGCGAACGCAGTGACATGCTGAGTCTCTGGTTAAGCACAGATGCCCAGTGCTGTTGTGCCTGTGGTTAGGGTGCACGGGGACAGTGAAGACCAGCAAGAGCTTTCAGGACTGGCCCCATCCTTGTGGGAGAAGGAGCTGGACGTTTGCCTTTTCGGAAAGAGGCTCTGCCGAGAACGAGCGCCGTGAGATGCTGAGTGTCTGGTTAAGCACAGATGCCCAGTGCTGTTGTGCCTGTGGGTAGGGTGCACGGGGACAGTGAAGACCAGCAAGAGCTTTCAGGGCTGGCCCCTTCCTTGTGGGAGAAGGAGCCGGACGTTTGCCTTTTCGGAAAGAGGCTCTGCCGAGAACGAGCGCCGTGAGATGCTGTGTCTCTGGGAAAGCACAGATGCCCAGTGCTGTTGTGCCTGTGGGTAGGGTGCACGGGGACAGTGAAGACCAGCAAGAGCTTTCAGGGCTGGCCCCTTCCTTGTGGGAGAAGGAGCCGGACGTTTGCCTTTTCGGAAAGAGGCTCTGCCGAGAACGAGCGCCGTGAGATATGCCGTCTAGGTTAAGCACAGATGCCCAGTGCTGTTGTGCCTGTGCGTAGGGTGCACGGGGACAGTGAAGACCAGCAAGAGCTTTCAGGGCTGGCCCCTTCCTTGTGGGAGAAGGAGCTGGACGTTTGCCTTTTCGGAAAGAGGCTCTGCCGAGAACGAGCGCCGTGAGATGCTGAGTCTCTGGGAAAGCACAGATGCCCAGTGCTGTTGTGCCTGTGCGTAGGGTGCACGGGGCCAGTGAAGACCAGCAAGAGCTTTCAGGGGTGGCCCCTTCCTTGTGGGAGAAGGAGCCGGACGTTTGCCTTTTCGGAAAGAGGCTCTGCCGATAACGAGCGCCGTGAGATATGCCGTCTGTGGTTAAGCACAGATGCCCAGTGCTGTTGTGCCTGTGGGTAGGGTGCACGGGGACAGTGAAGACCAGCAAGAGCTTTCAGGGCTGGCCCCTTCCTTGTGGGAGAAGGAGCCGGACGTTTGCCTTTTCGGAAAGAGGCTCTGCCGAGAACGAGCGCCGTGAGATGCTGAGTCTCTGGGAAAGCACAGATGCCCAGTGCTGTTGTGCCTGTGGGTAGGGTGCACGGGGACAGTGAAGACCAGCAAGAGCTTTCAGGGCTGGCCCCTTCCTTGTGGGAGAAGGAGCCGGACGTTTGCCTTTTCGGAAAGAGGCTCTGCCGAGAACGAGCGCCGTGAGATATGCCGTCTGTGGTTAAGCACAGATGCCCAGTGCTGTTGTGCCTGTGGGTAGGGTGCACGGGGACAGTGAAGACCAGCAAGAGCTTTCAGGGCTGGCCCCTTCCTTGTGGGAGAAGGAGCCGGACATTTGCCTTTTCGGAAAGAGGCTCTGCCGAGAACGAGCGCCGTGAGATGCTGAGTCTCTGGGAAAGCACAGATGCCCAGTGCTGTTGTGCCTGTGGTTAGGGTGCACGGGGACAGTGAAGACCAGCAAGAGCTTTCAGGGCTGGCCCCTTCCTTGTGGGAGAAGGAGCTGGACGTTTGCCTTTTCGGAAAGAGGCTCTGCCGAGAACGAGCGCCGTGAGATGCTGTGTCTCTGGGAAAGCACAGATGCCCAGTGCTGTTGTGCCTGTGGGTAGGGTGCACGGGGCCAGTGAAGACCAGCAAGAGCTTTCAGGGCTGGCCCCTTCCTTGTGGGAGAAGGAGCCGGACGTTTGCCTTTTCGGAAAGAGGCTCTGCCGAGAACGAGCGCCGTGAGATGCTGAGTCTCTGGGAAAGCACAGATGCCCAGTGCTGTTGTGCCTGTGGTTAGGGTGCACGGGGACAGTGAAGACCAGCAAGAGCTTTCAGGGCTGGCCCCTTCCTTGTGGGAGAAGGAGCCGGACGTTTGCCTTTTCGGAAAGAGGCTCTGCCGAGAACGAGCGCCGTGAGATATGCCGTCTGTGGTTAAGCACAGATGCCCAGTGCTGTTGTGCCTGTGGGTAGGGTGCACGGGGACAGTGAAGACCAGCAAGAGCTTTCAGGGCTGGCCCCTTCCTTGTGGGAGAAGGAGCCGGACGTTTGCCTTTTCGGAAAGAGGCTCTGCCGAGAACGAGCGCCGTGAGATGCTGAGTCTCTGGGAAAGCACAGATGCCCAGTGCTGTTGTGCCTGTGGGTAGGGTGCACGGGGACAGTGAAGACCAGCAAGAGCTTTCAGGGCTGGCCCCTTCCTTGTGGGAGAAGGAGCCGGACGTTTGCCTTTTCGGAAAGAGGCTCTGCCGAGAGCGAACGCAGTGACATGCTGAGTCTCTGGGAAAGCACAGATGCCCAGTGCTGTTGTGCCTGTGGGTAGGGTGCACGGGGACAGTGAAGACCAGCAAGAGCTTTCAGGGCTGGCCCCTTCCTTGTGGGAGAAGGAGCCGGACGTTTGCCTTTTCGGAAAGAGGCTCTGCCGAGAACGAGCGCCGTGAGATGCTGAGTCTCTGGGAAAGGACAGATGCCCAGTGCTGTTGTGCCTGTGGGTAGGGTGCACGGGGACAGTGAAGACCAGCAAGAGCTTTCAGGGCTGGCCCCTTCCTTGTGGGAGAAGGAGCTGGACGTTTGCCTTTTCGGAAAGAGGCTCTGCCGAGAACGAGCGCCGTGAGATGCTGAGTCTCTGGGAAAGCACAGATGCCCAGTGCTGTTGTGCCTGTGGGTAGGGTGCACGGGGCCAGTGAAGACCAGCAAGAGCTTTCAGGGCTGGCCCCTTCCTTGTGGGAGAAGGAGCCGGACGTTTGCCTTTTCGGAAAGAGGCTCTGCCGAGAACGAGCGCCGTGAGATATGCCGTCTGTGGTTAAGCACAGATGCCCAGTGCTGTTGTGCCTGTGCGTAGGGTGCACGGGGCCAGTGAAGACCAGCAAGAGCTTTCAGGGCTGGCCCCTTCCTTGTGGGAGAAGGAGCCGGACGTTTGCCTTTTCGGAAAGAGGCTCTGCCGAGAACGAGCGCCGTGAGATGCTGAGTCTCTGGGAAAGCACAGATGCCCAGTGCTGTTGTGCCTGTGGTTAGGGTGCACGGGGACAGTGAAGACCAGCAAGAGCTTTCAGGGCTGGCCCCTTCCTTGTGGGAGAAGGAGCCGGACGTTTGCCTTTTCGGAAAGAGGCTCTGCCGAGAACGAGCGCCGTGAGATATGCCGTCTGTGGTTAAGCACAGATGCCCAGTGCTGTTGTGCCTGTGGATAGGGTGCACAGGGACAGTGAAGACCAGCAAGAGCTTTCAGGGCTGGCCCCTTCCTTGTGGGAGAAGGAGCCGGACATTTGCCTTTTCGGAAAGAGGCTCTGCCGAGAGCGAACGCAGTGACATGCTGAGTCTCTGGGAAAGCACAGATGCCCAGTGCTGTTGTGCCTGTGGGTAGGGTGCACGGGGACAGTGAAGACCAGCAAGAGCTTTCAGGGCTGGCCCCTTCCTTGTGGGAGAAGGAGGCAGACGTTTGCCTTTTCGGAAAGAGGCTCTGCCGAGAACGAGCGCCGTGAGATATGCCGTCTGTGGTTAAGCACAGATGCCCAGTGCTGTTGTGCCTGTGGGTAGGGTGCACGGGGACAGTGAAGACCAGCAAGAGCTTTCAGGGCTGGCCCCTTCCTTGTGGGAGAAGGAGCCGGACGTTTGCCTTTTCGGAAAGAGGCTCTGCCGATAGCGAACGCCGTGAGATATGCCGTCTGTGGTTAAGCACAGATGCCCAGTGCTGTTGTGCCTGTGGATAGGGTGTTTGGGGACGGTTAAGACCAGCAAGAGCTTTCAGGGCTGGCCCCTTCCTTGTGGGAGAAGGAGCCGGACATTTGCCTTTTCGGAAAGAGGCTCTGCCGAGAGCGAACGCAGTGACATGCTGAGTCTCTGGGAAAGCACAGATGCCCAGTGCTGTTGTGCCTGTGGATAGGGTGCACGGGGCCAGTGAAGACCAGCAAGAGCTTTCAGGGCTGGCCCCTTCCTTGTGGGAGAAGGAGCCGGACGTTTGCCTTTTCGGAAAGAGGCTCTGCCGAGAACGAGCGCCGTGAGATGCTGAGTCTCTGGGAAAGCACAGATGCCCAGTGCTGTTGTGCCTGTGGGTAGGGTGCACGGGGACAGTGAAGACCAGCAAGAGCTTTCAGGGCTGGCCCCTTCCTTGTGGGAGAAGGAGCCGGACGTTTGCCTTTTCGGAAAGAGGCTCTGCCGAGAGCGAACGCAGTGACATGCTGAGTCTCTGGGAAAGCACAGATGCCCAGTGCTGTTGTGCCTGTGGGTAGGGTGCACGGGGACAGTGAAGACCAGCAAGAGCTTTCAGGGCTGGCCCCTTCCTTGTGGGAGAAGGAGCCGGACGTTTGCCTTTTCGGAAAGAGGCTCTGCCGAGAACGAGCGCCGTGAGATGCTGAGTCTCTGGGAAAGGACAGATGCCCAGTGCTGTTGTGCCTGTGGGTAGGGTGCACGGGGACAGTGAAGACCAGCAAGAGCTTTCAGGGCTGGCCCCTTCCTTGTGGGAGAAGGAGCTGGACGTTTGCCTTTTCGGAAAGAGGCTCTGCCGAGAACGAGCGCCGTGAGATGCTGAGTCTCTGGGAAAGCACAGATGCCCAGTGCTGTTGTGCCTGTGGGTAGGGTGCACGGGGCCAGTGAAGACCAGCAAGAGCTTTCAGGGCTGGCCCCTTCCTTGTGGGAGAAGGAGCCGGACGTTTGCCTTTTCGGAAAGAGGCTCTGCCGAGAACGAGCGCCGTGAGATATGCCGTCTGTGGTTAAGCACAGATGCCCAGTGCTGTTGTGCCTGTGCGTAGGGTGCACGGGGCCAGTGAAGACCAGCAAGAGCTTTCAGGGCTGGCCCCTTCCTTGTGGGAGAAGGAGCCGGACGTTTGCCTTTTCGGAAAGAGGCTCTGCCGAGAACGAGCGCCGTGAGATGCTGAGTCTCTGGGAAAGCACAGATGCCCAGTGCTGTTGTGCCTGTGGTTAGGGTGCACGGGGACAGTGAAGACCAGCAAGAGCTTTCAGGGCTGGCCCCTTCCTTGTGGGAGAAGGAGCCGGACGTTTGCCTTTTCGGAAAGAGGCTCTGCCGAGAACGAGCGCCGTGAGATATGCCGTCTGTGGTTAAGCACAGATGCCCAGTGCTGTTGTGCCTGTGGATAGGGTGCACAGGGACAGTGAAGACCAGCAAGAGCTTTCAGGGCTGGCCCCTTCCTTGTGGGAGAAGGAGCCGGACATTTGCCTTTTCGGAAAGAGGCTCTGCCGAGAGCGAACGCAGTGACATGCTGAGTCTCTGGGAAAGCACAGATGCCCAGTGCTGTTGTGCCTGTGGGTAGGGTGCACGGGGACAGTGAAGACCAGCAAGAGCTTTCAGGGCTGGCCCCTTCCTTGTGGGAGAAGGAGGCAGACGTTTGCCTTTTCGGAAAGAGGCTCTGCCGAGAACGAGCGCCGTGAGATATGCCGTCTGTGGTTAAGCACAGATGCCCAGTGCTGTTGTGCCTGTGGGTAGGGTGCACGGGGACAGTGAAGACCAGCAAGAGCTTTCAGGGCTGGCCCCTTCCTTGTGGGAGAAGGAGCCGGACGTTTGCCTTTTCGGAAAGAGGCTCTGCCGATAGCGAACGCCGTGAGATATGCCGTCTGTGGTTAAGCACAGATGCCCAGTGCTGTTGTGCCTGTGGATAGGGTGTTTGGGGACGGTTAAGACCAGCAAGAGCTTTCAGGGCTGGCCCCTTCCTTGTGGGAGAAGGAGCCGGACATTTGCCTTTTCGGAAAGAGGCTCTGCCGAGAGCGAACGCAGTGACATGCTGAGTCTCTGGGAAAGCACAGATGCCCAGTGCTGTTGTGCCTGTGGATAGGGTGCACGGGGCCAGTGAAGACCAGCAAGAGCTTTCAGGGCTGGCCCCTTCCTTGTGGGAGAAGGAGCCGGACGTTTGCCTTTTCGGAAAGAGGCTCTGCCGAGAACGAGCGCCGTGAGATGCTGAGTCTCTGGGAAAGCACAGATGCCCAGTGCTGTTGTGCCTGTGGGTAGGGTGCACGGGGACAGTGAAGACCAGCAAGAGCTTTCAGGGCTGGCCCCTTCCTTGTGGGAGAAGGAGCCGGACGTTTGCCTTTTCGGAAAGAGGCTCTGCCGAGAGCGAACGCAGTGACATGCTGAGTCTCTGGGAAAGCACAGATGCCCAGTGCTGTTGTGCCTGTGGGTAGGGTGCACGGGGCCAGTGAAGACCAGCAAGAGCTTTCAGGGCTGGCCCCTTCCTTGTGGGAGAAGGAGCCGGACGTTTGCCTTTTCGGAAATAGGCTCTGCCGAGAGTGATCGCCGTGAGATGCTGAGTCTCTGGGAAAGGACAGATGCCCAGTGCTGTTGTGCCTGTGGGTAGGGTGCACGGGGACAGTGAAGACCAGCAAGAGCTTTCAGGGCTGGCCCCTTCCTTGTGGGAGAAGGAGCTGGACGTTTGCCTTTTCGGAAAGAGGCTCTGCCGAGAACGAGCGCCGTGAGATGCTGAGTCTCTGGGAAAGCACAGATGCCCAGTGCTGTTGTGCCTGTGGGTAGGGTGCACGGGGCCAGTGAAGACCAGCAAGAGCTTTCAGGGCTGGCCCCTTCCTTGTGGGAGAAGGAGCCGGACGTTTGCCTTTTCGGAAAGAGGCTCTGCCGAGAACGAGCGCCGTGAGATATGCCGTCTGTGGTTAAGCACAGATGCCCAGTGCTGTTGTGCCTGTGCGTAGGGTGCACGGGGCCAGTGAAGACCAGCAAGAGCTTTCAGGGCTGGCCCCTTCCTTGTGGGAGAAGGAGCCGGACGTTTGCCTTTTCGGAAAGAGGCTCTGCCGAGAACGAGCGCCGTGAGATGCTGAGTCTCTGGGAAAGCACAGATGCCCAGTGCTGTTGTGCCTGTGGGTAGGGTGCACGGGGACAGTGAAGACCAGCAAGAGCTTTCAGGGCTGGCCCCTTCCTTGTGGGAGAAGGAGCCGGACGTTTGCCTTTTCGGAAAGAGGCTCTGCCGAGAACGAGCGCCGTGAGATATGCCGTCTGTGGTTAAGCACAGATGCCCAGTGCTGTTGTGCCTGTGGATAGGGTGCACAGGGACAGTGAAGACCAGCAAGAGCTTTCAGGGCTGGCCCCTTCCTTGTGGGAGAAGGAGCCGGACATTTGCCTTTTCGGAAAGAGGCTCTGCCGAGAGCGAACGCAGTGACATGCTGAGTCTCTGGGAAAGCACAGATGCCCAGTGCTGTTGTGCCTGTGGGTAGGGTGCACGGGGACAGTGAAGACCAGCAAGAGCTTTCAGGGCTGGCCCCTTCCTTGTGGGAGAAGGAGGCAGACGTTTGCCTTTTCGGAAAGAGGCTCTGCCGAGAACGAGCGCCGTGAGATATGCCGTCTGTGGTTAAGCACAGATGCCCAGTGCTGTTGTGCCTGTGGGTAGGGTGCACGGGGACAGTGAAGACCAGCAAGAGCTTTCAGGGCTGGCCCCTTCCTTGTGGGAGAAGGAGCCGGACGTTTGCCTTTTCGGAAAGAGGCTCTGCCGATAGCGAACGCCGTGAGATATGCCGTCTGTGGTTAAGCACAGATGCCCAGTGCTGTTGTGCCTGTGGATAGGGTGTTTGGGGACGGTTAAGACCAGCAAGAGCTTTCAGGGCTGGCCCCTTCCTTGTGGGAGAAGGAGCCGGACATTTGCCTTTTCGGAAAGAGGCTCTGCCGAGAGCGAACGCAGTGACATGCTGAGTCTCTGGGAAAGCACAGATGCCCAGTGCTGTTGTGCCTGTGGATAGGGTGCACGGGGCCAGTGAAGACCAGCAAGAGCTTTCAGGGCTGGCCCCTTCCTTGTGGGAGAAGGAGCTGGACGTTTGCCTTTTCGGAAAGAGGCTCTGCCGAGAACGAGCGCCGTGAGATGCTGAGTCTCTGGGAAAGGACAGATGCCCAGTGCTGTTGTGCCTGTGGGTAGGGTGCACGGGGACAGTGAAGACCAGCAAGAGCTTTCAGGGCTGGCCCCATCCTTGTGGGAGAAGGAGCTGGACGTTTGCCTTTTCGGAAAGAGGCTCTGCCGAGAACGAGCGCCGTGAGATGCTGAGTCTCTGGTTAAGCACAGATGCCCAGTGCTGTTGTGCCTGTGGGTAGGGTGCACGGGGACAGTGAAGACCAGCAAGAGCTTTCAGGGCTGGCCCCTTCCTTGTGGGAGAAGGAGCCGGACGTTTGCCTTTTCGGAAAGAGGCTCTGCCGAGAACGAGCGCCGTGAGATGCTGTGTCTCTGGGAAAGCACAGATGCCCAGTGCTGTTGTGCCTGTGGGTAGGGTGCACGGGGACAGTGAAGACCAGCAAGAGCTTTCAGGGCTGGCCCCTTCCTTGTGGGAGAAGGAGCCGGACGTTTGCCTTTTCGGAAAGAGGCTCTGCCGAGAACGAGCGCCGTGAGATATGCCGTCTGTGGTTAAGCACAGATGCCCAGTGCTGTTGTGCCTGTGCGTAGGGTGCACGGGGCCAGTGAAGACCAGCAAGAGCTTTCAGGGCTGGCCCCTTCCTTGTGGGAGAAGGAGCCGGACGTTTGCCTTTTCGGAAAGAGGCTCTGCCGAGAACGAGCGCCGTGAGATATGCCGTCTGTGGTTAAGCACAGATGCCCAGTGCTGTTGTGCCTGTGGTTAGGGTGCACGGTGACAGTGAAGACCAGCAAGAGCTTTCAGGGCTGGCCCCTTCCTTGTGGGAGAAGGAGCTGGACGTTTGCCTTTTCGGAAAGAGGCTCTGCCGAGAACGAGCGCCGTGAGATGCTGAGTCTCTGGGAAAGCACAGATGCCCAGTGCTGTTGTGCCTGTGGTTAGGGTGCACGGGGACAGTGAAGACCAGCAAGAGCTTTCAGGGCTGGCCCCTTCCTTGTGGGAGAAGGAGCCGGACGTTTGCCTTTTCGGAAAGAGGCTCTGCCGAGAACGAGCGCCGTGAGATGCTGAGTCTCTGGGAAAGCACAGATGCCCAGTGCTGTTGTGCCTGTGGGTAGGTTGCACGGGGCCAGTGAAGACCAGCAAGAGCTTTCAGGGCTGGCCCCTTCCTTGTGGGAGAAGGAGCCGGACGTTTGCCTTTTCGGAAAGAGGCTGTGCCGAGAGCGATCGCCGTGAGATATGCCGTCTGCGGTTAAGCACAGATGCCCAGTGCTGTTGTGCCTGTGGGTAGGGTGCACGGGGACAGTGAAGACCAGCAAGAGCTTTCAGGGCTGGCACCTTCCTTGTGGGAGAAGGAGCCGGACGTTTGCCTTTTCGGAAAGAGGCTCTGCCGATAGCGAACGCCGTGAGATATGCCGTCTGTGGTTAAGCACAGATGCCCAGTGCTGTTGTGCCTTGGGATAGGGTGTTTGGGGACGGTTAAGACCAGCAAGAGCTTTCAGGGCTGGCCCCTTCCTTGTGGGAGAAGGAGCCGGACGTTTGCCTTTTCGGAAAGAGGCTCTGCCGAGAACGAGCGCCGTGAGATGCTGTGTCTCTGGGAAAGCACAGATGCCCAGTGCTGTTGTGCCTGTGGGTAGGGTGCACGGGGACAGTGAAGACCAGCAAGAGCTTTCAGGGCTGGCCCCTTCCTTGTGGGAGAAGGAGCCGGACGTTTGCCTTTTCGGAAAGAGGCTCTGCCGAGAACGAGCGCCGTGAGATATGCCGTCAGTGGTTAAGCACAGATGCCCAGTGCTGTTGTGCCTGTGGGTAGGGTGCACGGGGACAGTGAAGACCAGCAAGAGCTTTCAGGGCTGGCCCCTTCCTTGTGGGAGAAGGAGCCGGACGTTTGCCTTTTCGGAAAGAGGCTCTGCCGAGAACAAGCGCCGTGAGATGCTGAGTCTCTGGGAAAGCACAGATGCCCAGTGCTGTTGTGCCTGTGGTTAGGGTGCACGGGGACAGTGAAGACCAGCAAGAGCTTTCAGGGCTGGCCCCTTCCTTGTGGGAGAAGGAGCCGGACGTTTGCCTTTTCGGAAAGAGGCTCTGCCGAGAACGAGCGCCGTGAGATATGCCGTCTGTGGTTAAGCACAGATGCCCAGTGCTGTTGTGCCTGTGGATAGGGTGCACGGGGACAGTGAAGACCAGCAAGAGCTTTCAGGGCTGGCCCCTTCCTTGTGGGAGAAGGAGCCGGACGTTTGCCTTTTCGGAAAGAGGCTCTGCCGAGAACGAGCGCCGTGAGATGCTGAGTCTCTGGGAAAGCACAGATGCCCAGTGCTGTTGTGCCTGTGGGTAGGGTGCACGGGGACAGTGAAGACCAGCAAGAGCTTTCAGGGCTGGCCCCTTCCTTGTGGGAGAAGGAGCCGGACGTTTGCCTTTTCGGAAAGAGGCTCTGCCGAGAACGAGCGCCGTGAGATATGCCGTCTGTGGTTAAGCACAGATGCCCAGTGCTGTTGTGCCTGTGGATAGGGTGTTTGGGGACGGTTAAGACCAGCAAGAGCTTTCAGGGCTGGCCCCTTCCTTGTGGGAGAAGGAGCTGGACGTTTGCCTTTTCGGAAAGAGGCTCTGCCGAGAACGAGCGCCGTGAGATGCTGTGTCTCTGGGAAAGCACAGATGCCCAGTGCTGTTGTGCCTGTGGGTAGGGTGCACGGGGCCAGTGAAGACCAGCAAGAGCTTTCAGGGCTGGCCCCTTCCTTGTGGGAGAAGGAGCCGGACGTTTGCCTTTTCGGAAAGAGGCTCTGCCGAGAACGAGCGCCGTGAGATATGCCGTCTGTGGTTAAGCACAGATGCCCAGTGCTGTTGTGCCTGTGGGTAGGGTGCACGGGGACAGTGAAGACCAGCAAGAGCTTTCAGGGCTGGCCCCTTCCTTGTGGGAGAAGGAGCCGGACGTTTGCCTTTTCGGAAAGAGGCTCTGCCGAGAGCGAACGCAGTGACATGCTGAGTCTCTGGGAAAGCACAGATGCCCAGTGCTGTTGTGCCTGTGGGTAGGGTGCACGGGGACAGTGAAGACCAGCAAGAGCTTTCAGGGCTGGCCCCTTCCTTGTGGGAGAAGGAGCCGGACGTTTGCCTTTTCGGAAAGAGGCTCTGCCGAGAACGAGCGCCGTGAGATGCTGAGTCTCTGGGAAAGGACAGATGCCCAGTGCTGTTGTGCCTGTGGGTAGGGTGCACGGGGACAGTGAAGACCAGCAAGAGCTTTCAGGGCTGGCCCCTTCCTTGTGGGAGAAGGAGCTGGACGTTTGCCTTTTCGGAAAGAGGCTCTGCCGAGAACGAGCGCCGTGAGATGCTGAGTCTCTGGTTAAGCACAGATGCCCAGTGCTGTTGTGCCTGTGGGTAGGGTGCACGGGGACAGTGAAGACCAGCAAGAGCTTTCAGGGCTGGCCCCTTCCTTGTGGGAGAAGGAGCCGGACATTTGCCTTTTCGGAAAGAGGCTCTGCCGAGAACGAGCGCCGTGAGATATGCCGTCTGTGGTTAAGCACAGATGCCCAGTGCTGTTGTGCCTGTGCGTAGGGTGCACGGGGCCAGTGAAGACCAGCAAGAGCTTTCAGGGCTGGCCCCTTCCTTGTGGGAGAAGGAGCCGGACGTTTGCCTTTTCGGAAAGAGGCTCTGCCGAGAACGAGCGCCGTGAGATGCTGAGTCTCTGGGAAAGCACAGATGCCCAGTGCTGTTGTGCCTGTGGTTAGGGTGCACGGGGACAGTGAAGACCAGCAAGAGCTTTCAGGGCTGGCCCCTTCCTTGTGGGAGAAGGAGCCGGACGTTTGCCTTTTCGGAAAGAGGCTCTGCCGAGAACGAGCGCCGTGAGATATGCCGTCTGTGGTTAAGCACAGATGCCCAGTGCTGTTGTGCCTGTGGATAGGGTGCACGGGGCCAGTGAAGACCAGCAAGAGCTTTCAGGGCTGGCCCCTTCCTTGTGGGAGAAGGAGCCGGACATTTGCCTTTTCGGAAAGAGGCTCTGCCGAGAGCGAACGCAGTGACATGCTGAGTCTCTGGGAAAGCACAGATGCCCAGTGCTGTTGTGCCTGTGGGTAGGGTGCACGGGGACAGTGAAGACCAGCAAGAGCTTTCAGGGCTGGCCCCTTCCTTGTGGGAGAAGGAGGCAGATGTTTGCCTTTTCGGAAAGAGGCTCTGCCGAGAACGAGCGCCGTGAGATATGCCGTCTGAGGTTAAGCACAGATGCCCAGTGCTGTTGTGCCTGTGGGTAGGGTGCACGGGGCCAGTGAAGACCAGCAAGAGCTTTCAGGGCTGGCCCCTTCCTTGTGGGAGAAGGAGCCGGACGTTTGCCTTTTCGGAAAGAGGCTCTGCCGATAGCGAACGCCGTGAGATATGCCGTCTGTGGTTAAGCACAGATGCCCAGTGCTGTTGTGCCTGTGGATAGGGTGTTTGGGGACGGTTAAGACCAGCAAGAGCTTTCAGGGCTGGCCCCTTCCTTGTGGGAGAAGGAGCCGGACATTTGCCTTTTCGGAAAGAGGCTCTGCCGAGAGCGAACGCAGTGACATGCTGAGTCTCTGGGAAAGCACAGATGCCCAGTGCTGTTGTGCCTGTGGATAGGGTGCACGGGGCCAGTGAAGACCAGCAAGAGCTTTCAGGGCTGGCCCCTTCCTTGTGGGAGAAGGAGCTGGACGTTTGCCTTTTCGGAAAGAGGCTCTGCCGAGAACGAGCGCCGTGAGATGCTGAGTCTCTGGGAAAGGACAGATGCCCAGTGCTGTTGTGCCTGTGGGTAGGGTGCACGGGGACAGTGAAGACCAGCAAGAGCTTTCAGGGCTGGCCCCATCCTTGTGGGAGAAGGAGCTGGACGTTTGCCTTTTCGGAAAGAGGCTCTGCCGAGAACGAGCGCCGTGAGATGCTGAGTCTCTGGTTAAGCACAGATGCCCAGTGCTGTTGTGCCTGTGGGTAGGGTGCACGGGGACAGTGAAGACCAGCAAGAGCTTTCAGGGCTGGCCCCTTCCTTGTGGGAGAAGGAGCCGGACGTTTGCCTTTTCGGAAAGAGGCTCTGCCGAGAACGAGCGCCGTGAGATGCTGAGTCTCTGGGAAAGGACAGATGCCCAGTGCTGTTGTGCCTGTGGGTAGGGTGCACGGGGACAGTGAAGACCAGCAAGAGCTTTCAGGGCTGGCCCCTTCCTTGTGGGAGAAGGAGCTGGACGTTTGCCTTTTCGGAAAGAGGCTCTGCCGAGAACGAGCGCCGTGAGATGCTGAGTCTCTGGTTAAGCACAGATGCCCAGTGCTGTTGTGCCTGTGGGTAGGGTGCACGGGGACAGTGAAGACCAGCAAGAGCTTTCAGGGCTGGCCCCTTCCTTGTGGGAGAAGGAGCCGGACGTTTGCCTTTTCGGAAAGAGGCTCTGCCGAGAACGAGCGCCGTGAGATATGCCGTCTGTGGTTAAGCACAGATGCCCAGTGCTGTTGTGCCTGTGGATAGGGTGCACGGGGACAGTGAAGACCAGCAAGAGCTTTCAGGGCTGGCCCCTTCCTTGTGGGAGAAGGAGCCGGACGTTTGCCTTTTCGGAAAGAGGCTCTGCCGAGAACGAGCGCCGTGAGATATGCCGTCTGTGGTTAAGCACAGATGCCCAGTGCTGTTGTGCCTGTGGGTAGGGTGCACGGGGACAGTGAAGACCAGCAAGAGCTTTCAGGGCTGGCCCCTTCCTTGTGGGAGAAGGAGCCGGACGTTTGCCTTTTCGGAAAGAGGCTCTGCCGATAGCGAACGCCGTGAGATATGCCGTCTGTGGTTAAGCACAGATGCCCAGTGCTGTTGTGCCTTGGGATAGGGTGTTTGGGGACGGTTAAGACCAGCAAGAGCTTTCAGGGCTGGCCCCTTCCTTGTGGGAGAAGGAGCCGGACGTTTGCCTTTTCGGAAAGAGGCTCTGCCGAGAACGAGCGCCGTGAGATGCTGTGTCTCTGGGAAAGCACAGATGCCCAGTGCTGTTGTGCCTGTGGGTAGGGTGCACGGGGACAGTGAAGACCAGCAAGAGCTTTCAGGGGTGGCCCCTTCCTTGTGGGAGAAGGAGCCGGACGTTTGCCTTTTCGGAAAGAGGCTCTGCCGATAGCGAACGCCGTGAGATATGCCGTCTGTGGTTAAGCACAGATGCCCAGTGCTGTTGTGCCTGTGGGTAGGGTGCACGGGGACAGTGAAGACCAGCAAGAGCTTTCAGGGCTGGCCCCTTCCTTGTGGGAGAAGGAGCCGGACGTTTGCCTTTTCGGAAAGAGGCTCTGCCGAGAACGAGCGCCGTGAGATGCTGAGTCTCTGGGAAAGCACAGATGCCCAGTGCTGTTGTGCCTGTGGTTAGGGTGCACGGGGACAGTGAAGACCAGCAAGAGCTTTCAGGGCTGGCCCCATCCTTGTGGGAGAAGGAGCCGGACGTTTGCCTTTTCGGAAAGAGGCTCTGCCGAGAACGAGCGCCGTGAGATATGCCGTCTGTGGTTAAGCACAGATGCCCAGTGCTGTTGTGCCTGTGGATAGGGTGTTTGGGGACGGTTAAGACCAGCAAGAGCTTTCAGGGCTGGCCCCTTCCTTGTGGGAGAAGGAGCCGGACATTTGCCTTTTTGGAAAGAGGCTCTGCCGAGAGCGAACGCAGTGACATGCTGAGTCTCTGGTTAAGCACAGATGCCCAGTGCTGTTGTGCCTGTGGTTAGGGTGCACGGGGACAGTGAAGACCAGCAAGAGCTTTCAGGACTGGCCCCATCCTTGTGGGAGAAGGAGCTGGACGTTTGCCTTTTCGGAAAGAGGCTCTGCCGAGAACGAGCGCCGTGAGATGCTGAGTCTCTGGTTAAGCACAGATGCCCAGTGCTGTTGTGCCTGTGGGTAGGGTGCACGGGGACAGTGAAGACCAGCAAGAGCTTTCAGGGCTGGCCCCTTCCTTGTGGGAGAAGGAGCCGGACGTTTGCCTTTTTGGAAAGAGGCTCTGCCGAGAACGAGCGCCGTGAGATGCTGTGTCTCTGGGAAAGCACAGATGCCCAGTGCTGTTGTGCCTGTGGGTAGGGTGCACGGGGCCAGTGAAGACCAGCAAGAGCTTTCAGGGCTGGCCCCTTCCTTGTGGGAGAAGGAGCCGGACGTTTGCCTTTTCGGAAAGAGGCTCTGCCGAGAACGAGCGCCGTGAGATATGCCGTCTAGGGTAAGCACAGATGCCCAGTGCTGTTGTGCCTGTGCGTAGGGTGCACGGGGACAGTGAAGACCAGCAAGAGCTTTCAGGGCTGGCCCCTTCCTTGTGGGAGAAGGAGCCGGACGTTTGCCTTTTCGGAAAGAGGCTCTGCCGAGAACGAGCGCCGTGAGATATGCCGTCTGTGGTTAAGCACAGATGCCCAGTGCTGTTGTGCCTGTGGGTAGGGTGCACGGGGCCAGTGAAGACCAGCAAGAGCTTTCAGGGCTGGCCCCATCCTTGTGGGAGAAGGAGCTGGACGTTTGCCTTTTCGGAAAGAGGCTCTGCCGAGAGTGATCGCCATGAGATGCTGAGTCTCTGGTTAAGCACAGATGCCCAGTGCTGTTGTGCCTGTGGGTAGGGTGCACGGGGACAGTGAAGACCAGCAAGAGCTTTCAGGACTGGCCCCATCCTTGTGGGAGAAGGAGCTGGACGTTTGCCTTTTCGGAAAGAGGCTCTGCCGAGAACGAGCGCCGTGAGATGCTGTGTCTCTGGGAAAGCACAGATGCCCAGTGCTGTTGTGCCTGTGGGTAGGGTGCACGGGGACAGTGAAGACCAGCAAGAGCTTTCAGGGCTGGCCCCTTCCTTGTGGGAGAAGGAGCCAGACGTTTGCCTTTTCGGAAAGAGGCTCTGCCGAGAACGAGCGACATGAGATATGCCGTCTGTGGTTAAGCACAGATGCCCAGTGCTGTTGTGCCTGTGCGTAGGGTGCACGGGGCCAGTGAAGACCAGCAAGAGCTTTCAGGGCTGGCCCCTTCCTTGTGGGAGAAGGAGCCGGACGTTTGCCTTTTCGGAAAGAGGCTCTGCCGAGAACGAGCGCCGTGAGATGCTGTGTCTCTGGGAAAGCACAGATGCCCAGTGCTGTTGTGCCTGTGGTTAGGGTGCACGGGGACAGTGAAGACCAGCAAGAGCTTTCAGGGCTGGCCCCTTCCTTGTGGGAGAAGGAGCCGGACGTTTGCCTTTTCGGAAAGAGGCTCTGCCGAGAACGAGTGCCGTGAGATATGCCGTCTGTGGTTAAGCACAGATGCCCAGTGCTGTTGTGCCTGTGGATAGGGTGTTTGGGGACGGTTAAGACCAGCAAGAGCTTTCAGGGCAGGCCCCATCCTTGTGGGAGAAGGAGCTGGACGTTTGCCTTTTCGGAAAGAGGCTCTGCCGAGAACGAGCGCCGTGAGATGCTGAGTCTCTGGTTAAGCACAGATGCCCAGTGCTGTTGTGCCTGTGGGTAGGGTGCACGGGGACAGTGAAGACCAGCAAGAGCTTTCAGGGCTGGCCCCTTCCTTGTGGGAGAAGGAGCCGGACGTTTGCCTTTTCGGAAAGAGGCTCTGCCGAGAACGAGCGCCGTGAGATGCTGTGTCTCTGGGAAAGTACAGATGCCCAGTGCTGTTGTGCCTGTGGGTAGGGTGCACGGGGACAGTGAAGACCAGCAAGAGCTTTCAGGGCTGGCCCCTTCCTTGTGGGAGAAGGAGCCGGACGTTTGCCTTTTCGGAAAGAGGCTCTGCCGAGAACGAGCGCCGTGAGATATGCCGTCTAGGGTAAGCACAGATGCCCAGTGCTGTTGTGCCTGTGGGTAGGGTGCACGGGGACAGTGAAGACCAGCAAGAGCTTTCAGGGCTGGCCCCTTCCTTGTGGGAGAAGGAGCCGGACGTTTGCCTTTTCGGAAAGAGGCTCTGCCGAGAACGAGCGCCGTGAGATGCTGTGTCTCTGGGAAAGCACAGATGCCCAGTGCTGTTGTGCCTGTGGGTAGGGTGCACGGGGACAGTGAAGACCAGCAAGAGCTTTCAGGGCTGGCCCCTTCCTTGTGGGAGAAGGAGCCGGACGTTTGCCTTTTCGGAAAGAGGCTCTGCCGAGAACGAGCGCCGTGAGATATGCCGTCTGTGGTTAAGCACAGATGCCCAGTGCTGTTGTGCCTGTGCGTAGGGTGCACGGGGCCAGTGAAGACCAGCAAGAGCTTTCAGGGCTGGCCCCTTCCTTGTGGGAGAAGGAGCCGGACGTTTGCCTTTTCGGAAAGAGGCTCTGCCGAGAACGAGCGCCGTGAGATGCTGAGTCTCTGGTTAAGCACAGATGCCCAGTGCTGTTGTGCCTGTGGGTAGGGTGCACGGGGCCAGTGAAGACCAGCAAGAGCTTTCAGGGCTGGCCCCTTCCTTGTGGGAGAAGGAGCCGGACGTTTGCCTTTTCGGAAAGAGGCTCTGCCGAGAACGAGCGCCGTGAGATGCTGTGTCTCTGGGAAAGCACAGATGCCCAGTGCTGTTGTGCCTGTGGGTAGGGTGCACGGGGACAGTGAAGACCAGCAAGAGCTTTCAGGGCTGGCCCCTTCCTTGTGGGAGAAGGAGCCGGACGTTTGCCTTTTCGGAAAGAGGCTCTGCCGAGAACGAGCGCCGTGAGATATGCCGTCTGTGGTTAAGCACAGATGCCCAGTGCTGTTGTGCCTGTGGGTAGGGTGTTTGGGGACGGTTAAGACCAGCAAGAGCTTTCAGGGCTGGCCCCTTCCTTGTGGGAGAAGGAGCCGGACGTTTGCCTTTTCGGAAAGAGGCTCTGCCGAGAACGAGCGCCGTGAGATGCTGAGTCTCTGGGAAAGCACAGATGCCCAGTGCTGTTGTGCCTGTGGTTAGGGTGCACGGGGACAGTGAAGACCAGCAAGAGCTTTCAGGGCTGGCCCCTTCCTTGTGGGAGAAGGAGCCGGACGTTTGCCTTTACGGAAAGAGGCTCTGCCGAGAACGAGCGCCGTGAGATGCTGAGTCTCTGGTTAAGCACAGATGCCCAGTGCTGTTGTGCCTGTGGGTAGGGTGCACGGGGACAGTGAAGACCAGCAAGAGCTTTCAGGGCTGGCCCCTTCCTTGTGGGAGAAGGAGCCGGACGTTTGCCTTTTCGGAAAGAGGCTCTGCCGAGAGCGATCGCCGTGAGATGCTGAGTCTCTGGTTAAGCACAGATGCCCAGTGCTGTTGTGCCTGTGGGTAGGGTGCACGGGGACAGTGAAGACCAGCAAGAGCTTTCAGGACTGGCCCCATCCTTGTGGGAGAAGGAGCTGGACGTTTGCCTTTTCGGAAAGAGGCTCTGCCGAGAACGAGCGCCGTGAGATGCTGAGTCTCTGGGAAAGCACAGATGCCCAGTGCTGTTGTGCCTGTGGGTAGGGTGCACGGGGACAGTGAAGACCAGCAAGAGCTTTCAGGGCTGGCCCCTTCCTTGTGGGAGAAGGAGCCGGACGTTTGCCTTTTCGGAAAGAGGCTCTGCCGAGAACGAGCGCCGTGAGATATGCCGTCTGTGGTTAAGCACAGATGCCCAGTGCTGTTGTGCCTGTGGATAGGGTGTTTTGGGACGGTTAAGACCAGCAAGAGCTTTCAGGGCTGGCCCCTTCCTTGTGGGAGAAGGAGCCGGACATTTGCCTTTTCGGAAAGAGGCTCTGCCGAGAGCGAACGCAGTGACATGCTGAGTCTCTGGTTAAGCACAGATGCCCAGTGCTGTTGTGCCTGTGGTTAGGGTGCACGGGGCCAGTGAAGACCAGCAAGAGCTTTCAGGGCTGGCCCCTTCCTTGTGGGAGAAGGAGCCGGACGTTTGCCTTTTCGGAAAGAGGCTCTGCCGAGAACGAGCGCCGTGAGATGCTGAGTCTCTGGGAAAGGACAGATGCCCAGTGCTGTTGTGCCTGTGGGTAGGGTGCACGGGGACAGTGAAGACCAGCAAGAGCTTTCAGGGCTGGCCCCATCCTTGTGGGAGAAGGAGCTGGACGTTTGCCTTTTCGGAAAGAGGCTCTGCCGAGAACGAGCGCCGTGAGATGCTGAGTCTCTGGTTAAGCACAGATGCCCAGTGCTGTTGTGCCTGTGGGTAGGGTGCACGGGGACAGTGAAGACCAGCAAGAGCTTTCAGGGCTGGCCCCTTCCTTGTGGGAGAAGGAGCCGGACGTTTGCCTTTTCGGAAAGAGGCTCTGCCGAGAACGAGCGCCGTGAGATGCTGTGTCTCTGGGAAAGCACAGATGCCCAGTGCTGTTGTGCCTGTGGGTAGGGTGCACGGGGACAGTGAAGACCAGCAAGAGCTTTCAGGGCTGGCCCCTTCCTTGTGGGAGAAGGAGCCGGACGTTTGCCTTTTCGGAAAGAGGCTCTGCCGAGAACGAGCGCCGTGAGATATGCCGTCTGTGGTTAAGCACAGATGCCCAGTGCTGTTGTGCCTGTGCGTAGGGTGCACGGGGCCAGTGAAGACCAGCAAGAGCTTTCAGGGCTGGCCCCTTCCTTGTGGGAGAAGGAGCCGGACGTTTGCCTTTTCGGAAAGAGGCTCTGCCGAGAACGAGCGCCGTGAGATGCTGAGTCTCTGGGAAAGCACAGATGCCCAGTGCTGTTGTGCCTGTGGGTAGGGTGCACGGGGACAGTGAAGACCAGCAAGAGCTTTCAGGGCTGGCCCCTTCCTTGTGGGAGAAGGAGCCGGACGTTTGCCTTTTCGGAAAGAGGCTCTGCCGAGAACGAGTGCCGTGAGATATGCCGTCTGTGGTTAAGCACAGATGCCCAGTGCTGTTGTGCCTGTGGATAGGGTGTTTGGGGACGGTTAAGACCAGCAAGAGCTTTCAGGGCAGGCCCCATCCTTGTGGGAGAAGGAGCTGGACGTTTGCCTTTTCGGAAAGAGGCTCTGCCGAGAACGAGCGCCGTGAGATGCTGAGTCTCTGGTTAAGCACAGATGCCCAGTGCTGTTGTGCCTGTGGGTAGGGTGCACGGGGACAGTGAAGACCAGCAAGAGCTTTCAGGGCTGGCCCCTTCCTTGTGGGAGAAGGAGCCGGATGTTTGCCTTTTCGGAAAGAGGCTCTGCCGAGAACGAGCGCCGTGAGATGCTGTGTCTCTGGGAAAGTACAGATGCCCAGTGCTGTTGTGCCTGTGGGTAGGGTGCACGGGGACAGTGAAGACCAGCAAGAGCTTTCAGGGCTGGCCCCTTCCTTGTGGGAGAAGGAGCCGGACGTTTGCCTTTTCGGAAAGAGGCTCTGCCGAGAACGAGCGCCGTGAGATATGCCGTCTAGGGTAAGCACAGATGCCCAGTGCTGTTGTGCCTGTGCGTAGGGTGCACGGGGACAGTGAAGACCAGCAAGAGCTTTCAGGGCTGGCCCCTTCCTTGTGGGAGAAGGAGCCGGACGTTTGCCTTTTCGGAAAGAGGCTCTGCCGAGAACGAGCGCCGTGAGATGCTGTGTCTCTGGGAAAGCACAGATGCCCAGTGCTGTTGTGCCTGTGGGTAGGGTGCACGGGGACAGTGAAGACCAGCAAGAGCTTTCAGGGCTGGCCCCTTCCTTGTGGGAGAAGGAGCCGGACGTTTGCCTTTTCGGAAAGAGGCTCTGCCGAGAACGAGCGCCGTGAGATATGCCGTCTGTGGTTAAGCACAGATGCGCAGTGCTGTTGTGCCTGTGGGTAGGGTGTTTGGGGACGGTTAAGACCAGCAAGAGCTTTCAGGGCTGGCCCCTTCCTTGTGGGAGAAGGAGCCGGACGTTTGCCTTTTCGGAAAGAGGCTCTGCCGAGAACGAGCGCCGTGAGATGCTGAGTCTCTGGGAAAGCACAGATGCCCAGTGCTGTTGTGCCTGTGGTTAGGGTGCACGGGGACAGTGAAGACCAGCAAGAGCTTTCAGGGCTGGCCCCTTCCTTGTGGGAGAAGGAGCCGGACGTTTGCCTTTACGGAAAGAGGCTCTGCCGAGAACGAGCGCCGTGAGATGCTGAGTCTCTGGTTAAGCACAGATGCCCAGTGCTGTTGTGCCTGTGGGTAGGGTGCACGGGGACAGTGAAGACCAGCAAGAGCTTTCAGGGCTGGCCCCTTCCTTGTGGGAGAAGGAGCCGGACGTTTGCCTTTTCGGAAAGAGGCTCTGCCGAGAGCGATCGCCGTGAGATGCTGAGTCTCTGGTTAAGCACAGATGCCCAGTGCTGTTGTGCCTGTGGGTAGGGTGCACGGGGACAGTGAAGACCAGCAAGAGCTTTCAGGACTGGCCCCATCCTTGTGGGAGAAGGAGCTGGACGTTTGCCTTTTCGGAAAGAGGCTCTGCCGAGAACGAGCGCCGTGAGATGCTGAGTCTCTGGGAAAGCACAGATGCCCAGTGCTGTTGTGCCTGTGGGTAGGGTGCACGGGGACAGTGAAGACCAGCAAGAGCTTTCAGGGCTGGCCCCTTCCTTGTGGGAGAAGGAGCCGGACGTTTGCCTTTTCGGAAAGAGGCTCTGCCGAGAACGAGCGCCGTGAGATATGCCGTCTGTGGTTAAGCACAGATGCCCAGTGCTGTTGTGCCTGTGGATAGGGTGTTTTGGGACGGTTAAGACCAGCAAGAGCTTTCAGGGCTGGCCCCTTCCTTGTGGGAGAAGGAGCCGGACATTTGCCTTTTCGGAAAGAGGCTCTGCCGAGAGCGAACGCAGTGACATGCTGAGTCTCTGGTTAAGCACAGATGCCCAGTGCTGTTGTGCCTGTGGTTAGGGTGCACGGGGCCAGTGAAGACCAGCAAGAGCTTTCAGGGCTGGCCCCTTCCTTGTGGGAGAAGGAGCCGGACGTTTGCCTTTTCGGAAAGAGGCTCTGCCGAGAACGAGCGCCGTGAGATGCTGAGTCTCTGGGAAAGGACAGATGCCCAGTGCTGTTGTGCCTGTGGGTAGGGTGCACGGGGACAGTGAAGACCAGCAAGAGCTTTCAGGGCTGGCCCCATCCTTGTGGGAGAAGGAGCTGGACGTTTGCCTTTTCGGAAAGAGGCTCTGCCGAGAACGAGCGCCGTGAGATGCTGAGTCTCTGGTTAAGCACAGATGCCCAGTGCTGTTGTGCCTGTGGGTAGGGTGCACGGGGACAGTGAAGACCAGCAAGAGCTTTCAGGGCTGGCCCCTTCCTTGTGGGAGAAGGAGCCGGACGTTTGCCTTTTCGGAAAGAGGCTCTGCCGAGAACGAGCGCCGTGAGATGCTGTGTCTCTGGGAAAGCACAGATGCCCAGTGCTGTTGTGCCTGTGGGTAGGGTGCACGGGGACAGTGAAGACCAGCAAGAGCTTTCAGGGCTGGCCCCTTCCTTGTGGGAGAAGGAGCCGGACGTTTGCCTTTTCGGAAAGAGGCTCTGCCGAGAACGAGCGCCGTGAGATATGCCGTCTGTGGTTAAGCACAGATGCCCAGTGCTGTTGTGCCTGTGCGTAGGGTGCACGGGGCCAGTGAAGACCAGCAAGAGCTTTCAGGGCTGGCCCCTTCCTTGTGGGAGAAGGAGCCGGACGTTTGCCTTTTCGGAAAGAGGCTCTGCCGAGAACGAGCGCCGTGAGATGCTGAGTCTCTGGGAAAGCACAGATGCCCAGTGCTGTTGTGCCTGTGGGTAGGGTGCACGGGGACAGTGAAGACCAGCAAGAGCTTTCAGGGCTGGCCCCTTCCTTGTGGGAGAAGGAGCCGGACGTTTGCCTTTTCGGAAAGAGGCTCTGCCGAGAACGAGTGCCGTGAGATATGCCGTCTGTGGTTAAGCACAGATGCCCAGTGCTGTTGTGCCTGTGGATAGGGTGTTTGGGGACGGTTAAGACCAGCAAGAGCTTTCAGGGCAGGCCCCATCCTTGTGGGAGAAGGAGCTGGACGTTTGCCTTTTCGGAAAGAGGCTCTGCCGAGAACGAGCGCCGTGAGATGCTGAGTCTCTGGTTAAGCACAGATGCCCAGTGCTGTTGTGCCTGTGGGTAGGGTGCACGGGGACAGTGAAGACCAGCAAGAGCTTTCAGGGCTGGCCCCTTCCTTGTGGGAGAAGGAGCCGGATGTTTGCCTTTTCGGAAAGAGGCTCTGCCGAGAACGAGCGCCGTGAGATGCTGTGTCTCTGGGAAAGTACAGATGCCCAGTGCTGTTGTGCCTGTGGGTAGGGTGCACGGGGACAGTGAAGACCAGCAAGAGCTTTCAGGGCTGGCCCCTTCCTTGTGGGAGAAGGAGCCGGACGTTTGCCTTTTCGGAAAGAGGCTCTGCCGAGAACGAGCGCCGTGAGATATGCCGTCTAGGGTAAGCACAGATGCCCAGTGCTGTTGTGCCTGTGCGTAGGGTGCACGGGGACAGTGAAGACCAGCAAGAGCTTTCAGGGCTGGCCCCTTCCTTGTGGGAGAAGGAGCCGGACGTTTGCCTTTTCGGAAAGAGGCTCTGCCGAGAACGAGCGCCGTGAGATGCTGTGTCTCTGGGAAAGCACAGATGCCCAGTGCTGTTGTGCCTGTGGGTAGGGTGCACGGGGACAGTGAAGACCAGCAAGAGCTTTCAGGGCTGGCCCCTTCCTTGTGGGAGAAGGAGCCGGACGTTTGCCTTTTCGGAAAGAGGCTCTGCCGAGAACGAGCGCCGTGAGATATACCGTGTGTGGTTAAGCACAGATGCCCAGTGCTGTTGTGCCTGTGCGTAGGGTGCACGGGGCCAGTGAAGACCAGCAAGAGCTTTCAGGGCTGGCCCCTTCCTTGTGGGAGAAGGAGCCGGACGTTTGCCTTTTCGGAAAGAGGCTCTGCCGAGAACGAGCGCCGTGAGATGCTGAGTCTCTGGTTAAGCACAGATGCCCAGTGCTGTTGTGCCTGTGGGTAGGGTGCACGGGGACAGTGAAGACCAGCAAGAGCTTTCAGGGGTGGCCCCTTCCTTGTGGGAGAAGGAGCCGGACGTTTGCCTTTTCGGAAAGAGGCTCTGCCGAGAACGAGCGCCGTGAGATATGCCGTCTGTGGTTAAGCACAGATGCCCAGTGCTGTTGTGCCTGTGGGTAGGGTGTTTGGGGACGGTTAAGACAAGCAAGAGCTTTCAGGGCTGGCCCCTTCCTTGTGGGAGAAGGAGCCGGACGTTTGCCTTTTCGGAAAGAGGCTCTGCCGAGAACGAGCGCCGTGAGATGCTGAGTCTCTGGGAAAGCACAGATGCCCAGTGCTGTTGTGCCTGTGGTTAGGGTGCACGGGGACAGTGAAGACCAGCAAGAGCTTTCAGGGCTGGCCCCTTCCTTGTGGGAGAAGGAGCCGGACGTTTGCCTTTACGGAAAGAGGCTCTGCCGAGAACGAGCGCCGTGAGATGCTGAGTCTCTGGTTAAGCACAGATGCCCAGTGCTGTTGTGCCTGTGGGTAGGGTGCACGGGGACAGTGAAGACCAGCAAGAGCTTTCAGGGCTGGCCCCTTCCTTGTGGGAGAAGGAGCCGGACGTTTGCCTTTTCGGAAAGAGGCTCTGCCGAGAGCGATCGCCGTGAGATGCTGAGTCTCTGGTTAAGCACAGATGCCCAGTGCTGTTGTGCCTGTGGGTAGGGTGCACGGGGACAGTGAAGACCAGCAAGAGCTTTCAGGACTGGCCCCATCCTTGTGGGAGAAGGAGCTGGACGTTTGCCTTTTCGGAAAGAGGCTCTGCCGAGAACGAGCGCCGTGAGATGCTGAGTCTCTGGGAAAGCACAGATGCCCAGTGCTGTTGTGCCTGTGGGTAGGGTGCACGGGGACAGTGAAGACCAGCAAGAGCTTTCAGGGCTGGCCCCTTCCTTGTGGGAGAAGGAGCCGGACGTTTGCCTTTTCGGAAAGAGGCTCTGCCGAGAACGAGCGCCGTGAGATATGCCGTCTGTGGTTAAGCACAGATGCCCAGTGCTGTTGTGCCTGTGGATAGGGTGTTTTGGGACGGTTAAGACCAGCAAGAGCTTTCAGGGCTGGCCCCTTCCTTGTGGGAGAAGGAGCCGGACATTTGCCTTTTCGGAAAGAGGCTCTGCCGAGAGCGAACGCAGTGACATGCTGAGTCTCTGGTTAAGCACAGATGCCCAGTGCTGTTGTGCCTGTGGTTAGGGTGCACGGGGCCAGTGAAGACCAGCAAGAGCTTTCAGGGCTGGCCCCTTCCTTGTGGGAGAAGGAGCCGGATGTTTGCCTTTTCGGAAAGAGGCTCTGCCGAGAACGAGCGCCGTGAGATGCTGAGTCTCTGGGAAAGGACAGATGCCCAGTGCTGTTGTGCCTGTGGGTAGGGTGCACGGGGACAGTGAAGACCAGCAAGAGCTTTCAGGGCTGGCCCCATCCTTGTGGGAGAAGGAGCTGGACGTTTGCCTTTTCGGAAAGAGGCTCTGCCGAGAACGAGCGCCGTGAGATGCTGAGTCTCTGGTTAAGCACAGATGCCCAGTGCTGTTGTGCCTGTGGGTAGGGTGCACGGGGACAGTGAAGACCAGCAAGAGCTTTCAGGGCTGGCCCCATCCTTGTGGGAGAAGGAGCTGGACGTTTGCCTTTTCGGAAAGAGGCTCTGCCGAGAACGAGCGCCGTGAGATGCTGTGTCTCTGGGAAAGCACAGATGCCCAGTGCTGTTGTGCCTGTGGGTAGGGTGCACGGGGACAGTGAAGACCAGCAAGAGCTTTCAGGGCTGGCCCCTTCCTTGTGGGAGAAGGAGCCGGACGTTTGCCTTTTCGGAAAGAGGCTCTGCCGAGAACGAGCGCCGTGAGATATGCCGTCTGTGGTTAAGCACAGATGCCCAGTGCTGTTGTGCCTGTGGGTAGGGTGCACGGGGACAGTGAAGACCAGCAAGAACTTTCAGGGCTGGCCCCTTCCTTGTGGGAGAAGGAGCCGGACGTTTGCCTTTTCGGAAAGAGGCTCTGCCGAGAACGAGCGCCGTGAGATGCTGAGTCTCTGGGAAAGCACAGATGCCCAGTGCTGTTGTGCCTGTGGTTAGGGTGCACGGGGACAGTGAAGACCAGCAAGAGCTTTCAGGGCTGGCCCCTTCCTTGTGGGAGAAGGAGCCGGACGTTTGCCTTTTCGGAAAGAGGCTCTGCCGAGAACGAGCGCCGTGAGATATGCCGTCTGTGGTTAAGCACAGATGCCCATTGCTGTTGTGCCTGTGGTTAGGGTGCACGGGGACAGTGAAGACCAGCAAGAGCTTTCAGGGCTGGCCCCTTCCTTGTGGGAGAAGGAGCCGGACGTTTGCCTTTTCGGAAAGAGGCTCTGCCGAGAACGAGCGCCGTGAGATGCTGTGTCTCTGGGAAAGCACAGATGCCCAGTGCTGTTGTGCCTGTGGGTAGGGTGCACGGGGACAGTGAAGACCAGCAAGAGCTTTCAGGGCTGGCCCCTTCCTTGTGGGAGAAGGAGCCGGACGTTTGCCTTTTCGGAAAGAGGCTCTGCCGAGAACGAGCGCCGTGAGATATGCCGTCTGTGGTTAAGCACAGATGCCCAGTGCTGTTGTGCCTGTGGGTAGGTTGCACGGGGCCAGTGAAGATCAGCAAGAGCTTTCAGGGCTGGCCCCTTCCTTGTGGGAGAAGGAGCCGGACGTTTGCCTTTTCGGAAAGAGGCTGTGCCGAGAGCGATCGCCGTGAGATATGCCGTCTGTGGTTAAGCACAGATGCCCAGTGCTGTTGTGCCTGTGGGTAGGGTGCACGGGGACAGTGAAGACCAGCAAGAGCTTTCAGGGCTGGCCCCTTCCTTGTGGGAGAAGGAGCCGGACGTTTGCCTTTTCGGAAAGAGGCTCTGCCGATAGCGAACGCCGTGAGATATGCCGTCTGTGGTTAAGCACAGATGCCCAGTGCTGTTGTGCCTGTGGATAGGGTGTTTCGGGACGGTTAAGACCAGCAAGAGCTTTCAGGGCTGGCCCCTTCCTTGTGGGAGAAGGAGCCGGACATTTGCCTTTTCGGAAAGAGGCTCTGCCGAGAGCGAACGCAGTGACATGCTGAGTCTCTGGGAAAGCACAGATGCCCAGTGCTGTTGTGCCTGTGGATAGGGTGCACGGGGCCAGTGAAGACCAGCAAGAGCTTTCAGGGCTGGCCCCTTCCTTGTGGGAGAAGGAGCCGGACGTTTGCCTTTTCGGAAAGAGGCTCTGCCGAGAACGAGCGCCGTGAGATGCTGAGTCTCTGGGAAAGCACAGATGCCCAGTGCTGTTGTGCCTGTGGGTAGGGTGCACGGGGACAGTGAAGACCAGCAAGAGCTTTCAGGGCTGGCCCCATCCTTGTGGGAGAAGGAGCCGGACGTTTGCCTTTTCGGAAAGAGGCTCTGCCGAGAACGAGCGCCGTGAGATATGCCGTCTAGGGTAAGCACAGATGCCCAGTGCTGTTGTGCCTGTGCGTAGGGTGCACGGGGACAGTGAAGACCAGCAAGAGCTTTCAGGGCTGGCCCCTTCCTTGTGGGAGAAGGAGCCGGACGTTTGCCTTTTCGGAAAGAGGCTCTGCCGAGAACGAGCGCCGTGAGATGCTGTGTCTCTGGGAAAGCACAGATGCCCAGTGCTGTTGTGCCTGTGGGTAGGGTGCACGGGGACAGTGAAGACCAGCAAGAGCTTTCAGGGCTGGCCCCTTCCTTGTGGGAGAAGGAGCCGGACGTTTGCCTTTTCGGAAAGAGGCTCTGCCGAGAACGAGCGCCGTGAGATATACCGTGTGTGGTTAAGCACAGATGCCCAGTGCTGTTGTGCCTGTGCGTAGGGTGCACGGGGCCAGTGAAGACCAGCAAGAGCTTTCAGGGCTGGCCCCTTCCTTGTGGGAGAAGGAGCCGGACGTTTGCCTTTTCGGAAAGAGGCTCTGCCGAGAACGAGCGCCGTGAGATGCTGAGTCTCTGGTTAAGCACAGATGCCCAGTGCTGTTGTGCCTGTGGGTAGGGTGCACGGGGCCAGTGAAGACCAGCAAGAGCTTTCAGGGCTGGCCCCTTCCTTGTGGGAGAAGGAGCCGGACGTTTGCCTTTTCGGAAAGAGGCTCTGCCGAGAACGAGCGCCGTGAGATATGCCGTCTGTGGTTAAGCACAGATGCCCAGTGCTGTTGTGCCTGTGGGTAGGGTGTTTGGGGACGGTTAAGACAAGCAAGAGCTTTCAGGGCTGGCCCCTTCCTTGTGGGAGAAGGAGCCGGACGTTTGCCTTTTCGGAAAGAGGCTCTGCCGAGAACGAGCGCCGTGAGATGCTGAGTCTCTGGGAAAGCACAGATGCCCAGTGCTGTTGTGCCTGTGGGTAGGGTGCACGGGGACAGTGAAGACCAGCAAGAGCTTTCAGGGCTGGCCCCTTCCTTGTGGGAGAAGGAGCCGGACGTTTGCCTTTTCGGAAAGAGGCTCTGCCGAGAACGAGTGCCGTGAGATATGCCGTCTGTGGTTAAGCACAGATGCCCAGTGCTGTTGTGCCTGTGGATAGGGTGTTTGGGGACGGTTAAGACCAGCAAGAGCTTTCAGGGCAGGCCCCATCCTTGTGGGAGAAGGAGCTGGACGTTTGCCTTTTCGGAAAGAGGCTCTGCCGAGAACGAGCGCCGTGAGATGCTGAGTCTCTGGTTAAGCACAGATGCCCAGTGCTGTTGTGCCTGTGGGTAGGGTGCACGGGGACAGTGAAGACCAGCAAGAGCTTTCAGGGCTGGCCCCTTCCTTGTGGGAGAAGGAGCCGGATGTTTGCCTTTTCGGAAAGAGGCTCTGCCGAGAACGAGCGCCGTGAGATGCTGTGTCTCTGGGAAAGTACAGATGCCCAGTGCTGTTGTGCCTGTGGGTAGGGTGCACGGGGACAGTGAAGACCAGCAAGAGCTTTCAGGGCTGGCCCCTTCCTTGTGGGAGAAGGAGCCGGACGTTTGCCTTTTCGGAAAGAGGCTCTGCCGAGAACGAGCGCCGTGAGATATGCCGTCTAGGGTAAGCACAGATGCCCAGTGCTGTTGTGCCTGTGCGTAGGGTGCACGGGGACAGTGAAGACCAGCAAGAGCTTTCAGGGCTGGCCCCTTCCTTGTGGGAGAAGGAGCCGGACGTTTGCCTTTTCGGAAAGAGGCTCTGCCGAGAACGAGCGCCGTGAGATGCTGTGTCTCTGGGAAAGCACAGATGCCCAGTGCTGTTGTGCCTGTGGGTAGGGTGCACGGGGACAGTGAAGACCAGCAAGAGCTTTCAGGGCTGGCCCCTTCCTTGTGGGAGAAGGAGCCGGACGTTTGCCTTTTCGGAAAGAGGCTCTGCCGAGAACGAGCGCCGTGAGATATACCGTGTGTGGTTAAGCACAGATGCCCAGTGCTGTTGTGCCTGTGCGTAGGGTGCACGGGGCCAGTGAAGACCAGCAAGAGCTTTCAGGGCTGGCCCCTTCCTTGTGGGAGAAGGAGCCGGACGTTTGCCTTTTCGGAAAGAGGCTCTGCCGAGAACGAGCGCCGTGAGATGCTGAGTCTCTGGTTAAGCACAGATGCCCAGTGCTGTTGTGCCTGTGGGTAGGGTGCACGGGGACAGTGAAGACCAGCAAGAGCTTTCAGGGGTGGCCCCTTCCTTGTGGGAGAAGGAGCCGGACGTTTGCCTTTTCGGAAAGAGGCTCTGCCGAGAACGAGCGCCGTGAGATATGCCGTCTGTGGTTAAGCACAGATGCCCAGTGCTGTTGTGCCTGTGGGTAGGGTGTTTGGGGACGGTTAAGACAAGCAAGAGCTTTCAGGGCTGGCCCCTTCCTTGTGGGAGAAGGAGCCGGACGTTTGCCTTTTCGGAAAGAGGCTCTGCCGAGAACGAGCGCCGTGAGATGCTGAGTCTCTGGGAAAGCACAGATGCCCAGTGCTGTTGTGCCTGTGGTTAGGGTGCACGGGGACAGTGAAGACCAGCAAGAGCTTTCAGGGCTGGCCCCTTCCTTGTGGGAGAAGGAGCCGGACGTTTGCCTTTACGGAAAGAGGCTCTGCCGAGAACGAGCGCCGTGAGATGCTGAGTCTCTGGTTAAGCACAGATGCCCAGTGCTGTTGTGCCTGTGGGTAGGGTGCACGGGGACAGTGAAGACCAGCAAGAGCTTTCAGGGCTGGCCCCTTCCTTGTGGGAGAAGGAGCCGGACGTTTGCCTTTTCGGAAAGAGGCTCTGCCGAGAGCGATCGCCGTGAGATGCTGAGTCTCTGGTTAAGCACAGATGCCCAGTGCTGTTGTGCCTGTGGGTAGGGTGCACGGGGACAGTGAAGACCAGCAAGAGCTTTCAGGACTGGCCCCATCCTTGTGGGAGAAGGAGCTGGACGTTTGCCTTTTCGGAAAGAGGCTCTGCCGAGAACGAGCGCCGTGAGATGCTGAGTCTCTGGGAAAGCACAGATGCCCAGTGCTGTTGTGCCTGTGGGTAGGGTGCACGGGGACAGTGAAGACCAGCAAGAGCTTTCAGGGCTGGCCCCTTCCTTGTGGGAGAAGGAGCCGGACGTTTGCCTTTTCGGAAAGAGGCTCTGCCGAGAGCGAGCGCCGTGAGATATGCCGTCTGTGGTTAAGCACAGATGCCCAGTGCTGTTGTGCCTGTGGATAGGGTGTTTTGGGACGGTTAAGACCAGCAAGAGCTTTCAGGGCTGGCCCCTTCCTTGTGGGAGAAGGAGCCGGACATTTGCCTTTTCGGAAAGAGGCTCTGCCGAGAGCGAACGCAGTGACATGCTGAGTCTCTGGTTAAGCACAGATGCCCAGTGCTGTTGTGCCTGTGGTTAGGGTGCACGGGGCCAGTGAAGACCAGCAAGAGCTTTCAGGGCTGGCCCCTTCCTTGTGGGAGAAGGAGCCGGATGTTTGCCTTTTCGGAAAGAGGCTCTGCCGAGAACGAGCGCCGTGAGATGCTGAGTCTCTGGGAAAGGACAGATGCCCAGTGCTGTTGTGCCTGTGGGTAGGGTGCACGGGGACAGTGAAGACCAGCAAGAGCTTTCAGGGCTGGCCCCATCCTTGTGGGAGAAGGAGCTGGACGTTTGCCTTTTCGGAAAGAGGCTCTGCCGAGAACGAGCGCCGTGAGATGCTGAGTCTCTGGTTAAGCACAGATGCCCAGTGCTGTTGTGCCTGTGGGTAGGGTGCACGGGGACAGTGAAGACCAGCAAGAGCTTTCAGGGCTGGCCCCATCCTTGTGGGAGAAGGAGCTGGACGTTTGCCTTTTCGGAAAGAGGCTCTGCCGAGAACGAGCGCCGTGAGATGCTGTGTCTCTGGGAAAGCACAGATGCCCAGTGCTGTTGTGCCTGTGGGTAGGGTGCACGGGGACAGTGAAGACCAGCAAGAGCTTTCAGGGCTGGCCCCTTCCTTGTGGGAGAAGGAGCCGGACGTTTGCCTTTTCGGAAAGAGGCTCTGCCGAGAACGAGCGCCGTGAGATATGCCGTCTGTGGTTAAGCACAGATGCCCAGTGCTGTTGTGCCTGTGGGTAGGGTGCACGGGGACAGTGAAGACCAGCAAGAACTTTCAGGGCTGGCCCCTTCCTTGTGGGAGAAGGAGCCGGACGTTTGCCTTTTCGGAAAGAGGCTCTGCCGAGAACGAGCGCCGTGAGATGCTGAGTCTCTGGGAAAGCACAGATGCCCAGTGCTGTTGTGCCTGTGGTTAGGGTGCACGGGGACAGTGAAGACCAGCAAGAGCTTTCAGGGCTGGCCCCTTCCTTGTGGGAGAAGGAGCCGGACGTTTGCCTTTTCGGAAAGAGGCTCTGCCGAGAACGAGCGCCGTGAGATATGCCGTCTGTGGTTAAGCACAGATGCCCATTGCTGTTGTGCCTGTGGTTAGGGTGCACGGGGACAGTGAAGACCAGCAAGAGCTTTCAGGGCTGGCCCCTTCCTTGTGGGAGAAGGAGCCGGACGTTTGCCTTTTCGGAAAGAGGCTCTGCCGAGAACGAGCGCCGTGAGATGCTGTGTCTCTGGGAAAGCACAGATGCCCAGTGCTGTTGTGCCTGTGGGTAGGGTGCACGGGGACAGTGAAGACCAGCAAGAGCTTTCAGGGCTGGCCCCTTCCTTGTGGGAGAAGGAGCCGGACGTTTGCCTTTTCGGAAAGAGGCTCTGCCGAGAACGAGCGCCGTGAGATATGCCGTCTGTGGTTAAGCACAGATGCCCAGTGCTGTTGTGCCTGTGGGTAGGTTGCACGGGGCCAGTGAAGATCAGCAAGAGCTTTCAGGGCTGGCCCCTTCCTTGTGGGAGAAGGAGCCGGACGTTTGCCTTTTCGGAAAGAGGCTGTGCCGAGAGCGATCGCCGTGAGATATGCCGTCTGTGGTTAAGCACAGATGCCCAGTGCTGTTGTGCCTGTGGGTAGGGTGCACGGGGACAGTGAAGACCAGCAAGAGCTTTCAGGGCTGGCCCCTTCCTTGTGGGAGAAGGAGCCGGACGTTTGCCTTTTCGGAAAGAGGCTCTGCCGATAGCGAACGCCGTGAGATATGCCGTCTGTGGTTAAGCACAGATGCCCAGTGCTGTTGTGCCTGTGGATAGGGTGTTTCGGGACGGTTAAGACCAGCAAGAGCTTTCAGGGCTGGCCCCTTCCTTGTGGGAGAAGGAGCCGGACATTTGCCTTTTCGGAAAGAGGCTCTGCCGAGAGCGAACGCAGTGACATGCTGAGTCTCTGGGAAAGCACAGATGCCCAGTGCTGTTGTGCCTGTGGATAGGGTGCACGGGGCCAGTGAAGACCAGCAAGAGCTTTCAGGGCTGGCCCCTTCCTTGTGGGAGAAGGAGCCGGACGTTTGCCTTTTCGGAAAGAGGCTCTGCCGAGAACGAGCGCCGTGAGATGCTGAGTCTCTGGGAAAGCACAGATGCCCAGTGCTGTTGTGCCTGTGGGTAGGGTGCACGGGGACAGTGAAGACCAGCAAGAGCTTTCAGGGCTGGCCCCATCCTTGTGGGAGAAGGAGCCGGACGTTTGCCTTTTCGGAAAGAGGCTCTGCCGAGAACGAGCGCCGTGAGATATGCCGTCTAGGGTAAGCACAGATGCCCAGTGCTGTTGTGCCTGTGCGTAGGGTGCACGGGGACAGTGAAGACCAGCAAGAGCTTTCAGGGCTGGCCCCTTCCTTGTGGGAGAAGGAGCCGGACGTTTGCCTTTTCGGAAAGAGGCTCTGCCGAGAACGAGCGCCGTGAGATGCTGTGTCTCTGGGAAAGCACAGATGCCCAGTGCTGTTGTGCCTGTGGGTAGGGTGCACGGGGACAGTGAAGACCAGCAAGAGCTTTCAGGGCTGGCCCCTTCCTTGTGGGAGAAGGAGCCGGACGTTTGCCTTTTCGGAAAGAGGCTCTGCCGAGAACGAGCGCCGTGAGATATACCGTGTGTGGTTAAGCACAGATGCCCAGTGCTGTTGTGCCTGTGCGTAGGGTGCACGGGGCCAGTGAAGACCAGCAAGAGCTTTCAGGGCTGGCCCCTTCCTTGTGGGAGAAGGAGCCGGACGTTTGCCTTTTCGGAAAGAGGCTCTGCCGAGAACGAGCGCCGTGAGATGCTGAGTCTCTGGTTAAGCACAGATGCCCAGTGCTGTTGTGCCTGTGGGTAGGGTGCACGGGGCCAGTGAAGACCAGCAAGAGCTTTCAGGGCTGGCCCCTTCCTTGTGGGAGAAGGAGCCGGACGTTTGCCTTTTCGGAAAGAGGCTCTGCCGAGAACGAGCGCCGTGAGATATGCCGTCTGTGGTTAAGCACAGATGCCCAGTGCTGTTGTGCCTGTGGGTAGGGTGTTTGGGGACGGTTAAGACAAGCAAGAGCTTTCAGGGCTGGCCCCTTCCTTGTGGGAGAAGGAGCCGGACGTTTGCCTTTTCGGAAAGAGGCTCTGCCGAGAACGAGCGCCGTGAGATGCTGAGTCTCTGGGAAAGCACAGATGCCCAGTGCTGTTGTGCCTGTGGTTAGGGTGCACGGGGACAGTGAAGACCAGCAAGAGCTTTCAGGGCTGGCCCCTTCCTTGTGGGAGAAGGAGCCGGACGTTTGCCTTTACGGAAAGAGGCTCTGCCGAGAACGAGCGCCGTGAGATGCTGAGTCTCTGGTTAAGCACAGATGCCCAGTGCTGTTGTGCCTGTGGGTAGGGTGCACGGGGCCAGTGAAGACCAGCAAGAGCTTTCAGGGCTGGCCCCTTCCTTGTGGGAGAAGGAGCCGGACGTTTGCCTTTTCGGAAAGAGGCTCTGCCGAGAGCGATCGCCGTGAGATGCTGAGTCTCTGGTTAAGCACAGATGCCCAGTGCTGTTGTGCCTGTGGGTAGGGTGCACGGGGACAGTGAAGACCAGCAAGAGCTTTCAGGACTGGCCCCATCCTTGTGGGAGAAGGAGCTGGACGTTTGCCTTTTCGGAAAGAGGCTCTGCCGAGAACGAGCGCCGTGAGATGCTGAGTCTCTGGGAAAGCACAGATGCCCAGTGCTGTTGTGCCTGTGGGTAGGGTGCACGGGGACAGTGAAGACCAGCAAGAGCTTTCAGGGCTGGCCCCTTCCTTGTGGGAGAAGGAGCCGGACGTTTGCCTTTTCGGAAAGAGGCTCTGCCGAGAACGAGCGCCGTGAGATATGCCGTCTGTGGTTAAGCACAGATGCCCAGTGCTGTTGTGCCTGTGGATAGGGTGTTTTGGGACGGTTAAGACCAGCAAGAGCTTTCAGGGCTGGCCCCTTCCTTGTGGGAGAAGGAGCCGGACATTTGCCTTTTCGGAAAGAGGCTCTGCCGAGAGCGAACGCAGTGACATGCTGAGTCTCTGGTTAAGCACAGATGCCCAGTGCTGTTGTGCCTGTGGTTAGGGTGCACGGGGCCAGTGAAGACCAGCAAGAGCTTTCAGGGCTGGCCCCTTCCTTGTGGGAGAAGGAGCCGGACGTTTGCCTTTTCGGAAAGAGGCTCTGCCGAGAACGAGCGCCGTGAGATGCTGAGTCTCTGGGAAAGGACAGATGCCCAGTGCTGTTGTGCCTGTGGGTAGGGTGCACGGGGACAGTGAAGACCAGCAAGAGCTTTCAGGGCTGGCCCCATCCTTGTGGGAGAAGGAGCTGGACGTTTTCCTTTTCGGAAAGAGGCTCTGCCGAGAACGAGCGCCGTGAGATGCTGAGTCTCTGGTTAAGCACAGATGACCAGTGCTGTTGTGCCTGTGGGTAGGGTGCACGGGGACAGTGAAGACCAGCAAGAGCTTTCAGGGCTGGCCCCTTCCTTGTGGGAGAAGGAGCCGGACGTTTGCCTTTTCGGAAAGAGGCTCTGCCGAGAACGAGCGCCGTGAGATGCTGTGTCTCTGGGAAAGCACAGATGCCCAGTGCTGTTGTGCCTGTGGGTAGGGTGCACGGGGACAGTGAAGACCAGCAAGAGCTTTCAGGGCTGGCCCCTTCCTTGTGGGAGAAGGAGCCGGACGTTTGCCTTTTCGGAAAGAGGCTCTGCCGAGAACGAGCGCCGTGAGATATGCCGTCTGTGGTTAAGCACAGATGCCCATTGCTGTTGTGCCTGTGGGTAGGGTGCACGGGGACAGTGAAGACCAGCAAGAGCTTTCAGGGCTGGCCCCTTCCTTGTGGGAGAAGGAGCCGGACGTTTGCCTTTTCGGAAAGAGGCTCTGCCGAGAACGAGCGCCGTGAGATGCTGTGTCTCTGGGAAAGCACAGATGCCCAGTGCTGTTGTGCCTGTGGGTAGGGTGCACGGGGACAGTGAAGACCAGCAAGAGCTTTCAGGGCTGGCCCCTTCCTTGTGGGAGAAGGAGCCGGACGTTTGCCTTTTCGGAAAGAGGCTCTGCCGAGAACGAGCGCCGTGAGATATGCCGTCTGTGGTTAAGCACAGATGCCCAGTGCTGTTGTGCCTGTGGGTAGGTTGCACGGGGCCAGTGAAGATCAGCAAGAGCTTTCAGGGCTGGCCCCTTCCTTGTGGGAGAAGGAGCCGGACGTTTGCCTTTTCGGAAAGAGGCTGTGCCGAGAGCGATCGCCGTGAGATATGCCGTCTGTGGTTAAGCACAGATGCCCAGTGCTGTTGTGCCTGTGGGTAGGGTGCACGGGGACAGTGAAGACCAGCAAGAGCTTTCAGGGCTGGCCCCTTCCTTGTGGGAGAAGGAGCCGGACGTTTGCCTTTTCGGAAAGAGGCTCTGCCGATAGCGAACGCCGTGAGATATGCCGTCTGTGGTTAAGCACAGATGCCCAGTGCTGTTGTGCCTGTGGATAGGGTGTTTCGGGACGGTTAAGACCAGCAAGAGCTTTCAGGGCTGGCCCCTTCCTTGTGGGAGAAGGAGCCGGACATTTGCCTTTTCGGAAAGAGGCTCTGCCGAGAGCGAACGCAGTGACATGCTGAGTCTCTGGGAAAGCACAGATGCCCAGTGCTGTTGTGCCTGTGGATAGGGTGCACGGGGCCAGTGAAGACCAGCAAGAGCTTTCAGGGCTGGCCCCTTCCTTGTGGGAGAAGGAGCCGGACGTTTGCCTTTTCGGAAAGAGGCTCTGCCGAGAACGAGCGCCGTGAGATGCTGAGTCTCTGGGAAAGGACAGATGCCCAGTGCTGTTGTGCCTGTGGGTAGGGTGCACGGGGACAGTGAAGACCAGCAAGAGCTTTCAGGGCTGGCCCCATCCTTGTGGGAGAAGGAGCTGGACGTTTGCCTTTTCGGAAAGAGGCTCTGCCGAGAACGAGCGCCGTGAGATGCTGAGTCTCTGGTTAAGCACAGATGCCCAGTGCTGTTGTGCCTGTGGGTAGGGTGCACGGGGACAGTGAAGACCAGCAAGAGCTTTCAGGGCTGGCCCCTTCCTTGTGGGAGAAGGAGCCGGACGTTTGCCTTTTCGGAAAGAGGCTCTGCCGAGAACGAGCGCCGTGAGATGCTGTGTCTCTGGGAAAGCACAGATGCCCAGTGCTGTTGTGCCTGTGGGTAGGGTGCACGGGGACAGTGAAGACCAGCAAGAGCTTTCAGGGCTGGCCCCTTCCTTGTGGGAGAAGGAGCCGGACGTTTGCCTTTTCGGAAAGAGGCTCTGCCGAGAACGAGCGCCGTGAGATATGCCGTCTGTGGTTAAGCACAGATGCCCAGTGCTGTTGTGCCTGTGCGTAGGGTGCACGGGGCCAGTGAAGACCAGCAAGAGCTTTCAGGGCTGGCCCCTTCCTTGTGGGAGAAGGAGCCGGACGTTTGCCTTTTCGGAAAGAGGCTCTGCCGAGAACGAGCGCCGTGAGATATGCCGTCTGTGGTTAAGCACAGATGCCCAGTGCTGTTGTGCCTGTGCGTAGGGTGCACGGGGCCAGTGAAGACCAGCAAGAGCTTTCAGGGCTGGCCCCTTCCTTGTGGGAGAAGGAGCCGGACGTTTGCCTTTTCGGAAAGAGGCTCTGCCGAGAACGATCGCCGTGAGATGCTGAGTCTCTGGGAAAGCACAGATGCCCAGTGCTGTTGTGCCTGTGGGTAGGGTGCACGGGGACAGTGAAGACCAGCAAGAGCTTTCAGGGCTGGCCCCTTCCTTGTGGGAGAAGGAGCCGGACGTTTGCCTTTTCGGAAAGAGGCTCTGCCGAGAACGAGCGCCGTGAGATGCTGAGTCTCTGGGAAAGCACAGATGCCCAGTGCTGTTGTGCCTGTGGGTAGGGTGCACGGGGACAGTGAAGACCAGCAAGAGCTTTCAGGGCTGGCCCCTTCCTTGTGGGAGAAGGAGCCGGACGTTTGCCTTTTCGGAAAGAGGCTGTGCCGAGAGCGATCGCAGTGAGATATGCCGTCTGTGGTTAAGCACAGATGCCCAGTGCTGTTGTGCCTGTGGGTAGGGTGCACGGGGACAGTGAAGACCAGCAAGAGCTTTCAGGGCTGCCCCCTTCCTTGTGGGAGAAGGAGCCGGACGTTTGCCTTTTCGGAAAGAGGCTCTGCCGATAGCGAACGCCGTGAGATATGCCGTCTGTGGTTAAGCACAGATGCCCAGTGCTGTTGTGCCTGTGGATAGGGTGCACGGGGACAGTGAAGACCAGCAAGAGCTTTCAGGGCTGGCCCCTTCCTTGTGGGAGAAGGAGCCGGACATTTGCCTTTTCGGAAAGAGGCTCTGCCGAGAGCGAACGCAGTGACATGCTGAGTCTCTGGGAAAGCACAGATGCCCAGTGCTGTTGTGCCTGTGGGTAGGGTGCACGGGGACAGTGAAGACCAGCAAGAGCTTTCAGGGCTGGCCCCTTCCTTGTGGGAGAAGGAGCTGGACGTTTGCCTTTTCGGAAAGAGGCTCTGCCGAGAACGAGCGCCGTGAGATGCTGAGTCTCTGGGAAAGGACAGATGCCCAGTGCTGTTGTGCCTGTGGGTAGGGTGCACGGAGACAGTGAAGACCAGCAAGAGCTTTCAGGGCTGGCCCCATCCTTGTGGGAGAAGGAGCTGGACGTTTGCCTTTTCGGAAAGAGGCTCTGCCGAGAACGAGCGCCGTGAGATGCTGAGTCTCTGGTTAAGCACAGATGCCCAGTGCTGTTGTGCCTGTGGGTAGGGTGCACGGGGACAGTGAAGACCAGCAAGAGCTTTCAGGGCTGGCCCCTTCCTTGTGGGAGAAGGAGCCGGACGTTTGCCTTTTCGGAAAGAGGCTCTGCCGAGAACGAGCGCCGTGAGATGCTGTGTCTCTGGGAAAGCACAGATGCCCAGTGCTGTTGTGCCTGTGGGTAGGGTGCACGGGGACAGTGAAGACCAGCAAGAGCTTTCAGGGCTGGCCCCTTCCTTGTGGGAGAAGGAGCCGGACGTTTGCCTTTTCGGAAAGAGGCTCTGCCGAGAACGAGCGCCGTGAGATATGCCGTCTGTGGTTAAGCACAGATGCCCAGTGCTGTTGTGCCTGTGCGTAGGGTGCACGGGGACAGTGAAGACCAGCAAGAGCTTTCTGGGCTGGCCCCTTCCTTGTGGGAGAAGGAGCCGGATGTTTGCCTTTTCGGAAAGAGGCTCTGCCGAGAACGAGCGCCGTGAGATATGCCGTCTGTGGTTAAGCACAGATGCCCAGTGCTGTTGTGCCTGTGCGTAGGGTGCACGGGGCCAGTGAAGACCAGCAAGAGCTTTCAGGGCTGGCCCCTTCCTTGTGGGAGAAGGAGCCGGACGTTTGCCTTTTCGGAAAGAGGCTCTGCCGAGAACGAGCGCCGTGAGATGCTGAGTCTCTGGGAAAGCACAGATGCCCAGTGCTGTTGTGCCTGTGGTTAGGGTGCACGGGGACAGTGAAGACCAGCAAGAGCTTTCAGGGCTGGCCCCTTCCTTGTGGGAGAAGGAGCCGGACGTTTGCCTTTTCGGAAAGAGGCTGTGCCGAGAACGAGCGCCGTGAGATGCTGTGTCTCTGGGAAAGCACAGATGCCCAGTGCTGTTGTGCCTGTGGGTAGGGTGCACGGGGACAGTGAAGACCAGCAAGAGCTTTCAGGGCTGGCCCCTTCCTTGTGGGAGAAGGAGCCGGACGTTTGCCTTTTTGGAAAGAGGCTCTGCCGATAGCGAACGCCGTGAGATATGCCGTCTGTGGTTAAGCACAGATGCCCAGTGCTGTTGTGCCTGTGGGTAGGGTGCACGGGGACAGTGAAGACCAGCAAGAGCTTTCAGCGCTGGCCCCTTCCTTGTGGGAGAAGGAGCCGGACGTTTGCCTTTTCGGAAAGAGGCTCTGCTGAGAACGAGCGCCGTGAGATATGCCGTCAGTGGTTAAGCACAGATGCCCAGTGCTGTTGTGCCTGTAGATAGGGTGCACAGGGACAGTGAAGACCAGCAGGAGTTTTCAGGGCTGGCCCCTTCCTTGTGGGAGAAGGAGCCGGACGTTTGCCTTTTCGGAAAGAGGCTCTGCCGAGAACGAGCGCCGTGAGATGCTGAGTCTCTGGGAAAGCACAGATGCCCAGTGCTGTTGTGCCTGTGCGTAGGGTGCACGGGGCCAGTGAAGACCAGCAAGAGCTTTCAGGGCTGGCCCCTTCCTTGTGGGAGAAGGAGCCGGACGTTTGCCTTTTCGGAAAGAGGCTCTGCCGAGAACGAGCGCCGTGAGATGCTGAGTCTCTGGGAAAGCACAGATGCCCAGTGCTGTTGTGCCTGTGGGTAGGGTGCACGGGGACAGTGAAGACCAGCAAGAGCTTCCAGGGCTGGCCCCTTCCTTGTGGGAGAAGGAGCCGGACGTTTGCCTTTTCGGAAAGAGGCTCTGCCGAGAACGAGCGCCGTGAGATATGCCGTCTGTGGTTAAGCACAGATGCCCAGTGCTGTTGTGCCTGTGGATAGGGTGTTTGGGGACGGTTAAGACCAGCAAGAGCTTTCAGGGCTGGCCCCTTCCTTGTGGGAGAAGGAGCCGGACATTTGCCTTTTCGGAAAGAGGCTCTGCCGAGAGCGAACGCAGTGACATGCTGAGTCTCTGGTTAAGCACAGATGCCCAGTGCTGTTGTGCCTGTGGTTAGGGTGCACGGGGACAGTGAAGACCAGCAAGAGCTTTCAGGACTGGCCCCATCCTTGTGGGAGAAGGAGCTGGACGTTTGCCTTTTCGGAAAGAGGCTCTGCCGAGAACGAGCGCCGTGAGATGCTGAGTCTCTGGTTAAGCACAGATGCCCAGTGCTGTTGTGCCTGTGGGTAGGGTGCACGGGGACAGTGAAGACCAGCAAGAGCTTTCAGGGCTGGCCCCTTCCTTGTGGGAGAAGGAGCCGGACGTTTGCCTTTTCGGAAAGAGGCTCTGCCGAGAACGAGCGCCGTGAGATGCTGAGTCTCTGGGAAAGCACAGATGCCCATTGCTGTTGTGCCTGTGGTTAGGGTGCACGGGGACAGTGAAGACCAGCAAGAGCTTTCAGGGCTGGCCCCTTCCTTGTGGGAGAAGGAGCCGGACGTTTGCCTTTTCGGAAAGAGGCTCTGCCGAGAACGAGCGCCGTGAGATGCTGAGTCTCTGGGAAAGCACAGATGCCCAGTGCTGTTGTGCCTGTGGGTAGGGTGCACGGGGACAGTGAAGACCAGCAAGAGCTTCCAGGGCTGGCCCCTTCCTTGTGGGAGAAGGAGCCGGACGTTTGCCTTTTCGGAAAGAGGCTCTGCCGAGAACGAGCGCCGTGAGATATGCCGTCTGTGGTTAAGCACAGATGCCCAGTGCTGTTGTGCCTGTGGATAGGGTGTTTGGGGACGGTTAAGACCAGCAAGAGCTTTCAGGGCTGGCCCCTTCCTTGTGGGAGAAGGAGCCGGACATTTGCCTTTTCGGAAAGAGGCTCTGCCGAGAGCGAACGCAGTGACATGCTGAGTCTCTGGTTAAGCACAGATGCCCAGTGCTGTTGTGCCTGTGGTTAGGGTGCACGGGGACAGTGAAGACCAGCAAGAGCTTTCAGGACTGGCCCCATCCTTGTGGGAGAAGGAGCTGGACGTTTGCCTTTTCGGAAAGAGGCTCTGCCGAGAACGAGCGCCGTGAGATGCTGAGTCTCTGGGAAAGCACAGATGCCCAGTGCTGTTGTGCCTGTGGGTAGGGTGCACGGGGACAGTGAAGACCAGCAAGAGCTTTCAGGGCTGGCCCCTTCCTTGTGGGAGAAGGAGCCGGAAGTTTGCCTTTTCGGAAAGAGGCTCTGCCGAGAACGAGCGCTGTGAGATGCTGTGTCTCTGGGAAAGCACAGATGCCCAGTGCTGTTGTGCCTGTGGGTAGGGTGCACGGGGACAGTGAAGACCAGCTGGAGTTTTCAGGGCTGGCCCCTTCCTTGTGGGAGAAGGAGCCGGACGTTTGCCTTTTCAGAAAGAGGCTCTGCCGAGAACGAGCGCCGTGAGATATGCCGTCTGTGGTTAAGCACAGATGCTCATTGCTGCTGTGCCTGTGGATAGGGTGCACGGGGCCAGTGAAGACCAGCAAGAGCTTTCAGGGCTGGCCCCTTCCTTGTGGGAGAAGGAGCCGGACGTTTGCCTTTTCGGAAAGAGGCTCTGCCGAGAACGAGCGCCGTGAGATATGCCGTCTGTGGTTAAGCACAGATGCCCAGTGCTGTTGTGCCTGTGGGTAGGGTGCACGGGGACAGTGAAGACCAGCAAGAGCTTTCAGGACTGGCCCCATCCTTGTGGGAGAAGGAGCTGGACGTTTGCCTTTTCGGAAAGAGGCTCTGCCGAGAACGAGCGCCGTGAGATGCTGAGTGTCTGGTTAAGCACAGATGCCCAGTGCTGTTGTGCCTGTGGATAGGGTGTTTGGGGACGGTTAAGAGCAGCAAGAGCTTTCAGGGCTGGCCCCTTCCTTGTGGGAGAAGGAGCCGGACGTTTGCCTTTTCGGAAAGAGGCTCTGCCGATAGCGAACGCCGTGAGATATGCCGTCTGTGGTTAAGCACAGATGCCCAGTGCTGTTGTGCCTGTGGATAGGGTGTTTGGGGACGGTTAAGACCAGCAAGAGCTTTCAGGGCTGGCCCCTTCCTTGTGGGAGAAGGAGCCGGACGTTTGCCTTTTCGGAAAGAGGCTCTGCCGAGAACGATCGCCGTGAGATGCTGAGTCTCTGGGAAAGCACAGATGCCCAGTGCTGTTGTGCCTGTGGGTAGGGTGCACGGGGCCAGTGAAGACCAGCAAGAGCTTTCAGGGCTGGCCCCTTCCTTGTGGGAGAAGGAGCCGGACGTTTGCCTTTTCGGAAAGAGGCTCTGCCGAGAACGAGCGCCGTGAGATGCTGTGTCTCTGGGAAAGCACAGATGCCCAGTGCTGTTGTGCCTGTGGGTAGGGTGCACGGGGACAGTGAAGACCAGCAAGAGCTTTCAGGGCTGGCCCCTTCCTTGTGGGAGAAGGAGCCGGACGTTTGCCTTTTCGGAAAGAGGCTCTGCCGATAGCGAACGCCGTGAGATATGCCGTCTGTGGTTAAGCACAGATGCCCAGTGCTGTTGTGCCTGTGGGTAGGGTGCACGGGGACAGTGAAGACCAGCAAGAGCTTTCAGGGCTGGCCCCTTCCTTGTGGGAGAAGGAGCCGGACGTTTGCCTTTTCGGAAAGAGGCTCTGCCGAGAACGAGCGCCGTGAGATATGCCGTCAGTGGTTAAGCACAGATGCCCAGTGCTGTTGTGCCTGTAGATAGGGTGCACGGGGACAGTGAAGACCAGCAAGAGTTTTCAGGGCTGGCCCCTTCCTTGTGGGAGAAGGAGCCGGACGTTTGCCTTTTCGGAAAGAGGCTCTGCCGATAGCGAACGCCGTGAGATATGCCGTCTGTGGTTAAGCACAGATGCCCAGTGCTGTTGTGCCTGTGGGTAGGGTGCACGGGGACAGTGAAGACCAGCAAGAGCTTTCAGCGCTGGCCCCTTCCTTGTGGGAGAAGGAGCCGGACGTTTGCCTTTTCGGAAAGAGGCTCTGCCGAGAACGAGCGCCGTGAGATATGCCGTCAGTGGTTAAGCACAGATGCCCAGTGCTGTTGTGCCTGTAGATAGGGTGCACGGGGACAGTGAAGACCAGCAAGAGTTTTCAGGGCTGGCCCCTTCCTTGTGGGAGAAGGAGCCGGACGTTTGCCTTTTCGGAAAGAGGCTCTGCCGAGAACGAGCGCCGTGAGATGCTGAGTCTCTGGGAAAGCACAGATGCCCAGTGCTGTTGTGCCTGTGGGTAGGGTGCACGGGGCCAGTGAAGACCAGCAAGAGCTTTCAGGGCTGGCCCCTTCCTTGTGGGAGAAGGAGCCGGACGTTTGCCTTTTCGGAAAGAGGCTCTGCCGAGAACGAGCGCCGTGAGATGCTGAGTCTCTGGGAAAGCACAGATGCCCAGTGCTGTTGTGCCTGTGGTTAGGGTGCACGGGGACAGTGAAGACCAGCAAGAGCTTCCAGGGCTGGCCCCTTCCTTGTGGGAGAAGGAGCCGGACGTTTGCCTTTTCGGAAAGAGGCTCTGCCGAGAACGAGCGCCGTGAGATATGCCGTCTGTGGTTAAGCACAGATGCCCAGTGCTGTTGTGCCTGTGGGTAGGGTGCACGGGGACAGTGAAGACCAGCAAGAGCTTTCAGGGCTGGCCCCTTCCTTGTGGGAGAAGGAGCCGGACATTTGCCTTTTCGGAAAGAGGCTCTGCCGAGAGCGAACGCAGTGAGATGCTGAGTCTCTGGTTAAGCACAGATGCCCAGTGCTGTTGTGCCTGTGGGTAGGGTGCACGGGGACAGTGAAGACCAGCAAGAGCTTTCAGGACTGGCCCCATCCTTGTGGGAGAAGGAGCTGGACGTTTGCCTTTTCGGAAAGAGGCTCTGCCGAGAACGAGCGCCGTGAGATGCTGAGTCTCTGGTTAAGCACAGATGCCCAGTGCTGTTGTGCCTGTGGGTAGGGTGCACGGGGACAGTGAAGACCAGCAAGAGCTTTCAGGGCTGGCCCCTTCCTTGTGGGAGAAGGAGCCGGACGTTTGCCTTTTCGGAAAGAGGCTCTGCCGAGAACGAGCGCCGTGAGATGCTGTGTCTCTGGGAAAGCACAGATGCCCAGTGCTGTTGTGCCTGTGGGTAGGGTGCATGGGGACAGTGAAGACCAGCAAGAGCTTTCAGGGCTGGCCCCTTCCTTGTGGGAGAAGGAGCCGGACGTTTGCCTTTTCGGAAAGAGGCTCTGCCGAGAACGAGCGCCGTGAGATATGCCGTCTAGGTTAAGCACAGATGCCCAGTGCTGTTGTGCCTGTGCGTAGGGTGCACGGGGCCAGTGAAGACCAGCAAGAGCTTTCAGGGGTGGCCCCTTCCTTGTGGGAGAAGGAGCCGGACGTTTGCCTTTTCGGAAAGAGGCTCTGCCGAGAACGAGCGCCGTGAGATGCTGTGTCTCTGGGAAAGCACAGATGCCCAGTGCTGTTGTGCCTGTGGGTAGGGTGCACGGGGACAGTGAAGACCAGCAAGAGCTTTCAGGGCTGGCCCCTTCCTTGTGGGAGAAGGAGCCGGACGTTTGCCTTTTCGGAAAGAGGCTCTGCCGAGAACGAGCGCTGTGAGATATGCCGTCTGTGGTTAAGCACAGATGCCCAGTGCTGTTGTGCCTGTGCGTAGGGTGCACGGGGCCAGTGAAGACCAGCAAGAGCTTTCAGGGCTGGCCCCTTCCTTGTGGGAGAAGGAGCCGGACGTTTGCCTTTTCGGAAAGAGGCTCTGCCGAGAACGAGCGCCGTGAGATGCTGAGTCTCTGGGAAAGCACAGATGCCCAGTGCTGTTGTGCCTGTGGTTAGGGTGCACGGGGACAGTGAAGACCAGCAAGAGCTTTCAGCGCTGGCCCCTTCCTTGTGGGAGAAGGAGCCGGACGTTTGCCTTTTCGGAAAGAGGCTCTGCCGAGAACGAGCGCCGTGAGATATGCCGTCTGTGGTTAAGCACAGATGCCCAGTGCTGTTGTGCCTGTGGATAGGGTGTTTGGGGACGGTTAAGACCAGCAAGAGCTTTCAGGGCTGGCCCCTTCCTTGTGGGAGAAGGAGCCGGACGTTTGCCTTTTCGGAAAGAGGCTCTGCCGAGAACGAGCGCCGTGAGATGCTGAGTCTCTGGGAAAGCACAGATGCCCAGTGCTGTTGTGCCTGTGGGTAGGGTGCACGGGGACAGTGAAGACCAGCAAGAGCTTTCAGGGCTGGCCCCTTCCTTGTGGGAGAAGGAGACAGACGTTTGCCTTTTCGGAAAGAGGCTCTGCCGAGAACGAGCGACATGAGATATGCCGTCTGTGGTTAAGCACAGATGCCCAGTGCTGTTGTGCCTGTGGGTAGGGTGCACGGGGCCAGTGAAGACCAGCAAGAGCTTTCAGGGCTGGCCCCTTCCTTGTGGGAGAAGGAGCCGGACGTTTGCCTTTTCGGAAAGAGGCTCTGCCGAGAACGAGCGCTGTGAGATGCTGAGTCTCTGGGAAAGCACAGATGCCCAGTGCTGTTGTGCCTGTGGGTAGGGTGCACGGGGACAGTGAAGACCAGCTGGAGTTTTCAGGGCTGGCCCCTTCCTTGTGGGAGAAGGAGCCGGACGTTTGCCTTTTTGGAAAGAGGCACTGCCGAGAACGAGCGCCATGAGATATGCCGTCTGCGGTTAAGCACAGATGCCCAGTGCTGTTGTGCCTGTGGGTAGGGTGCACGGGGACAGTGAAGACCAGCAAGAGTTTTCAGGGCTGGCCCCTTCCTTGTGGGAGAAGGAGCCGGACGTTTGCCTTTTCGGAAAGAGGCTCTGCCGAGAACGAGCGCCGTGAGATGCTGAGTCTCTGGTTAAGCACAGATGCCCAGTGCTGTTGTGCCTGTGGGTAGGGTGCACGGGGCCAGTGAAGACCAGCAAGAGCTTTCAGGGCTGGCCCCTTCCTTGTGGGAGAAGGAGCCGGACGTTTGCCTTTTCGGAAAGAGGCTCTGCCGAGAACGAGCGCCGTGAGATGCTGTGTCTCTGGGAAAGCACAGATGCCCAGTGCTGTGGTGCCTGTGGGTAGGGTGCACGGGGACAGTGAAGACCAGCAAGAGCTTTCAGGGCTGGCCCCTTCCTTGTGGGAGAAGGAGACAGACGTTTGCCTTTTCGGAAAGAGGCTCTGCCGAGAACGAGCGACATGAGATATGCCGTCTGTGGTTAAGCACAGATGCCCAGTGCTGTTGTGCCTGTGGGTAGGGTGCACGGGGACAGTGAAGACCAGCAAGAGCTTTCAGGGCTGGCCCCTTCCTTGTGGGAGAAGGAGCCGGACGTTTGCCTTTTCGGAAAGAGGCTCTGCCGAGAACGAGCGCCGTGAGATGCTGAGTCTCTGGGAAAGCACAGATGCCCAGTGCTGTTGTGCCTGTGGTTATGGTGCACGGGGACAGTGAAGACCAGCAAGAGCTTTCAGGGCTGGCCCCTTCCTTGTGGGAGAAGGAGCCGGACGTTTGCCTTTTCGGAAAGAGGCTCTGCCGAGAACGAGCGCCGTGAGATATGCCGTCTGTGGTTAAGCACAGATGCCCAGTGCTGTTGTGCCTGTGGGTAGGGTGCACGGGGACAGTGAAGACCAGCAAGAGCTTTCAGGGCTGGCCCCTTCCTTGTGGGAGAAGGAGCCGGACGTTTGCCTTTTCGGAAAGAGGCTCTGCCGAGAACGAGCGCCGTGAGATGCTGTGTCTCTGGGAAAGCACAGATGCCCAGTGCTGTTGTGCCTGTGGATAGGGTGCACGGGGACAGTGAAGACCAGCAAGAGCTTTCAGGGCTGGCCCCTTCCTTGTGGGAGAAGGAGCCGGACGTTTGCCTTTTCGGAAAGAGGCTCTGCCGAGAACGAGCGCCGTGAGATATGCCGTCTGTGGTTAAGCACAGATGCCCAGTGCTGTTGTGCCTGTGGGTAGGGTGCACGGGGCCAGTGAAGACCAGCAAGAGCTTTCAGGGCTGGCCCCTTCCTTGTGGGAGAAGGAGCCGGACGTTTGCCTTTTCGGAAAGAGGCTCTGCCGAGAACGAGCGCCGTGAGATATGCCGTCTGTGGTTAAGCACAGATGCCCAGTGCTGTTGTGCCTGTGGATAGGGTGTTTGGGGACGGTTAAGACCAGCAAGAGCTTTCAGGGCTGGCCCCTTCCTTGTGGGAGAAGGAGCCGGACGTTTGCCTTTTCGGAAAGAGGCTCTGCCGAGAACGATCGCCGTGAGATGCTGAGTCTCTGGGAAAGCACAGATGCCCAGTGCTGTTGTGCCTGTGGGTAGGGTGCACGGGGACAGTGAAGACCAGCAAGAGCTTTCAGGGGTGGCCCCTTCCTTGTGGGAGAAGGAGCCGGACGTTTGCCTTTTCGGAAAGAGGCTCTGCCGAGAACGAGCGCCGTGAGATATGCCGTCAGTGGTTAAGCACAGATGCCCAGTGCTGTTGTGCCTGTGGGTAGGGTGCACGGGGACAGTGAAGACCAGCAAGAGCTTTCAGGGCTGGCCCCTTCCTTGTGGGAGAAGGAGCCGGACGTTTGCCTTTTTGGAAAGAGGCTCTGCCGAGAGCGATCGCCGTGAGATGCTGAGTCTCTGGTTAAGCACAGATGCCCAGTGCTGTTGTGCCTGTGGGTAGGGTGCACGGGAACAGTGAAGACCAGCAAGAGCTTTCAGGACTGGCCCCATCCTTGTGGGAGAAGGAGCTGGACGTTTGCCTTTTCGGAAAGAGGCTCTGCCGAGAACGAGCGCCGTGAGATGCTGAGTCTCTGGTTAAGCACAGATGCCCAGTGCTGTTGTGCCTGTGGGTAGGGTGCACGGGGACAGTGAAGACCAGCAAGAGCTTTCAGGGCTGGCCCCTTCCTTGTGGGAGAAGGAGCCGGACGTTTGCCTTTTCGGAAAGAGGCTCTGCCGAGAACGAGCGCCGTGAGATGCTGTGTCTCTGGGAAAGCACAGATGCCCAGTGCTGTGGTGCCTGTGGGTAGGGTGCACGGGGACAGTGAAGACCAGCAAGAGCTTTCAGGGCTGGCCCCTTCCTTGTGGGAGAAGGAGCCGGACGTTTGCCTTTTCGGAAAGAGGCTCTGCCGAGAACGAGCGACATGAGATATGCCGTCTGTGGTTAAGCACAGATGCCCAGTCCTGTTGTGCCTGTGCGTAGGGTGCACGGGGCCAGTGAAGACCAGCAAGAGCTTTCAGGGCTGGCCCCTTCCTTGTGGGAGAAGGAGCCGGACGTTTGCCTTTTCGGAAAGAGGCTCTGCCGAGAACGAGCGCCGTGAGATGCTGAGTCTCTGGGAAAGCACAGATGCCCAGTGCTGTTGTGCCTGTGGTTATGGTGCACGGGGACAGTGAAGACCAGCAAGAGCTTTCAGGGCTGGCCCCTTCCTTGTGGGAGAAGGAGCCGGACGTTTGCCTTTTCGGAAAGAGGCTCTGCCGAGAACGAGCGCCGTGAGATATGCCGTCTGTGGTTAAGCACAGATGCCCAGTGCTGTTGTGCCTGTGGGTAGGGTGCACGGGGACAGTGAAGACCAGCAAGAGCTTTCAGGGCTGGCCCCTTCCTTGTGGGAGAAGGAGCCGGACGTTTGCCTTTTCGGAAAGAGGCTCTGCCGAGAACGAGCGCCGTGAGATGCTGTGTCTCTGGGAAAGCACAGATGCCCAGTGCTGTTGTGCCTGTGGATAGGGTGCACGGGGACAGTGAAGACCAGCAAGAGCTTTCAGGGCTGGCCCCTTCCTTGTGGGAGAAGGAGCCGGACGTTTGCCTTTTCGGAAAGAGGCTCTGCCGAGAACGAGCGCCGTGAGATATGCCGTCTGTGGTTAAGCACAGATGCCCAGTGCTGTTGTGCCTGTGGGTAGGGTGCACGGGGCCAGTGAAGACCAGCAAGAGCTTTCAGGGCTGGCCCCTTCCTTGTGGGAGAAGGAGCCGGACGTTTGCCTTTTCGGAAAGAGGCTCTGCCGAGAACGAGCGCCGTGAGATATGCCGTCTGTGGTTAAGCACAGATGCCCAGTGCTGTTGTGCCTGTGGATAGGGTGTTTGGGGACGGTTAAGACCAGCAAGAGCTTTCAGGGCTGGCCCCTTCCTTGTGGGAGAAGGAGCCGGACGTTTGCCTTTTCGGAAAGAGGCTCTGCCGAGAACGATCGCCGTGAGATGCTGAGTCTCTGGGAAAGCACAGATGCCCAGTGCTGTTGTGCCTGTGGGTAGGGTGCACGGGGACAGTGAAGACCAGCAAGAGCTTTCAGGGGTGGCCCCTTCCTTGTGGGAGAAGGAGCCGGACGTTTGCCTTTTCGGAAAGAGGCTCTGCCGAGAACGAGCGCTGTGAGATGCTGAGTCTCTGGGAAAGCACAGATGCCCAGTGCTGTTGTGCCTGTGGGTAGGGTGCACGGGGACAGTGAAGACCAGCTGGAGTTTTCAGGGCTGGCCCCTTCCTTGTGGGAGAAGGAGCCGGACGTTTGCCTTTTTGGAAAGAGGCACTGCCGAGAACGAGCGCCATGAGATATGCCGTCTGCGGTTAAGCACAGATGCCCAGTGCTGTTGTGCCTGTGGGTAGGGTGCACGGGGACAGTGAAGACCAGCAAGAGTTTTCAGGGCTGGCCCCTTCCTTGTGGGAGAAGGAGCCGGACGTTTGCCTTTTCGGAAAGAGGCTCTGCCGAGAACGAGCGCCGTGAGATGCTGTGTCTCTGGGAAAGCACAGATGCCCAGTGCTGTTGTGCCTGTGGGTAGGGTGCACGGGGACAGTGAAGACCAGCAAGAGCTTTCAGGGCTGGCCCCTTCCTTGTGGGAGAAGGAGACAGACGTTTGCCTTTTCGGAAAGAGGCTCTGCCGAGAACGAGCGACATGAGATATGCCGTCTGTGGTTAAGCACAGATGCCCAGTGCTGTTGTGCCTGTGCGTAGGGTGCACGGGGCCAGTGAAGACCAGCAAGAGCTTTCAGGGCTGGCCCCTTCCTTGTGGGAGAAGGAGCCGGACGTTTGCCTTTTCGGAAAGAGGCTCTGCCGAGAACGAGCGCCGTGAGATGCTGTGTCTCTGGGAAAGCACAGATGCCCAGTGCTGTTGTGCCTGTGGTTAGGGTGCACGGGGACAGTGAAGACCAGCAAGAGCTTTCAGGGCTGGCCCCTTCCTTGTGGGAGAAGGAGCCGGACGTTTGCCTTTTCGGAAAGAGGCTCTGCCGAGAACGAGCGCCGTGAGATATGCCGTCTGTGGTTAAGCACAGATGCCCAGTGCTGTTGTGCCTGTGGGTAGGGTGCACGGGGCCAGTGAAGACCAGCAAGAGCTTTCAGGGCTGGCCCCTTCCTTGTGGGAGAAGGAGCCGGACGTTTGCCTTTTCGGAAAGAGGCTCTGCCGAGAACGAGCGCCGTGAGATATGCCGTCTGTGGTTAAGCACAGATGCCCAGTGCTGTTGTGCCTGTGGATAGGGTGTTTGGGGACGGTTAAGACCAGCAAGAGATTTCAGGGCTGGCCCCTTCCTTGTGGGAGAAGGAGCCGGACGTTTGCCTTTTCGGAAAGAGGCTCTGCCGAGAACGATCGCCGTGAGATGCTGAGTCTCTGGGAAAGCACAGATGCCCAGTGCTGTTGTGCCTGTGGGTAGGGTGCACGGGGACAGTGAAGACCAGCAAGAGCTTTCAGGGGTGGCCCCTTCCTTGTGGGAGAAGGAGCCGGACGTTTGCCTTTTCGGAAAGAGGCTCTGCCGAGAACGAGCGCCGTGAGATGCTGTGTCTCCGGGAAAGCACAGATGCCCGGTGCTGTTGTGCCTGTGGGTAGGGTGCACGGGGACAGTGAAGACCAGCAAGAGCTTTCAGGGCTGGCCCCTTCCTTGTGGGAGAAGGAGCCGGACGTTTGCCTTTTCGGAAAGAGGCTCTGCCGATAGCGAACGCCGTGAGATATGCCGTCTGTGGTTAAGCACAGATGCCCAGTGCTGTGGTGCCTGTGGGTAGGGTGCACGGGGACAGTGAAGACCAGCAAGAGCTTTCAGCGCTGGCCCCTTCCTTGTGGGAGAAGGAGCCGGACGTTTGCCTTTTCGGAAAGAGGCTCTGCCGAGAACGAGCGCCGTGAGATATGCCGTCTGTGGTTAAGCACAGATGCCCAGTGCTGTTGTGCCTGTAGATAGGGTGCACGGGGACAGTGAAGACCAGCAAGAGTTTTCAGGGCTGGCCCCTTCCTTGTGGGAGAAGGAGCCGGACGTTTGCCTTTTCGGAAAGAGGCTCTGCCGAGAACGAGCGCCGTGAGATGCTGAGTCTCTGGGAAAGCACAGATGCCCAGTGCTGTTGTGCCTGTGGGTAGGGTGCACGGGGACAGTGAAGACCAGCAAGAGTTTTCAGGGCTGGCCCCTTCCTTGTGGGAGAAGGAGCCGGACGTTTGCCTTTTCGGAAAGAGGCTCTGCCGAGAACGAGCGCCGTGAGATGCTGTGTCTCTGGGAAAGCACAGATGCCCAGTGCTGTTGTGCCTGTGGGTAGGGTGCACGGGGACAGTGAAGACCAGCAAGAGCTTTCAGGGCTGGCCCCTTCCTTGTGGGAGAAGGAGACAGACGTTTGCCTTTTCGGAAAGAGGCTCTGCCGAGAACGAGCGACATGAGATATGCCGTCTGTGGTTAAGCACAGATGCCCAGTCCTGTTGTGCCTGTGCGTAGAGTGCACGGGGCCAGTGAAGACCAGCAAGAGCTTTCAGGGCTGGCCCCTTCCTTGTGGGAGAAGGAGCCAGACGTTTGCCTTTTCGGAAAGAGGCTCTGCCGAGAACGAGCGCCGTGAGATGCTGAGTCTCTGGGAAAGCACAGATGCCCAGTGCTGTTGTGCCTGTGGTTAGGGTGCACGGGGACAGTGAAGACCAGCAAGAGCTTTCAGGGCTGGCCCCTTCCTTGTGGGAGAAGGAGCCGGACGTTTGCCTTTTCGGAAAGAGGCTCTGCCGAGAACGAGCGCCGTGAGATATGCCGTCTGTGGTTAAGCACAGATGCCCAGTGCTGTTGTGCCTGTGGGTAGGGTGCACGGGGACAGTGAAGACCAGCAAGAGCTTTCAGGGCTGGCCCCTTCCTTGTGGGAGAAGGAGCCGGACGTTTGCCTTTTCGGAAAGAGGCTCTGCCGAGAACGAGCGCCGTGAGATGCTGTGTCTCTGGGAAAGCACAGATGCCCAGTGCTGTTGTGCCTGTGGATAGGGTGCACGGGGACAGTGAAGACCAGCAAGAGCTTTCAGGGCTGGCCCCTTCCTTGTGGGAGAAGGAGCCGGACGTTTGCCTTTTCGGAAAGAGGCTCTGCCGAGAACGAGCGCCGTGAGATGCTGAGTCTCTGGTTAAGCACAGATGCCCAGTGCTGTTGTGCCTGTGGGTAGGGTGCACGGGGCCAGTGAAGACCAGCAAGAGCTTTCAGGGCTGGCCCCTTCCTTGTGGGAGAAGGAGCCGGACGTTTGCCTTTTCGGAAAGAGGCTCTGCCGAGAACGAGCGCCGTGAGATATGCCGTCTGTGGTTAAGCACAGATGCCCAGTGCTGTTGTGCCTGTGGATAGGGTGTTTGGGGACGGTTAAGACCAGCAAGAGCTTTCAGGGCTGGCCCCTTCCTTGTGGGAGAAGGAGCCGGACGTTTGCCTTTTCGGAAAGAGGCTCTGCCGAGAACGATCGCCGTGAGATGCTGAGTCTCTGGGAAAGCACAGATGCCCAGTGCTGTTGTGCCTGTGGGTAGGGTGCACGGGGACAGTGAAGACCAGCAAGAGCTTTCAGGGGTGGCCCCTTCCTTGTGGGAGAAGGAGCCGGACGTTTGCCTTTTCGGAAAGAGGCTCTGCCGAGAACGAGCGCCGTGAGATGCTGTGTCTCTGGGAAAGCACAGATGCCCGGTGCTGTTGTGCCTGTGGGTAGGGTGCACGGGGACAGTGAAGACCAGCAAGAGCTTTCAGGGCTGGCCCCTTCCTTGTGGGAGAAGGAGCCGGACGTTTGCCTTTTCGGAAAGAGGCTCTGCCGAGAACGAGCGCCGTGAGATATGCCGTCTGTGGTTAAGCACAGATGCCCAGTGCTGTGGTGCCTGTGGGTAGGGTGCACGGGGACAGTGAAGACCAGCAAGAGCTTTCAGCGCTGGCCCCTTCCTTGTGGGAGAAGGAGCCGGACGTTTGCCTTTTCGGAAAGAGGCTCTGCCGAGAACGAGCGCCGTGAGATATGCCGTCTGTGGTTAAGCACAGATGCCCAGTGCTGTTGTGCCTGTAGATAGGGTGCACGGGGACAGTGAAGACCAGCAAGAGTTTTCAGGGCTGGCCCCTTCCTTGTGGGAGAAGGAGCCGGACGTTTGCCTTTTCGGAAAGAGGCTCTGCCGAGAACGAGCGCCGTGAGATATGCCGTCTGTGGTTAAGCACAGATGCCCAGTGCTGTTGTGCCTGTGGGTAGGGTGCACGGGGACAGTGAAGACCAGCAAGAGCTTTCAGGGCTGGCCCCTTCCTTGTGGGAGAAGGAGCCGGACGTTTGCCTTTTCGGAAAGAGGCTCTGCCGAGAACGAGCGCCGTGAGATGCTGTGTCTCTGGGAAAGCACAGATGCCCAGTGCTGTTGTGCCTGTGGATAGGGTGCACGGGGCCAGTGAAGACCAGCAAGAGCTTTCAGGGCTGGCCCCTTCCTTGTGGGAGAAGGAGCCGGACGTTTGCCTTTTCGGAAAGAGGCTCTGCCGAGAACGAGCGCCGTGAGATATGCCGTCTGTGGTTAAGCACAGATGCCCAGTGCTGTTGTGCCTGTGGATAGGGTGTTTGGGGACGGTTAAGACCAGCAAGAGCTTTCAGGGCTGGCCCCTTCCTTGTGGGAGAAGGAGCCGGACGTTTGCCTTTTCGGAAAGAGGCTCTGCCGAGAACGATCGCCGTGAGATGCTGAGTCTCTGGGAAAGCACAGATGCCCAGTGCTGTTGTGCCTGTGGGTAGGGTGCACGGGGACAGTGAAGACCAGCAAGAGCTTTCAGGGGTGGCCCCTTCCTTGTGGGAGAAGGAGCCGGACGTTTGCCTTTTCGGAAAGAGGCTCTGCCGAGAACGAGCGCCGTGAGATGCTGTGTCTCTGGGAAAGCACAGATGCCCGGTGCTGTTGTGCCTGTGGGTAGGGTGCACGGGGACAGTGAAGACCAGCAAGAGCTTTCAGGGCTGGCCCCTTCCTTGTGGGAGAAGGAGCCGGACGTTTGCCTTTTCGGAAAGAGGCTCTGCCGATAGCGAACGCCGTGAGATATGCCGTCTGTGGTTAAGCACAGATGCCCAGTGCTGTGGTGCCTGTGGGTAGGGTGCACGGGGACAGTGAAGACCAGCAAGAGCTTTCAGCGCTGGCCCCTTCCTTGTGGGAGAAGGAGCCGGACGTTTGCCTTTTCGGAAAGAGGCTCTGCCGAGAACGAGCGCCGTGAGATATGCCGTCTGTGGTTAAGCACAGATGCCCAGTGCTGTTGTGCCTGTAGATAGGGTGCACGGGGACAGTGAAGACCAGCAAGAGTTTTCAGGGCTGGCCCCTTCCTTGTGGGAGAAGGAGCCGGACGTTTGCCTTTTCGGAAAGAGGCTCTGCCGAGAACGATCACCGTGAGATATGCCGTCTGTGGTTAAGCACAGATGCCCAGTGCTGTTGTGCCTGTGCGTAGGGTGCACGGGGACAGTGAAGACCAGCAAGAGCTTTCAGGGCTGGCCCCTTCCTTGTGGGAGAAGGAGCCGGACGTTTGCCTTTTCGGAAAGAGGCTCTGCCGAGAACGAGCGCCGTGAGATATGCCGTCTGTGGTTAAGCACAGATGCCCAGTGCTGTTGTGCCTGTGCGTAGGGTGCACGGGGACAAAGAAGACCAGCAAGAGCTTTCAGGGCTGGCCCCTTCCTTGTGGGAGAAGGAGCCGGACGTTTGCCTTTTCGGAAAGAGGCTCTGCCGAGAGCGATCGCCGTGAGATGCTGAGTCTCTGGTTAAGCACAGATGCCCAGTGCTGTTGTGCCTGTGGGTAGGGTGCACGGGAACAGTGAAGACCAGCAAGAGCTTTCAGGACTGGCCCCATCCTTGTGGGAGAAGGAGCTGGACGTTTGCCTTTTCGGAAAGAGGCTCTGCCGAGAACGAGCGCCGTGAGATGCTGAGTCTCTGGTTAAGCACAGATGCCCAGTGCTGTTGTGCCTGTGGGTAGGGTGCACGGGGCCAGTGAAGACCAGCAAGAGCTTTCAGGGCTGGCCCCTTCCTTGTGGGAGAAGGAGCCGGACGTTTGCCTTTTCGGAAAGAGGCTCTGCCGAGAACGAGCGCCGTGAGATGCTGAGTCTCTGGGAAAGCACAGATGCCCAGTGCTGTTGTGCCTGTGGTTAGGGTGCACGGGGACAGTGAAGACCAGCAAGAGCTTTCAGGGCTGGCCCCTTCCTTGTGGGAGAAGGAGCCGGACGTTTGCCTTTTCGGAAAGAGGCTCTGCCGAGAACGAGCGCCGTGAGATATGCCGTCTGTGGTTAAGCACAGATGCCCAGTGCTGTTGTGCCTGTGGGTAGGGTGCACGGGGACAGTGAAGACCAGCAAGAGCTTTCAGGGCTGGCCCCTTCCTTGTGGGAGAAGGAGCCGGACGTTTGCCTTTTCGGAAAGAGGCTCTGCCGAGAACGAGCGCCGTGAGATGCTGTGTCTCTGGGAAAGCACAGATGCCCAGTGCTGTTGTGCCTGTGGATAGGGTGCACGGGGATAGTGAAGACCAGCAAGAGCTTTCAGGGCTCGCCCCTTCTTTGTGGGAGAAGGAGCAGGACGTTTGCCTTTTCGGAAAGAGGCTCTGCCGAGAACGAGCGCCGTGAGATGCTGAGTCTCTGGTTAAGCACAGATGCCCAGTGCTGTTGTGCCTGTGGGTAGGGTGCACGGGGCCAGTGAAGACCAGCAAGAGCTTTCAGGGCTGGCCCCATCCTTGTGGGAGAAGGAGCCGGACGTTTGCCTTTTCGGAAAGAGGCTCTGCCGAGAACGAGCGCCGTGAGATATGCCGTCTGTGGTTAAGCACAGATGCCCAGTGCTGTTGTGCCTGTGGGTAGGGTGCACGGGGACAAAGAAGACCAGCAAGAGCTTTCAGGGCTGGCCCCTTCCTTGTGGGAGAAGGAGCCGGACGTTTGCCTTTTCGGAAAGAGGCTCTGCCGAGAGCGAACGCCGTGAGATATGCCGTCTGTGGTTAAGCACAGATGCCCAGTGCTGTTGTGCCTGTGGATAGGGTGTTTGGGGACGGTTAAGACCAGCAAGAGCTTTCAGGGCTGGCCCCTTCCTTGTGGGAGAAGGAGCCGGACGTTTGCCTTTTCGGAAAGAGGCTCTGCCGAGAACGAGCGCCGTGAGATATGCCGTCTGTGGTTAAGCACAGATGCCCAGTGCTGTTGTGCCTGTGGATAGGGTGCACGGAGACAGTGAAGACCAGCAAGAGCTTTCAGGGCTGGCCCCTTCCTTGTGGGAGAAGGAGCCGGACGTTTGCCTTTTCGGAAAGAGGCTCTGCCGAGAACGAGCGCCGTGAGATGCTGAGTCTCTGGGAAAGCACAGATGCCCATTGCTGTTGTGCCTGTGGGTAGGTTGCACGGGGCCAGTGAAGACCAGCAAGAGCTTTCAGGGGTGGCCCCTTCCTTGTGGGAGAAGGAGCCGGACGTTTGCCTTTTCGGAAAGAGGCTCTGCCGAGAACGAGCGCCGTGAGATGCTGTGTCTCTGGGAAAGCACAGATGCCCAGTGCTGTTGTGCCTGTGGGTAGGGTGCACGGGGACAGTGAAGACCAGCAAGAGCTTTCAGGGCTGGCCCCTTCCTTGTGGGAGAAGGAACCGGACGTTTGCCTTTTCGGAAAGAGGCTCTGCCGATAGCGAACGCCGTGAGATATGCCGTCTGCGGTTAAGCACAGATGCCCAGTGCTGTTGTGCCTGTGGGTAGGGTGCACGGGGACAGTGAAGACCAGCAAGAGCTTTCAGCGCTGGCCCCTTCCTTGTGGGAGAAGGAGCCGGACGTTTGCCTTTTCGGAAAGAGGCTCTGCCGAGAACGAGCGCCGTGAGATGCTGTGTCTCTGGGAAAGCACAGATGCCCAGTGCTGTTGTGCCTGTGGGTAGGGTGCACGGGGACAGTGAAGACCAGCAAGAGCTTTCAGGGCTGGCCCCTTCCTTGTGGGAGAAGGAGACAGACGTTTGCCTTTTCGGAAAGAGGCTCTGCCGAGAACGAGCGACATGAGATATGCCGTCTGTGGTTAAGCACAGATGCCCAGTGCTGTTGTGCCTGTGCATAGGGTGCACGGGGCCAGTGAAGACCAGCAAGAGCTTTCAGCGCTGGCCCCTTCCTTGTGGGAGAAGGAGCTGGACGTTTGCCTTTTCGGAAAGAGGCTCTGCCGAGAACGAGCGCCGTGAGATGCTGAGTCTCTGGGAAAGCACAGATGCCCAGTGCTGTTGTGCCTGTGGTTAGGGTGCACGGGGACAGTGAAGACCAGCAAGAGCTTTCAGGGCTGGCCCCTTCCTTGTGGGAGAAGGAGCCGGACGTTTGCCTTTTCGGAAAGAGGCTCTGCCGAGAACGAGCGCCGTGAGATATGCCGTCTGTGGTTAAGCACAGATGCCCAGTGCTGTTGTGCCTGTGCGTAGGGTGCACGGGGACAAAGAAGACCAGCAAGAGCTTTCAGGGCTGGCCCCTTCCTTGTGGGAGAAGGAGCCGGACGTTTGCCTTTTCGGAAAGAGGCTCTGCCGAGAGCGAACGCCGTGAGATATGCCGTCTGTGGTTAAGCACAGATGCCCAGTGCTGTTGTGCCTGTGGATAGGGTGTTTGGGGACGGTTAAGACCAGCAAGAGCTTTCAGGGCTGGCCCCTTCCTTGTGGGAGAAGGAGCCGGACGTTTGCCTTTTCGGAAAGAGGCTCTGCCGAGAACGAGCGCCGTGAGATATGCCGTCTGTGGTTAAGCACAGATGCCCAGTGCTGTTGTGCCTGTGGATAGGGTGCACGGAGACAGTGAAGACCAGCAAGAGCTTTCAGGGCTGGCCCCTTCCTTGTGGGAGAAGGAGCCGGACGTTTGCCTTTTCGGAAAGAGGCTCTGCCGAGAACGAGCGCCGTGAGATGCTGAGTCTCTGGGAAAGCACAGATGCACAGTGCTGTTGTGCCTGTGCATAGGGTGCACGGGGCCAGTGAAGACCAGCAAGAGCTTTCAGGGCTGGCCCCTTCCTTGTGGGAGAAGGAGCCGGACGTTTGCCTTTTCGGAAAGAGGCTGTGCCGAGAGCGATCGCCGTGAGATATGCCGTCTGTGGTTAAGCACAGATGCCCAGTGCTGTTGTGCCTGTGGGTAGGGTGCACGGGGACAGTGAAGACCAGCAAGAGCTTTCAGGGCTGGCCCCTTCCTTGTGGGAGAAGGAACCGGACGTTTGCCTTTTCGGAAAGAGGCTCTGCCGATAGCGAACGCCGTGAGATATGCCGTCTGCGGTTAAGCACAGATGCCCAGTGCTGTTGTGCCTGTGGATAGGGTGTTTGGGGACGGTTAAGACCAGCAAGAGCTTTCAGGGCTGGCCCCTTCCTTGTGGGAGAAGGAGCCGGACGTTTGCCTTTTCGGAAAGAGGCTCTGCCGAGAACGATCGCCGTGAGATGCTGAATCTCTGGGAAAGCACAGATGCCCAGTGCTGTTGTGCCTTTGGGTAGGGTGCACGGGGACAGTGAAGACCAGCAAGAGCTTTCAGGGGTGGCCCCTTCCTTGTGGGAGAAGGAGCCGGACGTTTGCCTTTTCGGAAAGAGGCTCTGCCGAGAACGAGCGCCGTGAGATGCTGTGTCTCTGGGAAAGCACAGATGCCCAGTGCTGTTGTGCCTGTGGTTAGGGTGCACGGGGACAGTGAAGACCAGCAAGAGCTTTCAGGGCTGGCCCCTTCCTTGTGGGAGAAGGAGCCGGACGTTTGCCTTTTCGGAAAGAGGCTCTGCCGATAGCGAACGCCGTGAGATATGCCGTCTGTGGTTAAGCACAGATGCCCAGTGCTGTTGTGCCTGTGGGTAGGGTGCACGGGGACAGTGAAGACCAGCAAGAGCTTTCAGGGCTGGCCCCTTCCTTGTGGGAGAAGGAGCCGGACGTTTGCCTTTTCGGAAAGAGGCTCTGCCGAGAACGAGCGCCGTGAGATGCTGTGTCTCTGGGAAAGCACAGATGCCCAGTGCTGTTGTGCCTGTGGGTAGGGTGCACGGGGCCAGTGAAGACCAGCAAGAGCTTTCAGGGCTGGCCCCTTCCTTGTGGGAGAAGGAGCCGGACGTTTGCCTTTTCGGAAAGAGGCTCTGCCGAGAACGAGCGCCGTGAGATGCTGAGTCTCTGGGAAAGCACAGATGCCCAGTGCTGTTGTGCCTGTGGGTAGGGTGCACGGGGACAGTGAAGACCAGCAAGAGCTTCCAGGGCTGGCCCCTTCCTTGTGGGAGAAGGAGCCGGACGTTTGCCTTTTCGGAAAGAGGCTCTGCCGAGAACGAGCGCCGTGAGATGCTGTGTCTCTGGGAAAGCACAGATGCCCAGTGCTGTTGTGCCTGTGCGTAGGGTGCACGGGGACAGTGAAGACCAGCAAGAGCTTTCAGGGCTGGCCCCTTCCTTGTGGGAGAAGGAGCCGGACGTTTGCCTTTTCGGAAAGAGGCTCTGCCGAGAACGAGCGCCGTGAGATGCTGTGTCTCTGGGAAAGCACAGATGCCCAGTGCTGTTGTGCCTGTGGGTAGGGTGCACGGGGCCAGTGAAGACCAGCAAGAGCTTTCAGGGCTGGCCCCTTCCTTGTGGGAGAAGGAGCCGGACGTTTGCCTTTTCGGAAAGAGGCTCTGCCGAGAACGAGCGCCGTGAGATATGCCGTCTGTGGTTAAGCACAGATGCCCAGTGCTGTTGTGCCTGTGCGTAGGGTGCACGGGGCCAGTGAAGACCAGCAAGAGCTTTCAGGGCTGGCCCCTTCCTTGTGGGAGAAGGAGCCGGACGTTTGCCTTTTCGGAAAGAGGCTCTGCCGAGAACGAGCGCCGTGAGATGCTGAGTCTCTGGGAAAGCACAGATGCCCAGTGCTGTTGTGCCTGTGGGTAGGGTGCACGGGGACAGTGAAGACCAGCAAGAGCTTTCAGGGCTGGCCCCTTCCTTGTGGGAGAAGGAGCCGGACGTTTGCCTTTTCGGAAAGAGGCTCTGCCGAGAACGAGCGCCGTGAGATATGCCGTCTGTGGTTAAGCACAGATGCCCAGTGCTGTTGTGCCTGTGGATAGGGTGTTTGGGGACGGTTAAGACCAGCAAGAGCTTTCAGGGCTGGCCCCTTCCTTGTGGGAGAAGGAGCCGGACGTTTGCCTTTTCGGAAAGAGGCTCTGCCGAGAACGAGCGCCGTGAGATGCTGAGTCTCTGGGAAAGCACAGATGCCCAGTGCTGTTGTGCCTGTGGTTAGGGTGCACGGGGACAGTGAAGACCAGCAAGAGCTTTCAGGGCTGGCCCCTTCCTTGTGGGAGAAGGAGCCGGACGTTTGCCTTTTCGGAAAGAGGCTCTGCCGAGAACGAGCGCCGTGAGATATGCCGTCTGTGGTTAAGCACAGATGCCCAGTGCTGTTGTGCCTGTGCGTAGGGTGCACGGGGACAGTGAAGACCAGCAAGAGCTTTCAGGGCTCGCCCCTTCCTTGTGGGAGAAGGAGCCGGACGTTTGCCTTTTCGGAAAGAGGCTCTGCCGAGAACGAGCGCCGTGAGATGCTGAGTCTCTGGGAAAGCACAGATGCCCAGTGCTGTTGTGCCTGTGGATAGGGTGCACGGGGCCAGTGAAGACCAGCAAGAGCTTTCAGGGCTGGCCCCTTCCTTGTGGGAGAAGGAGCCGGACGTTTGCCTTTTCGGAAAGAGGCTCTGCCGAGAACGAGCGCCGTGAGATATGCCGTCTGTGGTTAAGCACAGATGCCCAGTGCTGTTGTGCCTGTGGATAGGGTGTTTGGGGACGGTTAAGACCAGCAAGAGCTTTCAGGGCTGGCCCCTTCCTTGTGGGAGAAGGAGCCGGACGTTTGCCTTTTCGGAAAGAGGCTCTGCCGAGAACGAGCGCCGTGAGATGCTGAGTCTCTGGGAAAGCACAGATGCCCAGTGCTGTTGTGCCTGTGGTTAGGGTGCACGGGGACAGTGAAGACCAGCAAGAGCTTTCAGGGCTGGCCCCTTCCTTGTGGGAGAAGGAGCCGGACGTTTGCCTTTTCGGAAAGAGGCTCTGCCGAGAACGAGCGCCGTGAGATGCTGAGTCTCTGGTTAAGCACAGATGCCCAGTGCTGTTGTGCCTGTGGGTAGGGTGCACGGGGACAGTGAAGACCAGCAAGAGCTTTCAGGGCTCGCCCCTTCCTTGTGGGAGAAGGAGCCGGATGTTTGCCTTTTCGGAAAGAGGCTCTGCCGAGAGCGAACGCAGTGAGATGCTGAGTCTCTGGGAAAGCACAGATGCCCAGTGCTGTTGTGCCTGTGGATAGGGTGCACGGGGCCAGTGAAGACCAGCAAGAGCTTTCAGGGCTGGCCCCTTCCTTGTGGGAGAAGGAGCCGGACGTTTGCCTTTTCGGAAAGAGGCTCTGCCGAGAACGAGCGCCGTGAGATATGCCGTCTGTGGTTAAGCACAGATGCCCAGTGCTGTTGTGCCTGTGGATAGGGTGTTTGGGGACGGTTAAGACCAGCAAGAGCTTTCAGGGCTGGCCCCTTCCTTGTGGGAGAAGGAGCCGGACGTTTGCCTTTTCGGAAAGAGGCTCTGCCGAGAACGAGCGCCGTGAGATGCTGAGTCTCTGGGAAAGCACAGATGCCCAGTGCTGTTGTGCCTGTGGGTAGGGTGCACGGGGACAGTGAAGACCAGCAAGAGCTTTCAGGGCTGGCCCCTTCCTTGTGGGAGAAGGAGCCAGACGTTTGCCTTTTCGGAAAGAGGCTCTGCCGAGAACGAGCGCCGTGAGATATGCCGTCTGAGGTTAAGCACAGATGCCCAGTGCTGTTGTGCCTGTGGGTAGGGTGCACGGGGACAGTGAAGACCAGCAAGAGCTTTCAGGGCTGGCCCCTTCCTTGTGGGAGAAGGAGCCGGACGTTTGCCTTTTCGGAAAGAGGCTGTGCCGAGAACGAGCGCCGTGAGATATGCCGTCTAGGTTAAGCACAGATGCCCAGTGCTGTTGTGCCTGTGCGTAGGGTGCACGGGGCCAGTGAAGACCAGCAAGAGCTTTCAGGGCTGGCCCCTTCCTTGTGGGAGAAGGAGCCGGACGTTTGCCTTTTCGGAAAGAGGCTCTGCCGAGAACGAGCGCCGTGAGATGCTGTGTCTCTGGGAAAGCACAGATGCCCAGTGCTGTTGTGCCTGTGGGTAGGGTGCACGGGGCCAGTGAAGACCAGCAAGAGCTTTCAGGGCTGGCCCCTTCCTTGTGGGAGAAGGAGCCGGACGTTTGCCTTTTCGGAAAGAGGCTCTGCCGAGAACGAGCGCCGTGAGATATGCCGTCTGTGGTTAAGCACAGATGCCCAGTGCTGTTGTGCCTGTGCGTAGGGTGCACGGGGCCAGTGAAGACCAGCAAGAGCTTTCAGGGCTGGCCCCTTCCTTGTGGGAGAAGGAGCCGGACGTTTGCCTTTTCGGAAAGAGGCTCTGCCGAGAACGAGCGCCGTGAGATGCTGAGTCTCTGGGAAAGCACAGATGCCCAGTGCTGTTGTGCCTGTGGTTAGGGTGCACGGGGACAGTGAAGACCAGCAAGAGCTTTCAGGGGTGGCCCCTTCCTTGTGGGAGAAGGAGCTGGACGTTTGCCTTTTCGGAAAGAGGCTCTGCCGAGAACGAGCGCCGTGAGATGCTGAGTCTCTGGTTAAGCACAGATGCCCAGTGCTGTTGTGCCTGTGGGTAGGGTGCACGGGGACAGTGAAGACCAGCAAGAGCTTTCAGGGCTGGCCCCTTCCTTGTGGGAGAAGGAGCCGGACGTTTGCCTTTTCGGAAAGAGGCTCTGCCGAGAACGAGCGCCGTGAGATGCTGAGTCTCTGGGAAAGCACAGATGCCCAGTGCTGTTGTGCCTGTGGTTAGGGTGCACGGGGACAGTGAAGACCAGCAAGAGCTTTCAGGGCTCGCCCCTTCCTTGTGGGAGAAGGAGCCGGACGTTTGCCTTTTCGGAAAGAGGCTCTGCCGAGAGCGAACGCAGTGAGATGCTGAGTCTCTGGGAAAGCACAGATGCCCAGTGCTGTTGTGCCTGTGGGTAGGGTGCACAGGGACAGTGAAGACCAGCAAGAGCTTTCAGGGCTGGCCCCTTCCTTGTGGGAGAAGGAGCCAGACGTTTGCCTTTTCGGAAAGAGGCTCTGCCGAGAACGAGCGCCGTGAGATATGCCGTCTGAGGTTAAGCACAGATGCCCATTGCTGTTGTGCCTGTGGTTAGGGTGTTTGGGGACGGTTAAGACCAGCAAGAGCTTTCAGGGCTGGCCCCTTCCTTGTGGGAGAAGGAGCCGGACGTTTGCCTTTTCGGAAAGAGGCTCTGCCGAGAACGAGCGCCGTGAGATATGCCGTCTGTGGTTAAGCACAGATGCCCAGTGCTGTTGTGCCTGTGGATAGGGTGTTTGGGGACGGTTAAGACCAGCAAGAGCTTTCAGGGCTGGCCCCTTCCTTGTGGGAGAAGGAGCCGGACGTTTGCCTTTTCGGAAAGAGGCTCTGCCGAGAACGAGCGCCGTGAGATATGCCGTCTGAGGTTAAGCACAGATGCCCATTGCTGTTGTGCCTGTGGGTAGGGTGCACGGGGACAGTGAAGACCAGCAAGAGCTTTCAGCGCTGGCCCCTTCCTTGTGGGAGAAGGAGCCGGACGTTTGCCTTTTCGGAAAGAGGCTCTGCCGAGAACGAGCGCCGTGAGATGCTGAGTCTCTGGGAAAGCACAGATGCCCAGTGCTGTTGTGCCTGTGGGTAGGGTGCACGGGGCCAGTGAAGACCAGCAAGAGCTTTCAGGGCTGGCCCCTTCCTTGTGGGAGAAGGAGCCGGACGTTTGCCTTTTCGGAAAGAGGCTCTGCCGAGAACGAGCGCCGTGAGATGCTGAGTCTCTGGGAAAGCACAGATGCCCAGTGCTGTTGTGCCTGTGGGTAGGGTGCACGGGGACAGTGAAGACCAGCAAGAGCTTTCAGGGCTGGCCCCTTCCTTGTGGGAGAAGGAGCCGGACGTTTGCCTTTTCGGAAAGAGGCTCTGCCGAGAACGAGCGCCGTGAGATGCTGAGTCTCTGGGAAAGCACAGATGCCCAGTGCTGTTGTGCCTGTGGGTAGGGTGCACGGGGACAGTGAAGACCAGCAAGAGCTTTCAGGGGTGGCCCCTTCCTTGTGGGAGAAGGAGCCGGACGTTTGCCTTTTCGGAAAGAGGCTCTGCCGAGAACGAGCGCCGTGAGATGCTGAGTCTCTGGGAAAGCACAGATGCCCAGTGCTGTTGTGCCTGTGGTTAGGGTGCACGGGGACAGTGAAGACCAGCAAGAGCTTTCAGCGCTGGCCCCTTCCTTGTGGGAGAAGGAGCCGGACGTTTGCCTTTTCGGAAAGAGGGTGTACCGAGAACGAGCGCCGTGAGATATGCCGTCAGTGGTTAAGCACAGATGCCCAGTGCTGTTGTGCCTGTGGGTAGGGTGCACGGGGACAGTGAAGACCAGCAAGAGTTTTCAGGGCTGGCCCCTTCCTTGTGGGAGAAGGAGCCGGACGTTTGCCTTTTCGGAAAGAGGCTCTGCCGAGAACGAGCGCCGTCAGATGCTGAGTCTCTGGGAAAGCACAGATGCCCAGTGCTGTTGTGCCTGTGGGTAGGTTGCACGGGGACAGTGAAGACCAGCAAGAGCTTTCAGGGCTGGCCCCTTCCTTGTGGGAGAAGGAGCCGGACGTTTGCCTTTTCGGAAAGAGGCTCTGCCGAGAACGAGCGACATGAGATGCTGAGTCTCTGGGAAAGCACAGATGCCCAGTGCTGTTGTGCCTGTGCGTAGGGTGCACGGGGCCAGTGAAGACCAGCAAGAGCTTTCAGGGCTGGCCCCTTCCTTGTGGGAGAAGGAGCCGGACGTTTGCCTTTTCGGAAAGAGGCTCTGCCGAGAACAAGCGCCGTGAGATATGCCGTCTAAGGTTAAGCACAGATGCCCAGTGCTGTTGTGCCTGTGGGTAGGTTGCACGGGGACAGTGAAGACCAGCAAGAGCTTTCAGGGCTGGCCCCTTCCTTGTGGGAGAAGGAGCCGGACGTTTGCCTTTTCGGAAAGAGGCTCTGCCGAGAACGAGCGCCGTGAGATGCTGAGTCTCTGGGAAAGCACAGATGCCCAGTGCTGTTGTGCCTGTGGGTAGGGTGCACGGGGACAGTGAAGACCAGCAAGAGCTTTCAGGGCTGGCCCCTTCCTTGTGGGAGAAGGAGCCGGACGTTTGCCTTTTCGGAACGAGGCTCTGCCGAGAACGAGCGCCGTGAGATATGCCGTCTGTGGTTAAGCACAGATGCCCAGTGCTGTTGTGCCTGTGGATAGGGTGCACGGGGACAGTGAAGACCAGCAAGAGCTTTCAGGGCTGGCCCCTTCCTTGTGGGAGAAGGAGCCGGACGTTTGCCTTTTCGGAAAGAGGCTCTGCCGAGAACGAGCGCCGTGAGATGCTGAGTCTCTGGGAAAGCACAGATGCCCAGTGCTGTTGTGCCTGTGGTTAGGGTGCACGGGGACAGTGAAGACCAGCAAGAGCTTTCAGCGCTGGCCCCTTCCTTGTGGGAGAAGGAGCCGGACGTTTGCCTTTTCGGAAAGAGGGTGTACCGAGAACGAGCGCCGTGAGATATGCCGTCAGTGGTTAAGCACAGATGCCCAGTGCTGTTGTGCCTGTGGGTAGGGTGCACGGGGACAGTGAAGACCAGCAAGAGTTTTCAGGGCTGGCCCCTTCCTTGTGGGAGAAGGAGCCGGACGTTTGCCTTTTCGGAAAGAGGCTCTGCCGAGAACGAGCGCCGTCAGATGCTGAGTCTCTGGGAAAGCACAGATGCCCAGTGCTGTTGTGCCTGTGGGTAGGTTGCACGGGGACAGTGAAGACCAGCAAGAACTTTCAGGGCTGGCCCCTTCCTTGTGGGAGAAGGAGCCGGACGTTTGCCTTTTCGGAAAGAGGCTCTGCCGAGAACGAGCGACATGAGATGCTGAGTCTCTGGGAAAGCACAGATGCCCAGTGCTGTTGTGCCTGTGGGTAGGGTGCACGGGGCCAGTGAAGACCAGCAAGAGCTTTCAGGGCTGGCCCCTTCCTTGTGGGAGAAGGAGCCGGACGTTTGCCTTTTCGGAAAGAGGCTCTGCCGAGAACGAGCGCCGTGAGATATGCCGTCTGTGGTTAAGCACAGATGCCCAGTGCTGTTGTGCCTGTGGATAGGGTGCACGGGGCCAGTGAAGACCAGCAAGAGCTTTCAGGGCTGGCCCCTTCCTTGTGGGAGAAGGAGCCGGACGTTTGCCTTTTCGGAAAGAGGCTCTGCCGAGAACGAGCGCCGTGAGATGCTGAGTCTCTGGGAAAGCACAGATGCCCAGTGCTGTTGTGCCTGTGGGTAGGGTGCACGGGGACAGTGAAGACCAGCAAGAGCTTTCAGGGCTGGCCCCTTCCTTGTGGGAGAAGGAGCCGGACGTTTGCCTTTTCGGAAAGAGGCTCTGCCGAGAACGAGCGCCGTGAGATGCTGAGTCTCTGGGAAAGCACAGATGCCCGGTGCTGTTGTGCCTGTGGGTAGGGTGCACGGGGACGGTTAAGACCAGCAAGAGCTTTCAGGGCTGGCCCCTTCCTTGTGGGAGAAGGAGCCGGACGTTTGCCTTTTCGGAAAGAGGCTCTGCCGAGAACGAGCGCCGTGAGATATGCCGTCTGTGGTTAAGCACAGATGCCCAGTGCTGTTGTGCCTGTAGATAGGGTGTTTGGGGATGGTTAAGACCAGCAAGAGCTTTCAGGGCTGGCCCCTTCCTTGTGGGAGAAGGAGCCGGACGTTTGCCTTTTCGGAAAGAGGCTCTGCCGAGAACGAGCGCCGTGAGATGCTGAGTCTCTGGGAAAGCACAGATGCCCAGTGCTGTTGTGCCTGTGCGTAGGGTGCACGGGGACAGTGAAGACCAGCAAGAGCTTTCAGGGCTGGCCCCTTCCTTGTGGGAGAAGGAGACAGACGTTTGCCTTTTCGGAAAGAGGCTCTGCCGAGAACGAGCGCCGTGAGATGCTGAGTCTCTGGGAAAGCACAGATGCCCAGTGCTGTTGTGCCTGTGGTTAGGGTGCACGGGGACAGTGAAGACCAGCAAGAGCTTTCAGGACTGGCCCCATCCTTGTGGGAGAAGGAGCTGGACGTTTGCCTTTTCGGAAAGAGGCTCTGCCGAGAACGAGCGCCGTGAGATGCTGAGTCTCTGGTTAAGCACAGATGCCCAGTGCTGTTGTGCCTGTGGGTAGGGTGCACGGGGCCAGTGAAGACCAGCAAGAGCTTTCAGGGCTGGCCCCTTCCTTGTGGGAGAAGGAGCCGGACGTTTGCCTTTTCAGAAAGAGGCTCTGCCGAGAACGAGCGCTGTGAGATGCTGTGTCTCTGGGAAAGCACAGATGCCCATTGCTGTTGTGCCTGTGGGTAGGGTGCACGGGGACAGTGAAGACCAGCAAGAGCTTTCAGGGGTGGCCCCTTCCTTGTGGGAGAAGGAGCCGGACGTTTGCCTTTTCAGAAAGAGGCTCTGCCGAGAACGAGCGCCGTGAGATATGCCGTCAGTGGTTAAGCACAGATGCCCAGTGCTGTTGTGCCTGTGGTTAGGGTGCACGGGGCCAGTGAAGACCAGCAAGAGCTTTCAGGGCTGGCCCCTTCCTTGTGGGAGAAGGAGCCGGACGTTTGCCTTTTCGGAAAGAGGCTCTGCCGAGAACGAGCGCCGTGAGATATGCCGTCAGTGGTTAAGCACAGATGCCCAGTGCTGTTGTGCCTGTGGGTAGGGTGCACGGGGACAGTGAAGACCAGCAAGAACTTTCAGGGCTGGCCCCTTCCTTGTGGGAGAAGGAGCCGGACGTTTGCCTTTTCGGAAAGAGGCTCTGCCGAGAACGAGCGCCGTGAGATGCTGAGTCTCTGGGAAAGCACAGATGCCCAGTGCTGTTGTGCCTGTGGTAGGGTGCACGGGGACAGTGAAGACCAGCAAGAGCTTTCAGGGCTGGCCCCTTCCTTGTGGGAGAAGGAGCCGGACGTTTGCCTTTTCGGAAAGAGGCTCTGCCGAGAACGAGCGCCGTGAGATATGCCGTCTGTGGTTAAGCACAGATGCCCAGTGCTGTTGTGCCTGTGGATAGGGTGCACGGGGCCAGTGAAGACCAGCAAGAGCTTTCAGGGCTGGCCCCTTCCTTGTGGGAGAAGGAGCCGGACGTTTGCCTTTTCGGAAAGAGGCTCTGCCGAGAACGAGCGCCGTGAGATGCTGAGTCTCTGGGAAAGCACAGATGCCCAGTGCTGTTGTGCCTGTGGGTAGGGTGCACGGGGACAGTGAAGACCAGCAAGAGCTTTCAGGGCTGGCCCCTTCCTTGTGGGAGAAGGAGCCAGACGTTTGCCTTTTCGGAAAGAGGCTCTGCCGAGAACGAGCGCCGTGAGATATGCCGTCTGAGGTTAAGCACAGATGCCCATTGCTGTTGTGCCTGTGGATAGGGTGCACGGGGACAGTGAAGACCAGCAAGAGCTTTCAGGGCTGGCCCCTTCCTTGTGGGAGAAGGAGCCGGACGTTTGCCTTTTCGGAAAGAGGCTCTGCCGAGAACGAGCGCCGTGAGATATGCCGTCTGTGGTTAAGCACAGATGCCCAGTGCTGTTGTGCCTGTGGGTAGGGTGCACGGGGACAGTGAAGACCAGCAAGAGCTTTCAGGGCTGGCCCCTTCCTTGTGGGAGAAGGAGCCAGACGTTTGCCTTTTCGGAAAGAGGCTCTGCCGAGAACGAGCGCCGTGAGATATGCCGTCTGAGGTTAAGCACAGATGCCCATTGCTGTTGTGCCTGTGGATAGGGTGCACGGGGACAGTGAAGACCAGCAAGAGCTTTCAGGGCTGGCCCCTTCCTTGTGGGAGAAGGAGCCGGACGTTTGCCTTTTCGGAAAGAGGCTCTGCCGAGAACGAGCGCCGTGAGATGCTGAGTCTCTGGGAAAGCACAGATGCCCAGTGCTGTTGTGCCTGTGGTTAGGGTGCACGGGGACAGTGAAGACCAGCAAGAGCTTTCAGGGCTGGCCCCATCCTTGTGGGAGAAGGAGCTGGACGTTTGCCTTTTCGGAAAGAGGCTCTGCCGAGAACGAGCGCCGTGAGATGCTGAGTCTCTGGTTAAGCACAGATGCCCAGTGCTGTTGTGCCTGTGGGTAGGGTGCACGGGGCCAGTGAAGACCAGCAAGAGCTTTCAGGGCTGGCCCCTTCCTTGTGGGAGAAGGAGCCGGACGTTTGCCTTTTCGGAAAGAGGCTCTGCCGAGAGCGATTACAGTGAGATGCTGAGTCTCTGGGAAAGCACAGATGCCCAGTGCTGTTGTGCCTGTGGGTAGGGTGCACGGGGACAGTGAAGACCAGCAAGAGCTTTCAGGGCTGGCCCCTTCCTTGTGGGAGAAGGAGCCGGACGTTTGCCTTTTCGGAAAGAGGCTCTGCCGAGAACGAACGCCGTGAGATATGCCGTCTGTGGTTAAGCACAGATGCCCAGTGCTGTTGTGCCTGTGGATAGGGTGCACGGGGCCAGTGAAGACCAGCAAGAGCTTTCAGGGCTCGCCCCTTCCTTGTGGGAGAAGGAGCCGGACGTTTGCCTTTTCGGAAAGAGGCTCTGCCGAGAACGAGCGCCGTGAGATATGCCGTCTGTGGTTAAGCACAGATGCCCAGTGCTGTTGTGCCTGTGGGTAGGGTGCACGGGGATGGTTAAGACCAGCAAGAGCTTTAAGGGCTGGCCCCTTCCTTGTGGGAGAAGGAGCCGGACGTTTGCCTTTTCGGAAAGAGGCTCTGCCGAGAACGAGCGCCGTGAGATATGCCGTCTGTGGTTAAGCACAGATGCCCACTGCTGTTGTGCCTGTAGATAGGGTGTTTGGGGACGGTTAAGACCAGCAAGAGCTTTCAGGGCTGGCCCCTTCCTTGTGGGAGAAGGAGCCGGACGTTTGCCTTTTCGGAAAGAGGCTCTGCCGAGAACGAGCGCCGTGAGATGCTGAGTCTCTGGGAAAGCACAGATGCCCAGTGCTGTTGTGCCTGTGGGTAGGGTGCACGGGGACAGTGAAGACCAGCAAGAGCTTTCAGGGCTGGCCCCTTCCTTGTGGGAGAATGAGCCAGACGTTTGCCTTTTCGGAAAGAGGCTCTGCCGAGAACGAGCGCCGTGAGATATGCCGTCTGAGGTTAAGCACAGATGCCCATTGCTGTTGTGCCTGTGGATAGGGTGCACGGGGACAGTGAAGACCAGCAAGAGCTTTCAGGGCTGGCCCCTTCCTTGTGGGAGAAGGAGCCGGACGTTTGCCTTTTCGGAAAGAGGCTCTGCCGAGAACGAGCGCCGTGAGATGCTGAGTCTCTGGGAAAGCACAGATGCCCAGTGCTGTTGTGCCTGTGGTTAGGGTGCACGGGGACAGTGAAGACCAGCAAGAGCTTTCAGGGGTGGCCCCTTCCTTGTGGGAGAAGGAGCCGGACGTTTGCCTTTTCGGAAAGAGGCTGTACCGAGAACGAGCGCCGTGAGATATGCCGTCAGTGGTTAAGCACAGATGCCCAGTGCTGTTGTGCCTGTGGGTAGGGTGCACGGGGACAGTGAAGACCAGCAAGAGTTTTCAGGGCTGGCCCCTTCCTTGTGGGAGAAGGAGCCGGACGTTTGCCTTTTCGGAAAGAGGCTCTGCCGAGAACGAGCGCCGTGAGATGCTGAGTCTCTGGGAAAGCACAGATGCCCATTGCTGTTGTGCCTGTGGGTAGGTTGCACGGGGACAGTGAAGACCAGCAAGAGCTTTCAGGGCTGGCCCCTTCCTTGTGGGAGAAGGAGCCGGACGTTTGCCTTTTCGGAAAGAGGCTCTGCCGAGAACGAGCGACATGAGATGCTGAGTCTCTGGGAAAGCACAGATGCCCAGTGCTGTTGTGCCTGTGGGTAGGGTGCACGGGGCCAGTGAAGACCAGCAAGAGCTTTCAGGGCTGGCCCCTTCCTTGTGGGAGAAGGAGCCGGACGTTTGCCTTTTCGGAAAGAGGCTCTGCCGAGAACGAGCGCCGTGAGATATGCCGTCTAAGGTTAAGCACAGATGCCCAGTGCTGTTGTGCCTGTGGGTAGGTTGCACGGGGACAGTGAAGACCAGCAAGAGCTTTCAGGGCTGGCCCCTTCCTTGTGGGAGAAGGAGCCGGACGTTTGCCTTTTCGGAAAGAGGCTCTGCCGAGAACGAGCGCAGTGAGATGCTGAGTCTCTGGGAAAGCACAGATGCCCAGTGCTGTTGTGCCTGTGGATAGGGTGCACGGGGCCAGTGAAGACCAGCAAGAGCTTTCAGGGCTGGCCCCTTCCTTGTGGGAGAAGGAGCCGGACGTTTGCCTTTTCGGAAAGAGGCTCTGCCGAGAACGAGCGCCGTGAGATGCTGAGTCTCTGGGAAAGCACAGATGCCCGGTGCTGTTGTGCCTGTGGGTAGGGTGCACGGGGACGGTTAAGACCAGCAAGAGCTTTCAGGGCTGGCCCCTTCCTTGTGGGAGAAGGAGCCGGACGTTTGCCTTTTCGGAAAGAGGCTCTGCCGAGAACGAGCGCCGTGAGATATGCCGTCTGTGGTTAAGCACAGATGCCCAGTGCTGTTGTGCCTGTAGATAGGGTGTTTGGGGACGGTTAAGACCAGCAAGAGCTTTCAGGGCTGGCCCCTTCCTTGTGGGAGAAGGAGCCGGACGTTTGCCTTTTCGGAAAGAGGCTCTGCCGAGAACGAGCGCCGTGAGATGCTGAGTCTCTGGGAAAGCACAGATGGCCAGTGCTGTTGTGCCTGTGGGTAGGGTGCACGGGGACAGTGAAGACCAGCAAGAGCTTTCAGGGCTGGCCCCTTCCTTGTGGGAGAAGGAGACAGACGTTTGCCTTTTCGGAAAGAGGCTCTGCCGAGAATGAGCGCTGTGAGATATGCCGTCTGAGGTTAAGCACAGATGCCCAGTGCTGTTGTGCCTGTGGGTAGGGTGCACGGGGCCAGTGAAGACCAGCAAGAGCTTTCAGGGCTGGCCCCTTCCTTGTGGGAGAAGGAGCCGGACGTTTGCCTTTTCGGAAAGAGGCTCTGCCGAGAGCGATTACAGTGAGATGCTGAGTCTCTGGGAAAGCACAGATGCCCAGTGCTGTTGTGCCTGTGGTTAGGGTGCACGGGGACAGTGAAGACCAGCAAGAGCTTTCAGGACTGGCCCCATCCTTGTGGGAGAAGGAGCCGGACGTTTGCCTTTTCGGAAAGAGGCTCTGCCGAGAACGAGCGCCGTGAGATGCTGAGTCTCTGGTTAAGCACAGATGCCCAGTGCTGTTGTGCCTGTGGGTAGGGTGCACGGGGCCAGTGAAGACCAGCAAGAGCTTTCAGGGCTGGCCCCTTCCTTGTGGGAGAAGGAGCCGGACGTTTGCCTTTTCGGAAAGAGGCTCTGCCGAGAACGAGCGCCGTGAGATGCTGTGTCTCTGGGAAAGCACAGATGCCCAGTGCTGTTGTGCCTGTGGGTAGGGTGCACGGGGACAGTGAAGACCAGCAAGAGCTTTCAGGGGTGGCCCCTTCCTTGTGGGAGAAGGAGCCGGACGTTTGCCTTTTCAGAAAGAGGCTCTGCCGAGAACGAGCGCCGTGAGATATGCCGTCTAAGGTTAAGCACAGATGCCCAGTGCTGTTGTGCCTGTGCGTAGGGTGCACGGGGCCAGTGAAGACCAGCAAGAGCTTTCAGGGCTGGCCCCTTCCTTGTGGGAGAAGGAGCCGGACGTTTGCCTTTTCGGAAAGAGGCTCTGCCGAGAACGAGCGCCGTGAGATGCTGAGTCTCTGGGAAAGCACAGATGCCCAGTGCTGTTGTGCCTGTGGGTAGGGTGCACGGGGCCAGTGAAGACCAGCAAGAGCTTTCAGGGCTGGCCCCTTCCTTGTGGGAGAAGGAGCCAGACGTTTGCCTTTTCGGAAAGAGGCTCTGCCGAGAACGAGCGCCGTGAGATATGCCGTCTGTGGTTAAGGACAGATGCCCAGTGCTGTTGTGCCTGTGGGTAGGGTGCACGGGGACAGTGAAGACCAGCAAGAGCTTTCAGGGCTGGCCCCTTCCTTGTGGGAGAAGGAGCCGGACGTTTGCCTTTTCGGAAAGAGGCTCTGCCGAGAACGAGCGCCGTGAGATATGCCGTCTGTGGTTAAGCACAGATGCCCAGTGCTGTTGTGCCTGTGGTTAGGGTGCACGGGGACAGTGAAGACCAGCAAGAGCTTTCAGGGCTGGCCCCTTCCTTGTGGGAGAAGGAGACAGACGTTTGCCTTTTCGGAAAGAGGCTCTGCCGAGAACGAGCGCCGTGAGATATGCCGTCTGTGGTTAAGCACAGATGCCCATTGGTGTTGTGCCTGTGGATAGGGTGCACGGGGACAGTGAAGACCAGCAAGAGCTTTCAGGGCTGGCCCCTTCCTTGTGGGAGAAGGAGCCGGACGTTTGCCTTTTCGGAAAGAGGCTCTGCCGAGAACGAGCGCCGTGAGATGCTGAGTCTCTGGTTAAGCACAGATGCCCAGTGCTGTTGTGCCTGTGGTTAGGGTGCACGGGGCCAGTGAAGACCAGCAAGAGCTTTCAGGACTGGCCCCATCCTTGTGGGAGAAGGAGCTGGACGTTTGCCTTTTCGGAAAGAGGCTGTGCCGAGAACGAGCGCCGTGAGATATGCCGTCAGTGGTTAAGCACAGATGCCCAGTGCTGTTGTGCCTGTGGGTAGGGTGCACGGGGACAGTGAAGACCAGCAAGAGCTTTCAGGGCTGGCCCCTTCCTTGTGGGAGAAGGAGCCGGACGTTTGCCTTTTCGGAAAGAGGCTCTGCCGAGAGCGATTACAGTGAGATGCTGAGTCTCTGGGAAAGCACAGATGCCCAGTGCTGTTGTGCCTGTGGGTAGGGTGCACGGGGACAGTGAAGACCAGCAAGAGCTTTCAGGGCTGGCCCCTTCCTTGTGGGAGAAGGAGCCGGACGTTTGCCTTTTCGGAAAGAGGCTCTGCCGAGAACGAACGCCGTGAGATATGCCGTCTGTGGTTAAGCACAGATGCCCAGTGCTGTTGTGCCTGTGGATAGGGTGCACGGGGCCAGTGAAGACCAGCAAGAGCTTTCAGGGCTGGCCCCTTCCTTGTGGGAGAAGGAGCCGGACGTTTGCCTTTTCGGAAAGAGGCTCTGCCGAGAACGAGCGCCGTGAGATATGCCGTCTGTGGTTAAGCACAGATGCCCAGTGCTGTTGTGCCTGTGGGTAGGGTGCACGGGGATGGTTAAGACCAGCAAGAGCTTTCAGGGCTGGCCCCTTCCTTGTGGGAGAAGGAGCCGGACGTTTGCCTTTTCGGAAAGAGGCTCTGCCGAGAACGAGCGCCGTGAGATATGCCGTCTGTGGTTAAGCACAGATGCCCACTGCTGTTGTGCCTGTAGATAGGGTGTTTGGGGACGGTTAAGACCAGCAAGAGCTTTCAGGGCTGGCCCCTTCCTTGTGGGAGAAGGAGCCGGACGTTTGCCTTTTCGGAAAGAGGCTCTGCCGAGAACGAGCGCCGTGAGATGCTGAGTCTCTGGGAAAGCACAGATGCCCAGTGCTGTTGTGCCTGTGGGTAGGGTGCACGGGGACAGTGAAGACCAGCAAGAGCTTTCAGGGCTGGCCCCTTCCTTGTGGGAGAAGGAGACAGACGTTTGCCTTTTCGGAAAGAGGCTCTGCCGAGAACGAGCGCCGTGAGATATGCCGTCTGAGGTTAAGCACAGATGCCCATTGCTGTTGTGCCTGTGGATAGGGTGCACGGGGCCAGTGAAGACCAGCAAGAGCTTTCAGGGCTGGCCCCTTCCTTGTGGGAGAAGGAGCCGGACGTTTGCCTTTTCGGAAAGAGGCTCTGCCGAGAACGAGCGCCGTGAGATGCTGAGTCTCTGGGAAAGCACAGATGCCCAGTGCTGTTGTGCCTGTGGTTAGGGTGCACGGGGACAGTGAAGACCAGCAAGAGCTTTCAGGACTGGCCCCATCCTTGTGGGAGAAGGAGCCGGACGTTTGCCTTTTCGGAAAGAGGCTCTGCCGAGAACGAGCGCCGTGAGATGCTGAGTCTCTGGTTAAGCACAGATGCCCAGTGCTGTTGTGCCTGTGGGTAGGGTGCACGGGGCCAGTGAAGACCAGCAAGAGCTTTCAGGGCTGGCCCCTTCCTTGTGGGAGAAGGAGCCGGACGTTTGCCTTTTCGGAAAGAGGCTCTGCCGAGAACGAGCGCCGTGAGATGCTGTGTCTCTGGGAAAGCACAGGTGCCCAGTGCTGTTGTGCCTGTGGGTAGGGTGCACGGGGCCAGTGAAGACCAGCAAGAGCTTTCAGGGCTGGCCCCTTCCTTGTGGGAGAAGGAGCCGGACGTTTGCCTTTTCGGAAAGAGGCTCTGCCGAGAACGAGCGCCGTGAGATATGCCGTCTAAGGTTAAGCACAGATGCCCAGTGCTGTTGTGCCTGTGGATAGGGTGCACGGGGCCAGTGAAGACCAGCAAGAGCTTTCAGGGCTGGCCCCTTCCTTGTGGGAGAAGGAGCCGGACGTTTGCCTTTTCGGAAAGAGGCTCTGCCGAGAACGAGCGCCGTGAGATGCTGAGTCTCTGGGAAAGCACAGATGCCCAGTGCTGTTGTGCCTGTGGGTAGGGTGCACGGGGACAGTGAAGACCAGCAAGAGCTTTCAGGGCTGGCCCCTTCCTTGTGGGAGAAGGAGCCAGACGTTTGCCTTTTCGGAAAGAGGCTCTGCCGAGAACGAGCGCTGTGAGATATGCCGTCTGTGGTTAAGCACAGATGCCCATTGCTGTTGTGCCTGTGGATAGGGTGCACGGGGACAGTGAAGACCAGCAAGAGCTTTCAGGGCTGGCCCCTTCCTTGTGGGAGAAGGAGCCGGACGTTTGCCTTTTCGGAAAGAGGCTCTGCCGAGAACGAGCGCCGTGAGATATGCCGTCTGTGGTTAAGCACAGATGCCCAGTGCTGTTGTGCCTGTGGTTAGGGTGCACGGGGACAGTGAAGACCAGCAAGAGCTTTCAGGGCTGGCCCCTTCCTTGTGGGAGAAGGAGACAGACGTTTGCCTTTTCGGAAAGAGGCTCTGCCGAGAACGAGCGCCGTGAGATATGCCGTCTGAGGTTAAGCACAGATGCCCATTGCTGTTGTGCCTGTGGATAGGGTGCACGGGGACAGTGAAGACCAGCAAGAGCTTTCAGGGCTGGCCCCTTCCTTGTGGGAGAAGGAGCCGGACGTTTGCCTTTTCGGAAAGAGGCTCTGCCGAGAACGAGCGCCGTGAGATGCTGAGTCTCTGGGAAAGCACAGATGCCCAGTGCTGTTGTGCCTGTGGTTAGGGTGCACGGGGCCAGTGAAGACCAGCAAGAGCTTTCAGGACTGGCCCCATCCTTGTGGGAGAAGGAGCTGGACGTTTGCCTTTTCGGAAAGAGGCTCTGCCGAGAACGAGCGCCGTGAGATATGCCGTCAGTGGTTAAGCACAGATGCCCAGTGCTGTTGTGCCTGTGGGTAGGGTGCACGGGGACAGTGAAGACCAGCAAGAGCTTTCAGGGCTGGCCCCTTCCTTGTGGGAGAAGGAGCCGGACGTTTGCCTTTTCGGAAAGAGGCTCTGCCGAGAGCGATTACAGTGAGATGCTGAGTCTCTGGGAAAGCACAGATGCCCAGTGCTGTTGTGCCTGTGGGTAGGGTGCACGGGGACAGTGAAGACCAGCAAGAGCTTTCAGGGCTGGCCCCTTCCTTGTGGGAGAAGGAGCCGGACGTTTGCCTTTTCGGAAAGAGGCTGTGCCGAGAACGAACGCCGTGAGATATGCCGTCTGTGGTTAAGCACAGATGCCCAGTGCTGTTGTGCCTGTGGATAGGGTGCACGGGGCCAGTGAAGACCAGCAAGAGCTTTCAGGGCTGGCCCCTTCCTTGTGGGAGAAGGAGCCGGACGTTTGCATTTTCGGAAAGAGGCTCTGCCGAGAACGAGCGCCGTGAGATATGCCGTCTGTGGTTAAGCACAGATGCCCAGTGCTGTTGTGCCTGTGGGTAGGGTGCACGGGGATGGTTAAGACCAGCAAGAGCTTTCAGGGCTGGCCCCTTCCTTGTGGGAGAAGGAGCCGGACGTTTGCCTTTTCGGAAAGAGGCTCTGCCGAGAACGAGCGCCGTGAGATATGCCGTCTGTGGTTAAGCACAGATGCCCACTGCTGTTGTGCCTGTAGATAGGGTGTTTGGGGACGGTTAAGACCAGCAAGAGCTTTCAGGGCTGGCCCCTTCCTTGTGGGAGAAGGAGCCGGACGTTTGCCTTTTCGGAAAGAGGCTCTGCCGAGAACGAGCGCCGTGAGATGCTGAGTCTCTGGGAAAGCACAGATGCCCAGTGCTGTTGTGCCTGTGGGTAGGGTGCACGGGGACAGTGAAGACCAGCAAGAGCTTTCAGGGCTGGCCCCTTCCTTGTGGGAGAAGGAGCCAGACGTTTGCCTTTTCGGAAAGAGGCTCTGCCGAGAACGAGCGCCGTGAGATATGCCGTCTGTGGTTAAGCACAGATGCCCATTGCTGTTGTGCCTGTGGATAGGGTGCACGGGGACAGTGAAGACCAGCAAGAGCTTTCAGGGCTGGCCCCTTCCTTGTGGGAGAAGGAGCCGGACGTTTGCCTTTTCGGAAAGAGGCTCTGCCGAGAACGAGCGCCGTGAGATATGCCGTCTGTGGTTAAGCACAGATGCCCAGTGCTGTTGTGCCTGTGGTTAGGGTGCACGGGGACAGTGAAGACCAGCAAGAGCTTTCAGGGCTGGCCCCTTCCTTGTGGGAGAAGGAGACAGACGTTTGCCTTTTCGGAAAGAGGCTCTGCCGAGAACGAGCGCCGTGAGATATGCCGTCTGAGGTTAAGCACAGATGCCCATTGCTGTTGTGCCTGTGGATAGGGTGCACGGGGACAGTGAAGACCAGCAAGAGCTTTCAGGACTGGCCCCATCCTTGTGGGAGAAGGAGCTGGACGTTTGCCTTTTCGGAAAGAGGCTCTGCCGAGAACGAGCGCCGTGAGATATGCCGTCAGTGGTTAAGCACAGATGCCCAGTGCTGTTGTGCCTGTGGGTAGGGTGCACGGGGACAGTGAAGACCAGCAAGAGCTTTCAGGGCTGGCCCCTTCCTTGTGGGAGAAGGAGCCGGACGTTTGCCTTTTCGGAAAGAGGCTCTGCCGAGAGCGATTACAGTGAGATGCTGAGTCTCTGGGAAAGCACAGATGCCCAGTGCTGTTGTGCCTGTGGGTAGGGTGCACGGGGCCAGTGAAGACCAGCAAGAGCTTTCAGGGCTGGCCCCTTCCTTGTGGGAGAAGGAGCCGGACGTTTGCCTTTTCGGAAAGAGGCTGTGCCGAGAACGAACGCCGTGAGATATGCCGTCTGTGGTTAAGCACAGATGCCCAGTGCTGTTGTGCCTGTGGATAGGGTGCACGGGGCCAGTGAAGACCAGCAAGAGCTTTCAGGGCTGGCCCCTTCCTTGTGGGAGAAGGAGCCGGACGTTTGCCTTTTCGGAAAGAGGCTCTGCCGAGAACGAGCGCCGTGAGATATGCCGTCTGTGGTTAAGCACAGATGCCCAGTGCTGTTGTGCCTGTGGGTAGGGTGCACGGGGATGGTTAAGACCAGCAAGAGCTTTCAGGGCTGGCCCCTTCCTTGTGGGAGAAGGAGCCGGACGTTTGCCTTTTCGGAAAGAGGCTCTGCCGAGAACGAGCGCCGTGAGATATGCCGTCTGTGGTTAAGCACAGATGCCCACTGCTGTTGTGCCTGTAGATAGGGTGTTTGGGGACGGTTAAGACCAGCAAGAGCTTTCAGGGCTGGCCCCTTCCTTGTGGGAGAAGGAGCCGGACGTTTGCCTTTTCGGAAAGAGGCTCTGCCGAGAACGAGCGCCGTGAGATGCTGAGTCTCTGGGAAAGCACAGATGCCCATTGCTGTTGTGCCTGTGGGTAGGGTGCACGGGGACAGTGAAGACCAGCAAGAGCTTTCAGGGGTGGCCCCTTCCTTGTGGGAGAAGGAGCCGGACGTTTGCCTTTTCGGAAAGAGGCTCTGCCGAGAACGAGCGCCGTGAGATATGCCGTCTGAGGTTAAGCATAGATGCCCATTGCTGTTGTGCCTGTGGATAGGGTGCACGGGGACAGTGAAGACCAGCAAGAGCTTTCAGGGCTGGCCCCTTCCTTGTGGGAGAAGGAGCCGGACGTTTGCCTTTTCGGAAAGAGGCTCTGCCGAGAACGAGCGCCGTGAGATATGCCGTCTGTGGTTAAGCACAGATGCCCAGTGCTGTTGTGCCTGTGGATAGGGTGCACGGGGCCAGTGAAGACCAGCAAGAGCTTTCAGGGCTGGCCCCTTCCTTGTGGGAGAAGGAGCCGGACGTTTGCCTTTTCGGAAAGAGGCTCTGCCGAGAACGAGCGCCGTGAGATATGCCGTCTGTGGTTAAGCACAGATGCCCAGTGCTGTTGTGCCTGTGGGTAGGGTGCACGGGGATGGTTAAGACCAGCAAGAGCTTTCAGGGCTGGCCCCTTCCTTGTGGGAGAAGGAGCCGGACGTTTGCCTTTTCGGAAAGAGGCTCTGCCGAGAACGAGCGCCGTGAGATATGCCGTCTGTGGTTAAGCACAGATGCCCACTGCTGTTGTGCCTGTGGGTAGGGTGTTTGGGGACGGTTAAGACCAGCAAGAGCTTTCAGGGCTGGCCCCTTCCTTGTGGGAGAAGGAGCCGGACGTTTGCCTTTTCGGAAAGAGGCTCTGCCGAGAACGAGCGCCGTGAGATGCTGAGTCTCTGGGAAAGCACAGATGCCCAGTGCTGTTGTGCCTGTGGGTAGGGTGCACGGGGACAGTGAAGACCAGCAAGAGCTTTCAGGGCTGGCCCCTTCCTTGTGGGAGAAGGAGCCAGACGTTTGCCTTTTCGGAAAGAGGCTCTGCCGAGAACGAGCGCCGTGAGATATGCCGTCTGACGTTAAGCACAGATGCCCATTGCTGTTGTGCCTGTGGGTAGGGTGCACGGGGACAGTGAAGACCAGCAAGAGCTTTCAGGGCTGGCCCCTTCCTTGTGGGAGAAGGAGCCGGACGTTTGCCTTTTCGGAAAGAGGCTCTGCCGAGAACGAGCGCCATGAGATATGCCGTCTGAGGTTAAGCACAGATGCCCATTGCTGTTGTGCCTGTGGGTAGGGTGCACGGGGACAGTGAAGACCAGCAAGAGCTTTCAGGGGTGGCCCCTTCCTTGTGGGAGAAGGAGCCGGACGTTTGCCTTTTCGGAAAGAGGCTCTGCCGAGAACGAGCGCCGTGAGATATGCCGTCTGTGGTTAAGCACAGATGCCCAGTGCTGTTGTGCCTGTGGGTAGGGTGCACGGGGACAGTGAAGACCAGCAAGAGCTTTCAGGGCTGGCCCCTTCCTTGTGGGAGAAGGAGCCGGACGTTTGCCTTTTCGGAAAGAGGCTCTGCCGAGAACGAGCGCCGTGAGATGCTGAGTCTCTGGGAAAGCACAGATGCCCAGTGCTGTTGTGCCTGTGGGTAGGGTGCACGGGGACAGTGAAGACCAGCAAGAGCTTTCAGGGCTGGCCCCTTCCTTGTGGGAGAAGGAGCCGGACGTTTGCCTTTTCGGAAAGAGGCTCTGCCGAGAACGAGCGCCGTGAGATATGCCGTCAGTGGTTAAGCACAGATGCCCAGTGCTGTTGTGCCTGTGGGTAGGGTGCACGGGGACAGTGAAGACCAGCAAGAGCTTTCAGGGCTGGCCCCTTCCTTGTGGGAGAAGGAGCCGGACGTTTGCCTTTTCGGAAAGAGGCTCTGCCGAGAACGAGCGCCGTGAGATGCTGTGTCTCTGGGAAAGCATAGATGCCCAGTGCTGTTGTGCCTGTGGGTAGGGTGCACGGGGACAGTGAAGACCAGCAAGAGCTTTCAGGGCTGGCCCCTTCCTTGTGGGAGAAGGAGCCGGACGTTTGCCATTTCGGAAAGAGGCTCTGCCGAGAACGAGCGCCGTGAGATATGCCGTCAGTGGTTAAGCACAGATGCCCAGTGCTGTTGTGCCTGTGGGTAGGGTGCACGGGGACAGTGAAGACCAGCAAGAGCTTTCAGGGCTGGCCCCTTCCTTGTGGGAGAAGGAGCCGGACGTTTGCCTTTTCGGAAAGAGGCTCTGCCGAGAACGAACGCAGTGAGATATGCCGTCTGTGGTTAAGCACAGATGCCCAGTGCTGTTGTGCCTGTGGATAGGGTGCACGGGGACAGTGAAGACCAGCAAGAGCTTTCAGGGCTGGCCCCTTCCTTGTGGGAGAAGGAGCCGGACGTTTGCCTTTTCGGAAAGAGGCTCTGCCGAGAACGAGCGCCGTGAGATATGCCGTCTGTGGTTAAGCACAGATGCCCACTGCTGTTGTGCCTGTGGGTAGGGTGTTTGGGGACGGTTAAGACCAGCAAGAGCTTTCAGGGCTGGCCCCTTCCTTGTGGGAGAAGGAGCCGGACGTTTGCCTTTTCGGAAAGAGGCTCTGCCGAGAACGAGCGCCGTGAGATATGCCGTCTGTGGTTAAGCACAGATGCCCACTGCTGTTGTGCCTGTAGATAGGGTGTTTGGGGACGGTTAAGACCAGCAAGAGCTTTCAGGGCTGGCCCCTTCCTTGTGGGAGAAGGAGCCGGACGTTTGCCTTTTCGGAAAGAGGCTCTGCCGAGAACGAGCGCCGTGAGATGCTGAGTCTCTGGGAAAGCACAGATGCCCAGTGCTGTTGTGCCTGTGGGTAGGGTGCACGGGGACAGTGAAGACCAGCAAGAGCTTTCAGGGCTGGCCCCTTCCTTGTGGGAGAAGGAGCCAGACGTTTGCCTTTTCGGAAAGAGGCTCTGCCGAGAACGAGCGCCGTGAGATATGCCGTCTGAGGTTAAGCACAGATGCCCATTGCTGTTGTGCCTGTGGATAGGGTGCACGGGGACAGTGAAGACCAGCAAGAGCTTTCAGGGCTGGCCCCTTCCTTGTGGGAGAAGGAGCCGGACGTTTGCCTTTTCGGAAAGAGGCTCTGCCGAGAACGAGCGCCGTGAGATATGCCGTCTGTGGTTAAGCACAGATGCCCAGTGCTGTTGTGCCTGTGGATAGGGTGCACGGGGCCAGTGAAGACCAGCAAGAGCTTTCAGGGCTGGCCCCTTCCTTGTGGGAGAAGGAGCCGGACGTTTGCCTTTTCGGAAAGAGGCTCTGCCGAGAACGAGCGCCGTGAGATATGCCGTCTGTGGTTAAGCACAGATGCCCAGTGCTGTTGTGCCTGTGGGTAGGGTGCACGGGGATGGTTAAGACCAGCAAGAGCTTTCAGGGCTGGCCCCTTCCTTGTGGGAGAAGGAGCCGGACGTTTGCCTTTTCGGAAAGAGGCTCTGCCGAGAACGAGCGCCGTGAGATATGCCGTCTGTGGTTAAGCACAGATGCCCACTGCTGTTGTGCCTGTGGGTAGGGTGTTTGGGGACGGTTAAGACCAGCAAGAGCTTTCAGGGCTGGCCCCTTCCTTGTGGGAGAAGGAGCCGGACGTTTGCCTTTTCGGAAAGAGGCTCTGCCGAGAACGAGCGCCGTGAGATGCTGAGTCTCTGGGAAAGCACAGATGCCCAGTGCTGTTGTGCCTGTGGGTAGGGTGCACGGGGACAGTGAAGACCAGCAAGAGCTTTCAGGGCTGGCCCCTTCCTTGTGGGAGAAGGAGCCGGACGTTTGCCTTTTCGGAAAGAGGCTCTGCCGAGAACGAGCGCCGTGAGATATGCCGTCTGTGGTTAAGCACAGATGCCCAGTGCTGTTGTGCCTGTGGGTAGGGTGCACGGGGACAGTGAAGACCAGCAAGAGCTTTCAGGGCTGGCCCCTTCCTTGTGGGAGAAGGAGCCGGACGTTTGCCTTTTCGGAAAGAGGCTCTGCCGAGAACGAGCGCCGTGAGATGCTGAGTCTCTGGGAAAGGACAGATGCCCAGTGCTGTTGTGCCTGTGGGTAGGGTGCACGGGGACAGTGAAGACCAGCAAGAGCTTTCAGGGCTGGCCCCTTCCTTGTGGGAGAAGGAGCCGGACGTTTGCCTTTTCGGAAAGAGGCTCTGCCGAGAACGAGCGCCGTGAGATATGCCGTCAGTGGTTAAGCACAGATGCCCAGTGCTGTTGTGCCTGTGGGTAGGGTGCACGGGGACAGTGAAGACCAGCAAGAGCTTTCAGGGCTGGCCCCTTCCTTGTGGGAGAAGGAGCCGGACGTTTGCCTTTTCGGAAAGAGGCTCTGCCGAGAACGAGCGCCGTGAGATGCTGTGTCTCTGGGAAAGCACAGATGCCCAGTGCTGTTGTGCCTGTGGGTAGGGTGCACGGGGACAGTGAAGACCAGCAAGAGCTTTCAGGGCTGGCCCCTTCCTTGTGGGAGAAGGAGCCGGACGTTTGCCTTTTCGGAAAGAGGCTCTGCCGAGAACGAGCGCCGTGAGATATGCCGTCAGTGGTTAAGCACAGATGCCCAGTGCTGTTGTGCCTGTGGGTAGGGTGCACGGGGACAGTGAAGACCAGCAAGAGCTTTCAGGGCTGGCCCCTTCCTTGTGGGAGAAGGAGCCGGACGTTTGCCTTTTCGGAAAGAGGCTCTGCCGAGAACGAGCGCCGTGAGATATGCCGTCTGAGGTTAAGCACAGATGCCCATTGCTGTTGTGCCTGTGGATAGGGTGCACGGGGACAGTGAAGACCAGCAAGAGCTTTCAGGGCTGGCCCCTTCCTTGTGGGAGAAGGAGCCGGACGTTTGCCTTTTCGGAAAGAGGCTCTGCCGAGAACGAGCGCCGTGAGATATGCCGTCTGTGGTTAAGCACAGATGCCCAGTGCTGTTGTGCCTGTGGATAGGGTGCACGGGGACAGTGAAGACCAGCAAGAGCTTTCAGGGCTGGCCCCTTCCTTGTGGGAGAAGGAGCCGGACGTTTGCCTTTTCGGAAAGAGGCTCTGCCGAGAGCGAGCGCCATGAGATGCTGAGTCTCTGGGAAAGCACAGATGCCCAGTGCTGTTGTGCCTGTGGTTAGGGTGCACGGGGCCAGTGAAGACCAGCAAGAGCTTTCAGGACTGGCCCCATCCTTGTGGGAGAAGGAGCTGGACGTTTGCCTTTTCGGAAAGAGGCTCTGCCGAGAACGAGCGCCGTGAGATGCTGAGTCTCTGGTTAAGCACAGATGCCCAGTGCTGTTGTGCCTGTGGGTAGGGTGCACGGGGACAGTGAAGACCAGCAAGAGCTTTCAGGGCTGGCCCCTTCCTTGTGGGAGAAGGAGCCGGACGTTTGCCTTTTCGGAAAGAGGCTCTGCCGAGAACGAGCGCCGTGAGATGCTGAGTCTCTGGGAAAGCACAGATGCCCAGTGCTGTTGTGCCTGTGGGTAGGGTGCACGGGGACAGTGAAGACCAGCAAGAGCTTTCAGGGCTGGCCCCTTCCTTGTGGGAGAAGGAGCCAGACGTTTGCCTTTTCGGAAAGAGGCTCTGCCGAGAACGAGCGCCGTGAGATATGCCGTCTGTGGTTAAGCACAGATGCCCATTGCTGTTGTGCCTGTGGATAGGGTGCACGGGGACAGTGAAGACCAGCAAGAGCTTTCAGGGCTGGCCCCTTCCTTGTGGGAGAAGGAGCCGGACGTTTGCCTTTTCGGAAAGAGGCTCTGCCGAGAACGAGCGCCGTGAGATATGCCGTCTGTGGTTAAGCACAGATGCCCAGTGCTGTTGTGCCTGTGGGTAGGGTGCACGGGGACAGTGAAGACCAGCAAGAGCTTTCAGGGCTGGCCCCTTCCTTGTGGGAGAAGGAGCCGGACGTTTGCCTTTTCGGAAAGAGGCTCTGCCGAGAACGAGCGCCGTGAGATATGCCGTCTGAGGTTAAGCACAGATGCCCATTGCTGTTGTGCCTGTGGATAGGGTGCACGGGGACAGTGAAGACCAGCAAGAGCTTTCAGGGCTGGCCCCTTCCTTGTGGGAGAAGGAGCCGGACGTTTGCCTTTTCGGAAAGAGGCTCTGCCGAGAACGAGCGCCGTGAGATGCTGAGTCTCTGGGAAAGCACAGATGCCCAGTGCTGTTGTGCCTGTGGATAGGGTGCACGGGGACAGTGAAGACCAGCAAGAGCTTTCAGGGCTCGCCCCTTCCTTGTGGGAGAAGGAGCCGGACGTTTGCCTTTTCGGAAAGAGGCTCTGCCGAGAGCGAACGCAGTGAGATGCTGAGTCTCTGGGAAAGCACAGATGCCCAGTGCTGTTGTGCCTGTGGATAGGGTGCACGGGGCCAGTGAAGACCAGCAAGAGCTTTCAGGGCTGGCCCCTTCCTTGTGGGAGAAGGAGCCGGACGTTTGCCTTTTCGGAAAGAGGCTCTGCCGAGAACGAGCGCCGTGAGATATGCCGTCTGTGGTTAAGCACAGATGCCCAGTGCTGTTGTGCCTGTGGGTAGGGTGCACGGGGCCAGTGAAGACCAGCAAGAGCTTTCAGGGCTGGCCCCTTCCTTGTGGGAGAAGGAGCCGGACGTTTGCCTTTTCGGAAAGAGGCTCTGCCGAGAACGAGCGCCGTGAGATGCTGAGTCTCTGGGAAAGCACAGATGCCCAGTGCTGTTGTGCCTGTGGGTAGGGTGCACGGGGCCAGTGAAGACCAGCAAGAGCTTTCAGGGCTGGCCCCTTCCTTGTGGGAGAAGGAGCCGGACGTTTGCCTTTTCGGAAAGAGGCTCTGCCGAGAACGAGCGCCGTGAGATATGCCGTCTGTGGTTAAGCACAGATGCCCAGTGCTGTTGTGCCTGTGGGTAGGGTGCACGGGGACAGTGAAGACCAGCAAGAGTTTTCAGGGCTGGCCCCTTCCTTGTGGGAGAAGGAGCCGGACATTTGCCTTTTCGGAAAGAGGCTCTGCCGAGAGCGAACGCAGTGACATGCTGAGTCTCTGGGAAAGCAGAGATGCCCAGTGCTGTTGTGCCTGTGGGTAGGGTGCACGGGGACAGTGAAGACCAGCAAGAGTTTTCAGGGCTGGCCCCTTCCTTGTGGGAGAAGGAGCCGGACGTTTGCCTTTTCGGAAAGAGGCTCTGCCGAGAACGAGCGCCGTGAGATATGCCGTCTGTGGTTAAGCACAGATGCCCACTGCTGTTGTGCCTGTGAGTAGGTTGCACGGGGACAGTGAAGACCAGCAAGAGCTTTCAGGGCTGGCCCCTTCCTTGTGGGAGAAGGAGCCGGACGTTTGCCTTTTCGGAAAGAGGCTCTGCCGAGAGCGAACGCAGTGAGATGCTGAGTCTCTGGGAAACCACAGATGCCCAGTGCTGTTGTGCCTGTGGGTAGGGTGCACGGGGACAGTGAAGACCAGCAAGAGCTTTCAGGGCTGGCCCCTTCCTTGTGGGAGAAGGAGCCGGAAGTTTGCCTTTTCGGAAAGAGGCTCTGCCGAGAACGAGCGCGTGAGATATGCCGTCTGAGGTTAAGCACAGATGCCCATTGCTGTTGTGCCTGTGGGTAGGTTGCACGGGGACAGTGAAGACCAGCAAGAGTTTTCAGGGCTGGCCCCTTCCTTGTGGGAGAAGGAGCCGGACGTTTGCCTTTTCGGAAAGAGGCTGTGCCGAGAACGAGCGCCGTGAGATATGCCGTCAGTGGTTAAGCACAGATGCCCAGTGCTGTTGTGCCTGTGGGTAGGGTGCACGGGGACAGTGAAGACCAGCAAGAGCTTTCAGGGCTGGCCCCTTCCTTGTGGGAGAAGGAGCCGGACGTTTGCCTTTTCGGAAAGAGGCTCTGCCGAGAACGAGCGCCGTGAGATGCTGAGTCTCTGGGAAAGCACAGATGCCCAGTGCTGTTGTGCCTGTGGATAGGGTGCACGGGGCCAGTGAAGACCAGCAAGAGCTTTCAGGGCTGGCCCCTTCCTTGTGGGAGAAGGAGCCGGACGTTTGCCTTTTCGGAAAGAGGCTCTGCCGAGAGCGAACGCAGTGAGATGCTGAGTCTCTGGGAAAGCACAGATGCCCAGTGCTGTTGTGCCTGTGGATAGGGTGCACGGGGACAGTGAAGACCAGCAAGAGCTTTCAGGGCTGGCCCCTTCCTTGTGGGAGAAGGAGCCGGACGTTTGCCTTTTCGGAAAGAGGCTCTGCCAAGAACGAGCGCCGTGAGATATGCCGTCTGTGGTTAAGCACAGATGCCCAGTGCTGTTGTGCCTGTGGGTAGGGTGCACGGGGACAGTGAAGACCAGCAAGAGCTTTCAGGGCTGGCCCCTTCCTTGTGGGAGAAGGAGCCGGACGTTTGCCTTTTCGGAAAGAGGCTCTGCCGAGAACGAGCGCCGTGAGATGCTGAGTCTCTGGGAAAGCACAGATGCCCAGTGCTGTTGTGCCTGTGGGTAGGGTGCACGGGGCCAGTGAAGACCAGCAAGAGCTTTCAGGGCTGGCCCCTTCCTTGTGGGAGAAGGAGCCGGACGTTTGCCTTTTCGGAAAGAGGCTCTGCCGAGAACGAGCGCCGTGAGATATGCCGTCAGTGGTTAAGCACAGATGCCCAGTGCTGTTGTGCCTGTGGGTAGGGTGCACGGGGACAGTGAAGACCAGCAAGAGCTTTCAGGGCTGGCCCCTTCCTTGTGGGAGAAGGAGCCGGACGTTTGCCTTTTCGGAAAGAGGCTCTGCCGAGAACGAGCGCCGTGAGATGCTGTGTCTCTGGGAAAGCACAGATGCCCAGTGCTGTTGTGCCTGTGGGTAGGGTGCACGGGGACAGTGAAGACCAGCAAGAGCTTTCAGGGCTGGCCCCTTCCTTGTGGGAGAAGGAGCCGGACGTTTGCCTTTTCGGAAAGAGGCTCTGCCGAGAACGAGCGCCGTGAGATATGCCGTCAGTGGTTAAGCACAGATGCCCAGTGCTGTTGTGCCTGTGGGTAGGGTGCACGGGGACAGTGAAGACCAGCAAGAGCTTTCAGGGCTGGCCCCTTCCTTGTGGGAGAAGGAGCCGGACGTTTGCCTTTTCGGAAAGAGGCTCTGCCGAGAACGAGCGCCGTGAGATATGCCGTCTGAGGTTAAGCACAGATGCCCATTGCTGTTGTGCCTGTGGATAGGGTGCACGGGGCCAGTGAAGACCAGCAAGAGCTTTCAGGGCTGGCCCCTTCCTTGTGGGAGAAGGAGCCGGACGTTTGCCTTTTCGGAAAGAGGCTCTGCCGAGAGCGAGCGCCATGAGATGCTGAGTCTCTGGGAAAGCAGAGATGCCCAGTGCTGTTGTGCCTGTGGTTAGGGTGCACGGGGCCAGTGAAGACCAGCAAGAGCTTTCAGGGCTGGCCCCATCCTTGTGGGAGAAGGAGCTGGACGTTTGCCTTTTCGGAAAGAGGCTCTGCCGAGAACGAGCGCCGTGAGATGCTGAGTCTCTGGTTAAGCACAGATGCCCAGTGCTGTTGTGCCTGTGGGTAGGGTGCACGGGGCCAGTGAAGACCAGCAAGAGCTTTCAGGGCTGGCCCCTTCCTTGTGGGAGAAGGAGCCGGATGTTTGCCTTTTCGGAAAGAGGCTCTGCCGAGAACGAGCGCCGTGAGATGCTGAGTCTCTGGGAAAGCACAGATGCCCAGTGCTGTTGTGCCTGTGGGTAGGGTGCACGGGGACAGTGAAGACCAGCAAGAGCTTTCAGGGCTGGCCCCTTCCTTGTGGGAGAAGGAGCCAGACGTTTGCCTTTTCGGAAAGAGGCTCTGCCGAGAACGAGCGCCGTGAGATATGCCGTCTGTGGTTAAGCACAGATGCCCATTGCTGTTGTGCCTGTGGATAGGGTGCACGGGGACAGTGAAGACCAGCAAGAGCTTTCAGGGCTGGCCCCTTCCTTGTGGGAGAAGGAGCCGGACGTTTGCCTTTTCGGAAAGAGGCTCTGCCGAGAACGAGCGCCGTGAGATATGCCGTCTGTGGTTAAGCACAGATGCCCAGTGCTGTTGTGCCTGTGGGTAGGGTGCACGGGGACAGTGAAGACCAGCAAGAGCTTTCAGGGCTGGCCCCTTCCTTGTGGGAGAAGGAGACAGACGTTTGCCTTTTCGGAAAGAGGCTCTGCCGAGAACGAGCGCCGTGAGATATGCCGTCTGAGGTTAAGCACAGATGCCCATTGCTGTTGTGCCTGTGGATAGGGTGCACGGGGACAGTGAAGACCAGCAAGAGCTTTCAGGGCTGGCCCCTTCCTTGTGGGAGAAGGAGCCGGACGTTTGCCTTTTCGGAAAGAGGCTCTGCCGAGAACGAGCGCCGTGAGATGCTGAGTCTCTGGGAAAGCACAGATGCCCAGTGCTGTTGTGCCTGTGGATAGGGTGCACGGGGACAGTGAAGACCAGCAAGAGCTTTCAGGGCTCGCCCCTTCCTTGTGGGAGAAGGAGCCGGACGTTTGCCTTTTCGGAAAGAGGCTCTGCCGAGAACGAGCGCCGTGAGATGCTGAGTCTCTGGGAAAGCACAGATGCCCAGTGCTGTTGTGCCTGTGGATAGGGTGCACGGGGCCAGTGAAGACCAGCAAGAGCTTTCAGGGCTGGCCCCTTCCTTGTGGGAGAAGGAGCCGGACGTTTGCCTTTTCGGAAAGAGGCTCTGCCGAGAACGAGCGCCGTGAGATATGCCGTCTGTGGTTAAGCACAGATGCCCAGTGCTGTTGTGCCTGTGGGTAGGTTGCACGGGGACAGTGAAGACCAGCAAGAGCTTTCAGGGCTGGCCCCTTCCTTGTGGGAGAAGGAGCCGGACGTTTGCCTTTTCGGAAAGAGGCTCTGCCGAGAGCGAACGCAGTGAGATGCTGAGTCTCTGGGAAAGCACAGATGCCCAGTGCTGTTGTGCCTGTGGGTAGGGTGCACGGGGACAGTGAAGACCAGCAAGAGCTTTCAGGGCTGGCCCCTTCCTTGTGGGAGAAGGAGCCGGACGTTTGCCTTTTCGGAAAGAGGCTCTGCCGAGAACGAGCGCGTGAGATATGCCGTCTGAGGTTAAGCACAGATGCCCATTGCTGTTGTGCCTGTGGGTAGGTTGCACGGGGACAGTGAAGACCAGCAAGAGTTTTCAGGGCTGGCCCCTTCCTTGTGGGAGAAGGAGCCGGACGTTTGCCTTTTCGGAAAGAGGCTGTGCCGAGAACGAGCGCCGTGAGATATGCCGTCAGTGGTTAAGCACAGATGCCCAGTGCTGTTGTGCCTGTGGGTAGGGTGCACGGGGACAGTGAAGACCAGCAAGAGCTTTCAGGGCTGGCCCCTTCCTTGTGGGAGAAGGAGCCGGACGTTTGCCTTTTCGGAAAGAGGCTCTGCCGAGAACGAGCGCCGTGAGATGCTGAGTCTCTGGGAAAGCACAGATGCCCAGTGCTGTTGTGCCTGTGGATAGGGTGCACGGGGACAGTGAAGACCAGCAAGAGCTTTCAGGGCTGGCCCCTTCCTTGTGGGAGAAGGAGCCGGACGTTTGCCTTTTCGGAAAGAGGCTCTGCCGAGAGCGAACGCAGTGAGATGCTGAGTCTCTGGGAAAGCACAGATGCCCAGTGCTGTTGTGCCTGTGGGTAGGGTGCACGGGGACAGTGAAGACCAGCAAGAGCTTTCAGGGCTGGCCCCTTCCTTGTGGGAGAAGGAGCCGGACGTTTGCCTTTTCGGAAAGAGGCTCTGCCGAGAACGAGCGCCGTGAGATATGCCGTCTGTGGTTAAGCACAGATGCCCAGTGCTGTTGTGCCTGTGGGTAGGGTGCACGGGGCCAGTGAAGACCAGCAAGAGCTTTCAGGGCTGGCCCCTTCCTTGTGGGAGAAGGAGCCGGACGTTTGCCTTTTCGGAAAGAGGCTCTGCCGATAGCGAACGCCGTGAGATGCTGAGTCTCTGGGAAAGCACAGATGCCCAGTGCTGTTGTGCCTGTGGATAGGGTGCACGGGGCCAGTGAAGACCAGCAAGAGCTTTCAGCGCTGGCCCCTTCCTTGTGGGAGAAGGAGCCGGACGTTTGCCTTTTCGGAACGAGGCTCTGCCGAGAACGAGCGCCATGAGATATGCCGTCTGTGGTTAAGCACAGATGCCCAGTGCTGTTGTGCCTGTGGATAGGGTGCACGGGGACAGTGAAGACCAGCAAGAGCTTTCAGGGCTGGCCCCTTCCTTGTGGGAGAAGGAGCCGGACGTTTGCCTTTTCGGAAAGAGGCTCTGCCGAGAACGAGCGCCATGAGATGCTGAGTCTCTGGGAAAGCACAGATGCCCAGTGCTGTTGTGCCTGTGGGTAGGGTGCACGGGGACAGTGAAGACCAGCAAGAGCTTTCAGGGCTGGCCCCTTCCTTGTGGGAGAAGGAGCCGGATGTTTGCCTTTTCGGAAAGAGGCTCTGCCAAGAACGAGCGCCGTGAGATATGCCGTCTGTGGTTAAGCACAGATGCCCAGTGCTGTTGTGCCTGTGGGTAGGGTGCACGGGGCCAGTGAAGACCAGCAAGAGCTTTCAGGGCTGGCCCCTTCCTTGTGGGAGAAGGAGCCGGACGTTTGCCTTTTCGGAAAGAGGCTCTGCCGATAGCGAACGCCGTGAGATGCTGAGTCTCTGGGAAAGCACAGATGCCCAGTGCTGTTGTGCCTGTGGATAGGGTGCACGGGGCCAGTGAAGACCAGCAAGAGCTTTCAGGGCTGGCCCCTTCCTTGTGGGAGAAGGAGCCGGACGTTTGCCTTTTCGGAAAGAGGCTCTGCCGAGAACGAGCGCCAAGAGATATGCCGTCTGTGGTTAAGCACAGATGCCCAGTGCTGTTGTGCCTATGCATAGGGTGTACGGGGCCAGTGAAGACCAGCAAGAGCTTTCAGGGCTGGCCCCTTCCTTGTGGGAGAAGGAGCCGGACGTTTGCCTTTTCGGAAAGAGGCTCTGCTGAGAACGAGCGCCGTGAGATGCTGAGTCTCTGGGAAAGCACAGATGCCCATTGCTGTTGTGCCTGTGGGTAGGGTGCACGGGGCCAGTGAAGACCAGCAAGAGCTTTCAGGGCTGGCCCCTTCCTTGTGGGAGAAGGAGCCGGACGTTTGCCTTTTCGGAAAGAGGCTCTGCCGAGAACGAGCGCCGTGAGATGCTGAGTCTCTGGGAAAGCACAGATGCCCAGTGCTGTTGTGCCTGTGGGTAGGGTGCACGGGGACAGTGAAGACCAGCAAGAGCTTTCAGGGCTGGCCCCTTCCTTGTGGGAGAAGGAGCCGGACGTTTGCCTTTTCGGAAAGAGGCTCTGCCGAGAACGAGCGCCGTGAGATGCTGAGTCTCTGGGAAAGCACAGATGCCCAGTGCTGTTGTGCCTGTGGGTAGGGTGCACGGGGACAGTGAAGACCAGCAAGAGCTTTCAGGGCTGGCCCCTTCCTTGTGGGAGAAGGAGCCGGACGTTTGCCTTTTCGGAAAGAGGCTCTGCCGAGAACGAGCGCCGTGAGATGCTGAGTCTCCGGGAAAGCACAGATGCCCAGTGCTGTTGTGCCTGTGGTTAGGGTGCACGGGGCCAGTGAAGACCAGCAAGAGCTTTCAGCGCTGGCCCCTTCCTTGTGGGAGAAGGAGCCGGACGTTTGCCTTTTCGGAAAGAGGCTCTGCCGAGAACGAGCGCCGTGAGATATGCCGTCTGTGGTTAAGCACAGATGCCCAGTGCTGTTGTGCCTGTAGATAGGGTGTTTGGGGACGGTTAAGACCAGCAAGAGCTTTCAGGGCTGGCCCCTTCCTTGTGGGAGAAGGAGCCGGACGTTTGCCTTTTCGGAAAGAGGCTCTGCCGAGAACGAGCGCCGTGAGATATGCCGTCTGTGGTTAAGCACAGATGCCCAGTGCTGTTGTGCCTGTGGATAGGGTGCACGGGGCCAGTGAAGACCAGCAAGAGCTTTCAGGGCTGGCCCCTTCCTTGTGGGAGAAGGAGCCGGACGTTTGCCTTTTCGGAAAGAGGCTCTGCCGAGAACGAGCGCCGTGAGATGCTGAGTCTCTGGGAAAGCACAGATGCCCAGTGCTGTTGTGCCTGTGGGTAGGGTGCACGGGGACAGTGAAGACCAGCAAGAGCTTTCAGGGCTGGCCCCTTCCTTGTGGGAGAAGGAGCTGGACGTTTGCGTTTTTGGAAAGAGGCTCTGCCGAGAACGAGCGCCGTGAGATGCTGAGTCTCTGGTTAAGCACAGATGCCCAGTGCTGTTGTGCCTGTGGGTAGGGTGCACGGGGCCAGTGAAGACCAGCAAGAGCTTTCAGGGCTGGCCCCTTCCTTGTGGGAGAAGGAGCCGGACGTTTGCCTTTTCGGAAAGAGGCTCTGCCGAGAACGAGCGCCGTGAGATGCTGTGTCTCTGGGAAAGCACAGATGCCCAGTGCTGTTGTGCCTGTGGGTAGGGTGCACGGGGACAGTGAAGACCAGCAAGAGTTTTCAGGGCTGGCCCCTTCCTTGTGGGAGAAGGAGCCGGACGTTTGCCTTTTCGGAAAGAGGCTGTGCCGAGAACGAGCGCCGTGAGATATGCCGTCAGTGGTTAAGCACAGATGCCCAGTGCTGTTGTGCCTGTGGGTAGGGTGCACGGGGACAGTGAAGACCAGCAAGAGCTTTCAGGGCTGGCCCCTTCCTTGTGGGAGAAGGAGCCGGACGTTTGCCTTTTCGGAAAGAGGCTCTGCCGAGAACGAGCGCCGTGAGATATGCCGTCTAAGGTTAAGCACAGATGCCCAGTGCTGTTGTGCCTGTGGGTAGGGTGCACGGGGCCAGTGAAGACCAGCAAGAGCTTTCAGGGCTGGCCCCTTCCTTGTGGGAGAAGGAGCCGGACGTTTGCCTTTTCGGAAAGAGGCTCTGCCGATAGCGAACGCCGTGAGATGCTGAGTCTCTGGGAAAGCACAGATGCCCAGTGCTGTTGTGCCTGTGGATAGGGTGCACGGGGCCAGTGAAGACCAGCAAGAGCTTTCAGCGCTGGCCCCTTCCTTGTGGGAGAAGGAGCCGGACGTTTGCCTTTTCGGAACGAGGCTCTGCCGAGAACGAGCGCCATGAGATATGCCGTCTGTGGTTAAGCACAGATGCCCAGTGCTGTTGTGCCTGTGGATAGGGTGCACGGGGACAGTGAAGACCAGCAAGAGCTTTCAGGGCTGGCCCCTTCCTTGTGGGAGAAGGAGCCGGACGTTTGCCTTTTCGGAAAGAGGCTCTGCCGAGAACGAGCGCCATGAGATGCTGAGTCTCTGGGAAAGCACAGATGCCCAGTGCTGTTGTGCCTGTGGGTAGGGTGCACGGGGACAGTGAAGACCAGCAAGAGCTTTCAGGGCTGGCCCCTTCCTTGTGGGAGAAGGAGCCGGATGTTTGCCTTTTCGGAAAGAGGCTCTGCCAAGAACGAGCGCCGTGAGATATGCCGTCTGTGGTTAAGCACAGATGCCCAGTGCTGTTGTGCCTGTGGGTAGGGTGCACGGGGCCAGTGAAGACCAGCAAGAGCTTTCAGGGCTGGCCCCTTCCTTGTGGGAGAAGGAGCCGGACGTTTGCCTTTTCGGAAAGAGGCTCTGCCGATAGCGAACGCCGTGAGATGCTGAGTCTCTGGGAAAGCACAGATGCCCAGTGCTGTTGTGCCTGTAGATAGGGTGCACGGGGCCAGTGAAGACCAGCAAGAGCTTTCAGGGCTGGCCCCTTCCTTGTGGGAGAAGGAGCCGGACGTTTGCCTTTTCGGAAAGAGGCTCTGCCGAGAACGAGCGCCAAGAGATATGCCGTCTGTGGTTAAGCACAGATGCCCAGTGCTGTTGTGCCTGTGGATAGGGTGCACGGGGACAGTGAAGACCAGCAAGAGCTTTCAGGGCTGGCCCCTTCCTTGTGGGAGAAGGAGCCGGACGTTTGCCTTTTCGGAAAGAGGCTCTGCCGAGAACGAGCGCCGTGAGATGCTGAGTCTCTGGGAAAGCACAGATGCCCATTGCTGTTGTGCCTGTGGGTAGGGTGCACGGGGACAGTGAAGACCAGCAAGAGCTTTCAGGGCTGGCCCCTTCCTTGTGGGAGAAGGAGCCGGACGTTTGCCTTTTCGGAAAGAGGCTCTGCCGAGAACGAGCGCCGTGAGATATGCCGTCTGTGGTTAAGCACAGATGCCCAGTGCTGTTGTGCCTGTGGGTAGGTTGCACGGGGACAGTGAAGACCAGCAAGAGCTTTCAGGGCTGGCCCCTTCCTTGTGGGAGAAGGAGCCGGACGTTTGCCTTTTCGGAAAGAGGCTCTGCCGAGAGCGAACGCAGTGAGATGCTGAGTCTCTGGGAAAGCACAGATGCCCAGTGCTGTTGTGCCTGTGGGTAGGGTGCACGGGGACAGTGAAGACCAGCAAGAGCTTTCAGGGCTGGCCCCTTCCTTGTGGGAGAAGGAGCCGGATGTTTGCCTTTTCGGAAAGAGGCTCTGCCAAGAACGAGCGCCGTGAGATATGCCGTCTGTGGTTAAGCACAGATGCCCAGTGCTGTTGTGCCTGTGGGTAGGGTGCACGGGGCCAGTGAAGACCAGCAAGAGCTTTCAGGGCTGGCCCCTTCCTTGTGGGAGAAGGAGCCGGACGTTTGCCTTTTCGGAAAGAGGCTCTGCCGATAGCGAACGCCGTGAGATGCTGAGTCTCTGGGAAAGCACAGATGCCCAGTGCTGTTGTGCCTGTAGATAGGGTGCACGGGGCCAGTGAAGACCAGCAAGAGCTTTCAGGGCTGGCCCCTTCCTTGTGGGAGAAGGAGCCGGACGTTTGCCTTTTCGGAAAGAGGCTCTGCCGAGAACGAGCGCCAAGAGATATGCCGTCTGTGGTTAAGCACAGATGCCCAGTGCTGTTGTGCCTGTGGATAGGGTGCACGGGGACAGTGAAGACCAGCAAGAGCTTTCAGGACTGGCCCCATCCTTGTGGGAGAAGGAGCCGGACGTTTGCCTTTTCGGAAAGAGGCTCTGCCGAGAACGAGCGCCGTGAGATATGCCGTCTGTGGTTAAGCACAGATGCCCAGTGCTGTTGTGCCTGTGGGTAGGGTGCACGGGGACAGTGAAGACCAGCAAGAGCTTTCAGGGCTGGCCCCTTCCTTGTGGGAGAAGGAGCCGGACGTTTGCCTTTTCGGAAAGAGGCTCTGCCGAGAGCGAACGCAGTGAGATGCTGAGTCTCTGGGAAAGCACAGATGCCCAGTGCTGTTGTGCCTGTGGGTAGGGTGCACGGGGACAGTGAAGACCAGCAAGAGCTTTCAGGGCTGGCCCCTTCCTTGTGGGAGAAGGAGCCGGACGTTTGCCTTTTCGGAAAGAGGCTCTGCCGAGAACGAGCGCGTGAGATATGCCGTCTGAGGTTAAGCACAGATGCCCATTGCTGTTGTGCCTGTGGGTAGGTTGCACGGGGACAGTGAAGACCAGCAAGAGTTTTCAGGGCTGGCCCCTTCCTTGTGGGAGAAGGAGCCGGACGTTTGCCTTTTCGGAAAGAGGCTGTGCCGAGAACGAGCGCCGTGAGATATGCCGTCAGTGGTTAAGCACAGATGCCCAGTGCTGTTGTGCCTGTGGGTAGGGTGCACGGGGACAGTGAAGACCAGCAAGAGCTTTCAGGGCTGGCCCCTTCCTTGTGGGAGAAGGAGCCGGACGTTTGCCTTTTCGGAAAGAGGCTCTGCCGAGAACGAGCGCCGTGAGATGCTGAGTCTCTGGGAAAGCACAGATGCCCAGTGCTGTTGTGCCTGTGGATAGGGTGCACGGGGACAGTGAAGACCAGCAAGAGCTTTCAGGGCTCGCCCCTTCCTTGTGGGAGAAGGAGCCGGACGTTTGCCTTTTCGGAAAGAGGCTCTGCCGAGAGCGAACGCAGTGAGATGCTGAGTCTCTGGGAAAGCACAGATGCCCAGTGCTGTTGTGCCTGTGGATAGGGTGCACGGGGACAGTGAAGACCAGCAAGAGCTTTCAGGGCTGGCCCCTTCCTTGTGGGAGAAGGAGCCGGACGTTTGCCTTTTCGGAAAGAGGCTCTGCCGAGAACGAGCGCCGTGAGATATGCCGTCTGTGGTTAAGCACAGATGCCCAGTGCTGTTGTGCCTGTGGGTAGGGTGCACGGGGCCAGTGAAGACCAGCAAGAGCTTTCAGGGCTGGCCCCTTCCTTGTGGGAGAAGGAGCCGGACGTTTGCCTTTTCGGAAAGAGGCTCTGCCGATAGCGAACGCCGTGAGATGCTGAGTCTCTGGGAAAGCACAGATGCCCAGTGCTGTTGTGCCTGTGGATAGGGTGCACGGGGCCAGTGAAGACCAGCAAGAGCTTTCAGCGCTGGCCCCTTCCTTGTGGGAGAAGGAGCCGGACGTTTGCCTTTTCGGAACGAGGCTCTGCCGAGAACGAGCGCCATGAGATATGCCGTCTGTGGTTAAGCACAGATGCCCAGTGCTGTTGTGCCTGTGGATAGGGTGCACGGGGACAGTGAAGACCAGCAAGAGCTTTCAGGGCTGGCCCCTTCCTTGTGGGAGAAGGAGCCGGACGTTTGCCTTTTCGGAAAGAGGCTCTGCCGAGAACGAGCGCCATGAGATGCTGAGTCTCTGGGAAAGCACAGATGCCCAGTGCTGTTGTGCCTGTGGGTAGGGTGCACGGGGACAGTGAAGACCAGCAAGAGCTTTCAGGGCTGGCCCCTTCCTTGTGGGAGAAGGAGCCGGATGTTTGCCTTTTCGGAAAGAGGCTCTGCCAAGAACGAGCGCCGTGAGATATGCCGTCTGTGGTTAAGCACAGATGCCCAGTGCTGTTGTGCCTGTGGGTAGGGTGCACGGGGCCAGTGAAGACCAGCAAGAGCTTTCAGGGCTGGCCCCTTCCTTGTGGGAGAAGGAGCCGGACGTTTGCCTTTTCGGAAAGAGGCTCTGCCGATAGCGAACGCCGTGAGATGCTGAGTCTCTGGGAAAGCACAGATGCCCAGTGCTGTTGTGCCTGTGGATAGGGTGCACGGGGCCAGTGAAGACCAGCAAGAGCTTTCAGGGCTGGCCCCTTCCTTGTGGGAGAAGGAGCCGGACGTTTGCCTTTTCGGAAAGAGGCTCTGCTGAGAACGAGCGCCGTGAGATGCTGAGTCTCTGGGAAAGCACAGATGCCCATTGCTGTTGTGCCTGTGGGTAGGGTGCACGGGGCCAGTGAAGACCAGCAAGAGCTTTCAGGGCTGGCCCCTTCCTTGTGGGAGAAGGAGCCGGACGTTTGCCTTTTCGGAAAGAGGCTCTGCCGAGAACGAGCGCCGTGAGATGCTGAGTCTCTGGGAAAGCACAGATGCCCAGTGCTGTTGTGCCTGTGGGTAGGGTGCACGGGGACAGTGAAGACCAGCAAGAGCTTTCAGGGCTGGCCCCTTCCTTGTGGGAGAAGGAGCCGGACGTTTGCCTTTTCGGAAAGAGGCTCTGCCGAGAACGAGCGCCGTGAGATGCTGAGTCTCTGGGAAAGCACAGATGCCCAGTGCTGTTGTGCCTGTGGGTAGGGTGCACGGGGACAGTGAAGACCAGCAAGAGCTTTCAGGGCTGGCCCCTTCCTTGTGGGAGAAGGAGCCGGACGTTTGCCTTTTCGGAAAGAGGCTCTGCCGAGAACGAGCGCCGTGAGATGCTGAGTCTCCGGGAAAGCACAGATGCCCAGTGCTGTTGTGCCTGTGGTTAGGGTGCACGGGGCCAGTGAAGACCAGCAAGAGCTTTCAGCGCTGGCCCCTTCCTTGTGGGAGAAGGAGCCGGACGTTTGCCTTTTCGGAAAGAGGCTCTGCCGAGAACGAGCGCCGTGAGATATGCCGTCTGTGGTTAAGCACAGATGCCCAGTGCTGTTGTGCCTGTAGATAGGGTGTTTGGGGACGGTTAAGACCAGCAAGAGCTTTCAGGGCTGGCCCCTTCCTTGTGGGAGAAGGAGCCGGACGTTTGCCTTTTCGGAAAGAGGCTCTGCCGAGAACGAGCGCCGTGAGATATGCCGTCTGTGGTTAAGCACAGATGCCCAGTGCTGTTGTGCCTGTGGATAGGGTGCACGGGGCCAGTGAAGACCAGCAAGAGCTTTCAGGGCTGGCCCCTTCCTTGTGGGAGAAGGAGCCGGACGTTTGCCTTTTCGGAAAGAGGCTCTGCCGAGAACGAGCGCCGTGAGATGCTGAGTCTCTGGGAAAGCACAGATGCCCAGTGCTGTTGTGCCTGTGGGTAGGGTGCACGGGGACAGTGAAGACCAGCAAGAGCTTTCAGGGCTGGCCCCTTCCTTGTGGGAGAAGGAGCTGGACGTTTGCGTTTTTGGAAAGAGGCTCTGCCGAGAACGAGCGCCGTGAGATGCTGTGTCTCTGGGAAAGCACAGATGCCCAGTGCTGTTGTGCCTGTGGGTAGGGTGCACGGGGACAGTGAAGACCAGCAAGAGTTTTCAGGGCTGGCCCCTTCCTTGTGGGAGAAGGAGCCGGACGTTTGCCTTTTCGGAAAGAGGCTGTGCCGAGAACGAGCGCCGTGAGATATGCCGTCAGTGGTTAAGCACAGATGCCCAGTGCTGTTGTGCCTGTGGGTAGGGTGCACGGGGACAGTGAAGACCAGCAAGAGCTTTCAGGGCTGGCCCCTTCCTTGTGGGAGAAGGAGCCGGACGTTTGCCTTTTCGGAAAGAGGCTCTGCCGAGAACGAGCGCCGTGAGATGCTGAGTCTCTGGGAAAGCACAGATGCCCAGTGCTGTTGTGCCTGTGGATAGGGTGCACGGGGACAGTGAAGACCAGCAAGAGCTTTCAGGGCTCGCCCCTTCCTTGTGGGAGAAGGAGCCGGACGTTTGCCTTTTCGGAAAGAGGCTCTGCCGAGAGCGAACGCAGTGAGATGCTGAGTCTCTGGGAAAGCACAGATGCCCAGTGCTGTTGTGCCTGTGGATAGGGTGCACGGGGCCAGTGAAGACCAGCAAGAGCTTTCAGGGCTGGCCCCTTCCTTGTGGGAGAAGGAGCCGGACGTTTGCCTTTTCGGAAAGAGGCTCTGCCGAGAACGAGCGCCGTGAGATATGCCGTCTAAGGTTAAGCACAGATGCCCAGTGCTGTTGTGCCTGTGGGTAGGGTGCACGGGGCCAGTGAAGACCAGCAAGAGCTTTCAGGGCTGGCCCCTTCCTTGTGGGAGAAGGAGCCGGACGTTTGCCTTTTCGGAAAGAGGCTCTGCCGATAGCGAACGCCGTGAGATGCTGAGTCTCTGGGAAAGCACAGATGCCCAGTGCTGTTGTGCCTGTGGATAGGGTGCACGGGGCCAGTGAAGACCAGCAAGAGCTTTCAGCGCTGGCCCCTTCCTTGTGGGAGAAGGAGCCGGACGTTTGCCTTTTCGGAAAGAGGCTCTGCCAAGAACGAGCGCCGTGAGATATGCCGTCTGTGGTTAAGCACAGATGCCCAGTGCTGTTGTGCCTGTGGGTAGGGTGCACGGGGCCAGTGAAGACCAGCAAGAGCTTTCAGGGCTGGCCCCTTCCTTGTGGGAGAAGGAGCCGGACGTTTGCCTTTTCGGAAAGAGGCTCTGCCGATAGCGAACGCCGTGAGATGCTGAGTCTCTGGGAAAGCACAGATGCCCAGTGCTGTTGTGCCTGTAGATAGGGTGCACGGGGCCAGTGAAGACCAGCAAGAGCTTTCAGGGCTGGCCCCTTCCTTGTGGGAGAAGGAGCCGGACGTTTGCCTTTTCGGAAAGAGGCTCTGCCGAGAACGAGCGCCGTGAGATATGCCGTCTGTGGTTAAGCACAGATGCCCAGTGCTGTTGTGCCTGTGGGTAGGGTGCACGGGGCCAGTGAAGACCAGCAAGAGCTTTCAGGGCTGGCCCCTTCCTTGTGGGAGAAGGAGCCGGACGTTTGCCTTTTCGGAAAGAGGCTCTGCCGAGAACGAGCGCCGTGAGATGCTGAGTCTCTGGGAAAGCACAGATGCCCATTGCTGTTGTGCCTGTGGGTAGGGTGCACGGGGACAGTGAAGACCAGCAAGAGCTTTCAGGGCTGGCCCCTTCCTTGTGGGAGAAGGAGCCGGATGTTTGCCTTTTCGGAAAGAGGCTCTGCCAAGAACGAGCGCCGTGAGATATGCCGTCTGTGGTTAAGCACAGATGCCCAGTGCTGTTGTGCCTGTGGATAGGGTGCACGGGGCCAGTGAAGACCAGCAAGAGCTTTCAGGGCTGGCCCCTTCCTTGTGGGAGAAGGAGCCGGACGTTTGCCTTTTCGGAAAGAGGCTCTGCCGAGAATGAGCGCCGTGAGATATGCCGTCTGTGGTTAAGCACAGATGCCCAGTGCTGTTGTGCCTATGCATAGGGTGTACGGGGCCAGTGAAGACCAGCAAGAGCTTTCAGGGCTGGCCCCTTCCTTGTGGGAGAAGGAGCCGGACGTTTGCCTTTTCGGAAAGAGGCTCTGCTGAGAACGAGCGCCGTGAGATGCTGTGTCTCTGGGAAAGCACAGATGCCCATTGCTGTTGTGCCTGTGGGTAGGGTGCACGGGGCCAGTGAAGACCAGCAAGAGCTTTCAGGGCTGGCCCCTTCCTTGTGGGAGAAGGAGCCGGACGTTTGCCTTTTCGGAAAGAGGCTCTGCCGAGAACGAGCGCCGTGAGATGCTGAGTCTCTGGGAAAGCACAGATGCCCAGTGCTGTTGTGCCTGTGGTTAGGGTGCACGGGGACAGTGAAGACCAGCAAGAGCTTTCAGGGCTGGCCCCTTCCTTGTGGGAGAAGGAGCCGGACGTTTGCCTTTTCGGAAAGAGGCTCTGCCGAGAACGAGCGCCGTGAGATGCTGAGTCTCTGGGAAAGCACAGATGCCCAGTGCTGTTGTGCCTGTGGGTAGGGTGCACGGGGACAGTGAAGACCAGCAAGAGCTTTCAGGGGTGGCCCCTTCCTTGTGGGAGAAGGAGCCGGACGTTTGCCTTTTCGGAAAGAGGCTCTGCCGAGAACGAGCGCCGTGAGATGCTGAGTCTCTGGGAAAGCACAGATGCCCAGTGCTGTTGTGCCTGTGGTTAGGGTGCACGGGGACAGTGAAGACCAGCAAGAGCTTTCAGCGCTGGCCCCTTCCTTGTGGGAGAAGGAGCCGGACGTTTGCCTTTTCGGAAAGAGGCTCTGCCGAGAACGAGCGCCGTGAGATATGCCGTCTGTGGTTAAGCACAGATGCCCAGTGCTGTTGTGCCTGTAGATAGGATGTTTGGGGACGGTTAAGACCAGCAAGAGCTTTCAGGGCTGGCCCCTTCCTTGTGGGAGAAGGAGCCGGACGTTTGCCTTTTCGGAAAGAGGCTCTGCCGAGAACGAGCGCCGTGAGATATGCCGTCTGTGGTTAAGCACAGATGCCCAGTGCTGTTGTGCCTGTGGATAGGGTGCACGGGGCCAGTGAAGACCAGCAAGAGCTTTCAGGGCTGGCCCCTTCCTTGTGGGAGAAGGAGCCGGACGTTTGCCTTTTCGGAAAGAGGCTCTGCCGAGAACGAGCGCCGTGAGATGCTGAGTCTCTGGGAAAGCACAGATGCCCAGTGCTGTTGTGCCTGTGGGTAGGGTGCACGGGGACAGTGAAGACCAGCAAGAGCTTTCAGGACTGGCCCCTTCCTTGTGGGAGAAGGAGCCGGACGTTTGCCTTTTCAGAAAGAGGCTCTGCCGAGAACGAGCGCCGTGAGATGCTGAGTCTCTGGTTAAGCACAGATGCCCAGTGCTGTTGTGCCTGTGGGTAGGGTGCACGGGGCCAGTGAAGACCAGCAAGAGCTTTCAGGGCTGGCCCCTTCCTTGTGGGAGAAGGAGCCGGACGTTTGCCTTTTCGGAAAGAGGCTCTGCCGAGAACGAGCGCCGTGAGATGCTGTGTCTCTGGGAAAGCACAGATGCCCAGTGCTGTTGTGCCTGTGGGTAGGGTGCACGGGGACAGTGAAGACCAGCAAGAGCTTTCAGGGGTGGCCCCTTCCTTGTGGGAGAAGGAGCCGGACGTTTGCCTTTTCAGAAAGAGGCTCTGCCGAGAACGAGCGCCGTGAGATATGCCGTCTAAGGTTAAGCACAGATGCCCAGTGCTGTTGTGCCTGTGCGTAGGGTGCACGGGGCCAGTGAAGACCAGCAAGAGCTTTCAGGGCTGGCCCCTTCCTTGTGGGAGAAGGAGCCGGACGTTTGCCTTTTCGGAAAGAGGCTCTGCCGAGAACGAGCGCCGTGAGATATGCCGTCTGTGGTTAAGCACAGATGCCCAGTGCTGTTGTGCCTGTGGGTAGGGTGCACGGGGACAGTGAAGACCAGCAAGAGCTTTCAGGGCTGGCCCCTTCCTTGTGGGAGAAGGAGCCGGACGTTTGCCTTTTCGGAAAGAGGCTCTGCCGAGAACGAGCGCCGTGAGATGCTGAGTCTCTGGGAAAGCACAGATGCCCAGTGCTGTTGTGCCTGTGGTTAGGGTGCACGGGGACAGTGAAGACCAGCAAGAGCTTTCAGGGCTGGCCCCTTCCTTGTGGGAGAAGGAGCCGGACGTTTGCCTTTTCGGAAAGAGGCTCTGCCGAGAACGAGCGCCGTGATATATGCCGTCTGTGGTTAAGCACAGATGCCCAGTGCTGTTGTGCCTGTGGGTAGGGTGCACGGGGCCAGTGAAGACCAGCAAGAGCTTTCAGGGCTGGCCCCTTCCTTGTGGGAGAAGGAGCCGGACGTTTGCCTTTTCGGAAAGAGGCTCTGCCGAGAACGAGCGCCGTGAGATGCTGAGTCTCTGGGAAAGCACAGATGCCCAGTGCTGTTGTGCCTGTGGGTAGGGTGCACGGGGACAGTGAAGACCAGCAAGAGCTTTCAGGGCTGGCCCCTTCCTTGTGGGAGAAGGAGCCAGACGTTTGCCTTTTCGGAAAGAGGCTCTGCCGAGAACGAGCGCCGTGAGATATGCCGTCTGAGGTTAAGCACAGATGCCCATTGCTGTTGTGCCTGTGGATAGGGTGCACGGGGCCAGTGAAGACCAGCAAGAGCTTTCAGGGCTGGCCCCTTCCTTGTGGGAGAAGGAGCCGGACGTTTGCCTTTTCGGAAAGAGGCTCTGCCGAGAACGAGCGCCGTGAGATATGCCGTCAGTGGTTAAGCACAGATGCCCAGTGCTGTTGTGCCTGTGGGTAGGGTGCACGGGGACAGTGAAGACCAGCAAGAGCTTTCAGGGCTGGCCCCTTCCTTGTGGGAGAAGGAGCCGGACGTTTGCCTTTTCGGAAAGAGGCTCTGCCGAGAACGAGCGCCGTGAGATATGCCGTCTGAGGTTAAGCACAGATGCCCATTGCTGTTGTGCCTGTGGATAGGGTGCACGGGGCCAGTGAAGACCAGCAAGAGCTTTCAGGGCTGGCCCCTTCCTTGTGGGAGAAGGAGCCGGACGTTTGCCTTTTCGGAAAGAGGCTCTGCCGAGAACGAGCGCCGTGAGATGCTGAGTCTCTGGGAAAGCACAGATGCCCAGTGCTGTTGTGCCTGTGGTTAGGGTGCACGGGGACAGTGAAGACCAGGAAGAGCTTTCAGGACTGGCCCCATCCTTGTGGGAGAAGGAGCTGGACGTTTGCCTTTTCGGAAAGAGGCTCTGCCGAGAACGAGCGCCGTGAGATGCTGAGTCTCTGGTTAAGCACAGATGCCCAGTGCTGTTGTGCCTGTGGGTAGGGTGCACGGGGCCAGTGAAGACCAGCAAGAGCTTTCAGGGCTGGCCCCTTCCTTGTGGGAGAAGGAGCCGGACGTTTGCCTTTTCGGAAAGAGGCTCTGCCGAGAACGAGCGCCGTGAGATGCTGTGTCTCTGGGAAAGCACAGATGCCCAGTGCTGTTGTGCCTGTGCGTAGGGTGCACGGGGCCAGTGAAGACCAGCAAGAGCTTTCAGGGCTGGCCCCTTCCTTGTGGGAGAAGGAGCCGGACGTTTGCCTTTTCGGAAAGAGGCTCTGCCGAGAACGAGCGCCGTGAGATATGCCGTCAGTGGTTAAGCACAGATGCCCAGTGCTGTTGTGCCTGTGGGTAGGGTGCACGGGGACAGTGAAGACCAGCAAGAGCTTTCAGGGCTGGCCCCTTCCTTGTGGGAGAAGGAGCCGGACGTTTGCCTTTTCGGAAAGAGGCTCTGCCGAGAACGAGCGCCGTGAGATATGCCGTCTGTGGTTAAGCACAGATGCCCAGTGCTGTTGTGCCTGTAGATAGGGTGTTTGGGGACGGTTAAGACCAGCAAGAGCTTTCAGGGCTGGCCCCTTCCTTGTGGGAGAAGGAGCCGGACGTTTGCCTTTTCGGAAAGAGGCTCTGCCGAGAACGAGCGCCGTGAGATGCTGAGTCTCTGGGAAAGCACAGATGCCCAGTGCTGTTGTGCCTGTGGGTAGGGTGCACGGGGACAGTGAAGACCAGCAAGAGCTTTCAGGGCTGGCCCCTTCCTTGTGGGAGAAGGAGACAGACGTTTGCCTTTTCGGAAAGAGGCTCTGCCGAGAACGAGCGCTGTGAGATATGCCGTCTGTGGTTAAGCACAGATGCCCAGTGCTGTTGTGCCTGTGGGTAGGGTGCACGGGGCCAGTGAAGACCAGCAAGAGCTTTCAGGGCTGGCCCCTTCCTTGTGGGAGAAGGAGCCGGACGTTTGCCTTTTCGGAAAGAGGCTCTGCCGAGAACGAGCGCCGTGAGATGCTGAGTCTCTGGGAAAGCACAGATGCCCAGTGCTGTTGTGCCTGTGGGTAGGGTGCACGGGGACAGTGAAGACCAGCAAGAGCTTTCAGGGCTGGCCCCTTCCTTGTGGGAGAAGGAGCCAGACGTTTGCCTTTTCGGAAAGAGGCTCTGCCGAGAACGAGCGCTGTGAGATATGCCGTCTGAGGTTAAGCACAGATGCCCAGTGCTGTTGTGCCTGTGGGTAGGGTGCACGGGGACAGTGAAGACCAGCAAGAGCTTTCAGGGCTGGCCCCTTCCTTGTGGGAGAAGGAGCCGGACGTTTGCCTTTTCGGAAAGAGGCTCTGCCGAGAACGAGCGCCGTGAGATGCTGAGTCTCTGGGAAAGCACAGATGCCCAGTGCTGTTGTGCCTGTGGGTAGGGTGCACGGGGACAGTGAAGACCAGCAAGAGCTTTCAGGGCTGGCCCCTTCCTTGTGGGAGAAGGAGCTGGACGTTTGCCTTTTCGGAAAGAGGCTCTGCCGAGAACGAGCGCCGTGAGATGCTGAGTCTCTGGTTAAGCACAGATGCCCAGTGCTGTTGTGCCTGTGGGTAGGGTGCACGGGGCCAGTGAAGACCAGCAAGAGCTTTCAGGGCTGGCCCCTTCCTTGTGGGAGAAGGAGCCGGACGTTTGCCTTTTCGGAAAGAGGCTCTGCCGAGAACGAGCGCCGTGAGATGCTGTGTCTCTGGGAAAGAACAGATGCCCAGTGCTGTTGTGCCTGTGGGTAGGGTGCACGGGGACAGTGAAGACCAGCAAGAGCTTTCAGGGGTGGCCCCTTCCTTGTGGGAGAAGGAGCCGGACGTTTGCCTTTTCGGAAAGAGGCTCTGCCGAGAACGAGCGCCGTGAGATGCTGAGTCTCTGGGAAAGCACAGATGCCCAGTGCTGTTGTGCCTGTGGTTAGGGTGCACGGGGACAGTGAAGACCAGCAAGAGCTTTCAGGGCTGGCCCCTTCCTTGTGGGAGAAGGAGCCGGACGTTTGCCTTTTCGGAAAGAGGCTCTGCCGAGAACGAGCGCCGTGATATATGCCGTCTGTGGTTAAGCACAGATGCCCAGTGCTGTTGTGCCTGTGGGTAGGGTGCACGGGGCCAGTGAAGACCAGCAAGAGCCTTCAGGGCTGGCCCCTTCCTTGTGGGAGAAGGAGCCGGACGTTTGCCTTTTCGGAAAGAGGCTCTGCCGAGAACGAGCGCCGTGAGATGCTGAGTCTCTGGGAAAGCACAGATGCCCAGTGCTGTTGTGCCTGTGGGTAGGGTGCACGGGGACAGTGAAGACCAGCAAGAGCTTTCAGGGCTGGCCCCTTCCTTGTGGGAGAAGGAGCCAGACGTTTGCCTTTTCGGAAAGAGGCTCTGCCGAGAACGAGCGCTGTGAGATATGCCGTCTGAGGTTAAGCACAGATGCCCAGTGCTGTTGTGCCTGTGGGTAGGGTGCACGGGGCCAGTGAAGACCAGCAAGAGCTTTCAGGGCTGGCCCCTTCCTTGTGGGAGAAGGAGCCGGACGTTTGCCTTTTCGGAAAGAGGCTCTGCCGAGAACGAGCGCCGTGAGATGCTGAGTCTCTGGGAAAGCACAGATGCCCAGTGCTGTTGTGCCTGTGGGTAGGGTGCACGGGGACAGTGAAGACCAGCAAGAGCTTTCAGGACTGGCCCCTTCCTTGTGGGAGAAGGAGCTGGACGTTTGCCTTTTCGGAAAGAGGCTCTGCCGAGAACGAGCGCCGTGAGATGCTGAGTCTCTGGTTAAGCACAGATGCCCAGTGCTGTTGTGCCTGTGGGTAGGGTGCACGGGGCCAGTGAAGACCAGCAAGAGCTTTCAGGGCTGGCCCCTTCCTTGTGGGAGAAGGAGCCGGACGTTTGCCTTTTCGGAAAGAGGCTCTGCCGAGAACGAGCGCCGTGAGATGCTGTGTCTCTGGGAAAGAACAGATGCCCAGTGCTGTTGTGCCTGTGGGTAGGGTGCACGGGGACAGTGAAGACCAGCAAGAGCTTTCAGGGGTGGCCCCTTCCTTGTGGGAGAAGGAGCCGGACGTTTGCCTTTTCGGAAAGAGGCTCTGCCGAGAACGAGCGCCGTGAGATGCTGAGTCTCTGGGAAAGCACAGATGCCCAGTGCTGTTGTGCCTGTGGTTAGGGTGCACGGGGACAGTGAAGACCAGCAAGAGCTTTCAGGGCTGGCCCCTTCCTTGTGGGAGAAGGAGCCGGACGTTTGCCTTTTCGGAAAGAGGCTCTGCCGAGAACGAGCGCCGTGATATATGCCGTCTGTGGTTAAGCACAGATGCCCAGTGCTGTTGTGCCTGTGGGTAGGGTGCACGGGGCCAGTGAAGACCAGCAAGAGCCTTCAGGGCTGGCCCCTTCCTTGTGGGAGAAGGAGCCGGACGTTTGCCTTTTCGGAAAGAGGCTCTGCCGAGAACGAGCGCCGTGAGATGCTGAGTCTCTGGGAAAGCACAGATGCCCAGTGCTGTTGTGCCTGTGGGTAGGGTGCACGGGGACAGTGAAGACCAGCAAGAGCTTTCAGGGCTGGCCCCTTCCTTGTGGGAGAAGGAGCCAGACGTTTGCCTTTTTGGAAAGAGGCTCTGCCGAGAACGAGCGCCGTGAGATATGCCGTCTGAGGTTAAGCACAGATGCCCATTGCTGTTGTGCCTGTGGATAGGGTGCACGGGGACAGTGAAGACCAGCAAGAGCTTTCAGGGGTGGCCCCTTCCTTGTGGGAGAAGGAGCCGGACGTTTGCCTTTTCGGAAAGAGGCTCTGCCGAGAACGAGCGCCGTGAGATATGCCGTCTGTGGTTAAGCACAGATGCCCAGTGCTGTTGTGCCTGTGGGTAGGGTGCACGGGGACAGTGAAGACCAGCAAGAGCTTTCAGGGCTGGCCCCTTCCTTGTGGGAGAAGGAGCCGGACGTTTGCCTTTTCGGAAAGAGGCTCTGCCGAGAACGAGCGCCGTGAGATGCTGAGTCTCTGGGAAAGCACAGATGCCCAGTGCTGTTGTGCCTGTGGGTAGGGTGCACGGGGACAGTGAAGACCAGCAAGAGCTTTCAGGGCTGGCCCCTTCCTTGTGGGAGAAGGAGCCAGACGTTTGCCTTTTCGGAAAGAGGCTCTGCCGAGAACGAGCGCCGTGAGATATGCCGTCTGAGGTTAAGCACAGATGCCCATTGCTGTTGTGCCTGTGGATAGGGTGCACGGGGACAGTGAAGACCAGCAAGAGCTTTCAGGGCTGGCCCCTTCCTTGTGGGAGAAGGAGCCGGACGTTTGCCTTTTCGGAAAGAGGCTCTGCCGAGAACGAGCGCCGTGAGATATGCCGTCTGTGGTTAAGCACAGATGCCCAGTGCTGTTGTGCCTGTGGGTAGGGTGCACGGGGACAGTGAAGACCAGCAAGAGCTTTCAGGGCTGGCCCCTTCCTTGTGGGAGAAGGAGCCAGACGTTTGCCTTTTCGGAAAGAGGCTCTGCCGAGAACGAGCGCCGTGAGATATGCCGTCTGAGGTTAAGCACAGATGCCCATTGCTGTTGTGCCTGTGGATAGGGTGCACGGGGACAGTGAAGACCAGCAAGAGCTTTCAGGGCTGGCCCCTTCCTTGTGGGAGAAGGAGCCGGACGTTTGCCTTTTCGGAAAGAGGCTCTGCCGAGAACGAGCGCCGTGAGATATGCCGTCTGTGGTTAAGCACAGATGCCCAGTGCTGTTGTGCCTGTGGGTAGGGTGCACGGGGACAGTGAAGACCAGCAAGAGCTTTCAGGGCTGGCCCCTTCCTTGTGGGAGAAGGAGCCGGACGTTTGCCTTTTCGGAAAGAGGCTCTGCCGAGAACGAGCGCCGTGAGATGCTGTGTCTCTGGGAAAGAACAGATGCCCAGTGCTGTTGTGCCTGTGGGTAGGGTGCACGGGGACAGTGAAGACCAGCAAGAGCTTTCAGGGGTGGCCCCTTCCTTGTGGGAGAAGGAGCCGGACGTTTGCCTTTTCGGAAAGAGGCTCTGCCGAGAACGAGCGCCGTGAGATGCTGAGTCTCTGGGAAAGCACAGATGCCCAGTGCTGTTGTGCCTGTGGTTAGGGTGCACGGGGACAGTGAAGACCAGCAAGAGCTTTCAGGGCTGGCCCCTTCCTTGTGGGAGAAGGAGCCGGACGTTTGCCTTTTCGGAAAGAGGCTCTGCCGAGAACGAGCGCCGTGATATATGCCGTCTGTGGTTAAGCACAGATGCCCAGTGCTGTTGTGCCTGTGGGTAGGGTGCACGGGGCCAGTGAAGACCAGCAAGAGCCTTCAGGGCTGGCCCCTTCCTTGTGGGAGAAGGAGCCGGACGTTTGCCTTTTCGGAAAGAGGCTCTGCCGAGAACGAGCGCCGTGAGATGCTGAGTCTCTGGGAAAGCACAGATGCCCAGTGCTGTTGTGCCTGTGGGTAGGGTGCACGGGGACAGTGAAGACCAGCAAGAGCTTTCAGGGCTGGCCCCTTCCTTGTGGGAGAAGGAGCCAGACGTTTGCCTTTTCGGAAAGAGGCTCTGCCGAGAACGAGCGCTGTGAGATATGCCGTCTGAGGTTAAGCACAGATGCCCAGTGCTGTTGTGCCTGTGGGTAGGGTGCACGGGGCCAGTGAAGACCAGCAAGAGCTTTCAGGGCTGGCCCCTTCCTTGTGGGAGAAGGAGCCGGACGTTTGCCTTTTCGGAAAGAGGCTCTGCCGAGAACGAGCGCCGTGAGATGCTGTGTCTCTGGGAAAGAACAGATGCCCAGTGCTGTTGTGCCTGTGGGTAGGGTGCACGGGGACAGTGAAGACCAGCAAGAGCTTTCAGGGGTGGCCCCTTCCTTGTGGGAGAAGGAGCCGGACGTTTGCCTTTTCGGAAAGAGGCTCTGCCGAGAACGAGCGCCGTGAGATGCTGAGTCTCTGGGAAAGCACAGATGCCCAGTGCTGTTGTGCCTGTGGTTAGGGTGCACGGGGACAGTGAAGACCAGCAAGAGCTTTCAGGGCTGGCCCCTTCCTTGTGGGAGAAGGAGCCGGACGTTTGCCTTTTCGGAAAGAGGCTCTGCCGAGAACGAGCGCCGTGATATATGCCGTCTGTGGTTAAGCACAGATGCCCAGTGCTGTTGTGCCTGTGGGTAGGGTGCACGGGGCCAGTGAAGACCAGCAAGAGCCTTCAGGGCTGGCCCCTTCCTTGTGGGAGAAGGAGCCGGACGTTTGCCTTTTCGGAAAGAGGCTCTGCCGAGAACGAGCGCCGTGAGATGCTGAGTCTCTGGGAAAGCACAGATGCCCAGTGCTGTTGTGCCTGTGGGTAGGGTGCACGGGGACAGTGAAGACCAGCAAGAGCTTTCAGGGCTGGCCCCTTCCTTGTGGGAGAAGGAGCCAGACGTTTGCCTTTTTGGAAAGAGGCTCTGCCGAGAACGAGCGCCGTGAGATATGCCGTCTGAGGTTAAGCACAGATGCCCATTGCTGTTGTGCCTGTGGATAGGGTGCACGGGGACAGTGAAGACCAGCAAGAGCTTTCAGGGGTGGCCCCTTCCTTGTGGGAGAAGGAGCCGGACGTTTGCCTTTTCGGAAAGAGGCTCTGCCGAGAACGAGCGCCGTGAGATATGCCGTCTGTGGTTAAGCACAGATGCCCAGTGCTGTTGTGCCTGTGGGTAGGGTGCACGGGGACAGTGAAGACCAGCAAGAGCTTTCAGGGCTGGCCCCTTCCTTGTGGGAGAAGGAGCCGGACGTTTGCCTTTTCGGAAAGAGGCTCTGCCGAGAACGAGCGCCGTGAGATGCTGAGTCTCTGGGAAAGCACAGATGCCCAGTGCTGTTGTGCCTGTGGGTAGGGTGCACGGGGACAGTGAAGACCAGCAAGAGCTTTCAGGGCTGGCCCCTTCCTTGTGGGAGAAGGAGCCAGACGTTTGCCTTTTCGGAAAGAGGCTCTGCCGAGAACGAGCGCCGTGAGATATGCCGTCTGAGGTTAAGCACAGATGCCCATTGCTGTTGTGCCTGTGGATAGGGTGCACGGGGACAGTGAAGACCAGCAAGAGCTTTCAGGGCTGGCCCCTTCCTTGTGGGAGAAGGAGCCGGACGTTTGCCTTTTCGGAAAGAGGCTCTGCCGAGAACGAGCGCCGTGAGATATGCCGTCTGTGGTTAAGCACAGATGCCCAGTGCTGTTGTGCCTGTGGGTAGGGTGCACGGGGACAGTGAAGACCAGCAAGAGCTTTCAGGGCTGGCCCCTTCCTTGTGGGAGAAGGAGCCAGACGTTTGCCTTTTCGGAAAGAGGCTCTGCCGAGAACGAGCGCCGTGAGATATGCCGTCTGAGGTTAAGCACAGATGCCCATTGCTGTTGTGCCTGTGGATAGGGTGCACGGGGACAGTGAAGACCAGCAAGAGCTTTCAGGGCTGGCCCCTTCCTTGTGGGAGAAGGAGCCGGACGTTTGCCTTTTCGGAAAGAGGCTCTGCCGAGAACGAGCGCCGTGAGATATGCCGTCTGTGGTTAAGCACAGATGCCCAGTGCTGTTGTGCCTGTGGGTAGGGTGCACGGGGACAGTGAAGACCAGCAAGAGCTTTCAGGGCTGGCCCCTTCCTTGTGGGAGAAGGAGCCGGACGTTTGCCTTTTCGGAAAGAGGCTCTGCCGAGAACGAGCGCCGTGAGATGCTGTGTCTCTGGGAAAGAACAGATGCCCAGTGCTGTTGTGCCTGTGGGTAGGGTGCACGGGGACAGTGAAGACCAGCAAGAGCTTTCAGGGGTGGCCCCTTCCTTGTGGGAGAAGGAGCCGGACGTTTGCCTTTTCGGAAAGAGGCTCTGCCGAGAACGAGCGCCGTGAGATGCTGAGTCTCTGGGAAAGCACAGATGCCCAGTGCTGTTGTGCCTGTGGTTAGGGTGCACGGGGACAGTGAAGACCAGCAAGAGCTTTCAGGGCTGGCCCCTTCCTTGTGGGAGAAGGAGCCGGACGTTTGCCTTTTCGGAAAGAGGCTCTGCCGAGAACGAGCGCCGTGATATATGCCGTCTGTGGTTAAGCACAGATGCCCAGTGCTGTTGTGCCTGTGGGTAGGGTGCACGGGGCCAGTGAAGACCAGCAAGAGCCTTCAGGGCTGGCCCCTTCCTTGTGGGAGAAGGAGCCGGACGTTTGCCTTTTCGGAAAGAGGCTCTGCCGAGAACGAGCGCCGTGAGATGCTGAGTCTCTGGGAAAGCACAGATGCCCAGTGCTGTTGTGCCTGTGGGTAGGGTGCACGGGGACAGTGAAGACCAGCAAGAGCTTTCAGGGCTGGCCCCTTCCTTGTGGGAGAAGGAGCCAGACGTTTGCCTTTTCGGAAAGAGGCTCTGCCGAGAACGAGCGCTGTGAGATATGCCGTCTGAGGTTAAGCACAGATGCCCAGTGCTGTTGTGCCTGTGGGTAGGGTGCACGGGGCCAGTGAAGACCAGCAAGAGCTTTCAGGGCTGGCCCCTTCCTTGTGGGAGAAGGAGCCGGACGTTTGCCTTTTCGGAAAGAGGCTCTGCCGAGAACGAGCGCCGTGAGATGCTGAGTCTCTGGGAAAGCACAGATGCCCAGTGCTGTTGTGCCTGTGGGTAGGGTGCACGGGGACAGTGAAGACCAGCAAGAGCTTTCAGGACTGGCCCCTTCCTTGTGGGAGAAGGAGCTGGACGTTTGCCTTTTCGGAAAGAGGCTCTGCCGAGAACGAGCGCCGTGAGATGCTGAGTCTCTGGTTAAGCACAGATGCCCAGTGCTGTTGTGCCTGTGGGTAGGGTGCACGGGGCCAGTGAAGACCAGCAAGAGCTTTCAGGGCTGGCCCCTTCCTTGTGGGAGAAGGAGCCGGACGTTTGCCTTTTCGGAAAGAGGCTCTGCCGAGAACGAGCGCCGTGAGATGCTGTGTCTCTGGGAAAGAACAGATGCCCAGTGCTGTTGTGCCTGTGGGTAGGGTGCACGGGGACAGTGAAGACCAGCAAGAGCTTTCAGGGGTGGCCCCTTCCTTGTGGGAGAAGGAGCCGGACGTTTGCCTTTTCGGAAAGAGGCTCTGCCGAGAACGAGCGCCGTGAGATGCTGAGTCTCTGGGAAAGCACAGATGCCCAGTGCTGTTGTGCCTGTGGTTAGGGTGCACGGGGACAGTGAAGACCAGCAAGAGCTTTCAGGGCTGGCCCCTTCCTTGTGGGAGAAGGAGCCGGACGTTTGCCTTTTCGGAAAGAGGCTCTGCCGAGAACGAGCGCCGTGATATATGCCGTCTGTGGTTAAGCACAGATGCCCAGTGCTGTTGTGCCTGTGGGTAGGGTGCACGGGGCCAGTGAAGACCAGCAAGAGCCTTCAGGGCTGGCCCCTTCCTTGTGGGAGAAGGAGCCGGACGTTTGCCTTTTCGGAAAGAGGCTCTGCCGAGAACGAGCGCCGTGAGATGCTGAGTCTCTGGGAAAGCACAGATGCCCAGTGCTGTTGTGCCTGTGGGTAGGGTGCACGGGGACAGTGAAGACCAGCAAGAGCTTTCAGGGCTGGCCCCTTCCTTGTGGGAGAAGGAGCCAGACGTTTGCCTTTTTGGAAAGAGGCTCTGCCGAGAACGAGCGCCGTGAGATATGCCGTCTGAGGTTAAGCACAGATGCCCATTGCTGTTGTGCCTGTGGATAGGGTGCACGGGGACAGTGAAGACCAGCAAGAGCTTTCAGGGGTGGCCCCTTCCTTGTGGGAGAAGGAGCCGGACGTTTGCCTTTTCGGAAAGAGGCTCTGCCGAGAACGAGCGCCGTGAGATATGCCGTCTGTGGTTAAGCACAGATGCCCAGTGCTGTTGTGCCTGTGGGTAGGGTGCACGGGGACAGTGAAGACCAGCAAGAGCTTTCAGGGCTGGCCCCTTCCTTGTGGGAGAAGGAGCCGGACGTTTGCCTTTTCGGAAAGAGGCTCTGCCGAGAACGAGCGCCGTGAGATGCTGAGTCTCTGGGAAAGCACAGATGCCCAGTGCTGTTGTGCCTGTGGGTAGGGTGCACGGGGACAGTGAAGACCAGCAAGAGCTTTCAGGGCTGGCCCCTTCCTTGTGGGAGAAGGAGCCAGACGTTTGCCTTTTCGGAAAGAGGCTCTGCCGAGAACGAGCGCCGTGAGATATGCCGTCTGAGGTTAAGCACAGATGCCCATTGCTGTTGTGCCTGTGGATAGGGTGCACGGGGACAGTGAAGACCAGCAAGAGCTTTCAGGGCTGGCCCCTTCCTTGTGGGAGAAGGAGCCGGACGTTTGCCTTTTCGGAAAGAGGCTCTGCCGAGAACGAGCGCCGTGAGATATGCCGTCTGTGGTTAAGCACAGATGCCCAGTGCTGTTGTGCCTGTGGGTAGGGTGCACGGGGACAGTGAAGACCAGCAAGAGCTTTCAGGGCTGGCCCCTTCCTTGTGGGAGAAGGAGCCAGACGTTTGCCTTTTCGGAAAGAGGCTCTGCCGAGAACGAGCGCCGTGAGATATGCCGTCTGAGGTTAAGCACAGATGCCCATTGCTGTTGTGCCTGTGGATAGGGTGCACGGGGACAGTGAAGACCAGCAAGAGCTTTCAGGGCTGGCCCCTTCCTTGTGGGAGAAGGAGCCGGACGTTTGCCTTTTCGGAAAGAGGCTCTGCCGAGAACGAGCGCCGTGAGATATGCCGTCTGTGGTTAAGCACAGATGCCCAGTGCTGTTGTGCCTGTGGGTAGGGTGCACGGGGACAGTGAAGACCAGCAAGAGCTTTCAGGGCTGGCCCCTTCCTTGTGGGAGAAGGAGACAGACGTTTGCCTTTTCGGAAAGAGGCTCTGCCGAGAACGAGCGCCGTGAGATATGCCGTCTGAGGTTAAGCACAGATGCCCAGTGCTGTTGTGCCTGTGGATAGGGTGCACGGGGACAGTGAAGACCAGCAAGAGCTTTCAGGGCTGGCCCCTTCCTTGTGGGAGAAGGAGCCGGACGTTTGCCTTTTCGGAAAGAGGCTCTGCCGAGAACGAGCGCCGTGAGATGCTGAGTCTCTGGGAAAGCACAGATGCCCAGTGCTGTTGTGCCTGTGGTTAGGGTGCACGGGGACAGTGAAGACCAGCAAGAGCTTTCAGGACTGGCCCCATCCTTGTGGGAGAAGGAGCTGGACGTTTGCCTTTTCGGAAAGAGGCTCTGCCGAGAACGAGCGCCGTGAGATATGCCGTCTAAGGTTAAGCACAGATGCCCAGTGCTGTTGTGCCTGTGGGTAGGGTGCACGGGGCCAGTGAAGACCAGCAAGAGCTTTCAGGGCTGGCCCCTTCCTTGTGGGAGAAGGAGCCGGACGTTTGCCTTTTCGGAAAGAGGCTCTGCCGAGAACGAGCGCCGTGAGATGCTGTGTCTCTGGGAAAGCACAGATGCCCAGTGCTGTTGTGCCTGTGCGTAGGGTGCACGGGGACAGTGAAGACCAGCAAGAGCTTTCAGGGCTGGCCCCTTCCTTGTGGGAGAAGGAGCCGGACGTTTGCCTTTTCGGAAAGAGGCTCTGCCGAGAACGAGCGCCGTGAGATATGCCGTCAGTGGTTAAGCACAGATGCCCAGTGCTGTTGTGCCTGTGGGTAGGGTGCACGGGGACAGTGAAGACCAGCAAGAGCTTTCAGGGCTGGCCCCTTCCTTGTGGGAGAAGGAGCCGGACGTTTGCCTTTTCGGAAAGAGGCTCTGCCGAGAGCGATCGCAGTGAGATGCTGAGTCTCTGGGAAAGCACAGATGCCCAGTGCTGTTGTGCCTGTGGGTAGGGTGCACGGGGACAGTGAAGACCAGCAAGAACTTTCAGGGCTGGCCCCTTCCTTGTGGGAGAAGGAGCCGGACGTTTGCCTTTTCGGAAAGAGGCTCTGCCGAGAACGAACGCCGTGAGATATGCCGTCTGTGGTTAAGCACAGATGCCCAGTGCTGTTGTGCCTGTGGGTACGGTGCACGGGGATGGTTAAGACCAGCAAGAGCTTTCAGGGCTGGCCCCTTCCTTGTGGGAGAAGGAGCCGGACGTTTGCCTTTTCGGAAAGAGGCTCTGCCGAGAACGAGCGCCGTGAGATATGCCGTCTGAGGTTAAGCACAGATGCCCATTGCTGTTGTGCCTGTGGATAGGGTGCACGGGGACAGTGAAGACCAGCAAGAGCTTTCAGGGCTGGCCCCTTCCTTGTGGGAGAAGGAGCCGGACGTTTGCCTTTTCGGAAAGAGGCTCTGCCGAGAACGAGCGCCGTGAGATATGCCGTCTGTGGTTAAGCACAGATGCCCAGTGCTGTTGTGCCTGTGGGTAGGGTGCACGGGGACAGTGAAGACCAGCAAGAGCTTTCAGGGCTGGCCCCTTCCTTGTGGGAGAAGGAGCCGGACGTTTGCCTTTTCGGAAAGAGGCTCTGCCGAGAACGAGCGCCGTGAGATGCTGAGTCTCTGGGAAAGCACAGATGCCCAGTGCTGTTGTGCCTGTGGGTAGGGTGCACGGGGACAGTGAAGACCAGCAAGAGCTTTCAGGGCTGGCCCCTTCCTTGTGGGAGAAGGAGCCGGACGTTTGCCTTTTCGGAAAGAGGCTCTGCCGAGAACGAGCGCCATGAGATGCTGAGTCTCTGGGAAAGCACAGATGCCCAGTGCTGTTGTGCCTGTGGTTAGGGTGCACGGGGACAGTGAAGACCAGCAAGAGCTTTCAGGACTGGCCCCATCCTTGTGGGAGAAGGAGCTGGACGTTTGCCTTTTCGGAAAGAGGCTCTGCCGAGAACGAGCGCCGTGAGATGCTGTGTCTCTGGGAAAGCACAGATGCCCAGTGCTGTTGTGCCTGTGGGTAGGGTGCACGGGGCCAGTGAAGACCAGCAAGAGCTTTCAGGGCTGGCCCCTTCCTTGTGGGAGAAGGAGCCGGACGTTTGCCTTTTCGGAAAGAGGCTCTGCCGAGAACGAGCGCCGTGAGATGCTGTGTCTCTGGGAAAGCACAGATGCCCAGTGCTGTTGTGCCTGTGCGTAGGGTGCACGGGGCCAGTGAAGACCAGCAAGAGCTTTCAGGGCTGGCCCCTTCCTTGTGGGAGAAGGAGCCGGACGTTTGCCTTTTCGGAAAGAGGCTCTGCCGAGAACGAGCGCCGTGAGATATGCCGTCTGAGGTTAAGCACAGATGCCCATTGCTGTTGTGCCTGTGGATAGGGTGCACGGGGACAGTGAAGACCAGCAAGAGCTTTCAGCGCTGGCCCCTTCCTTGTGGGAGAAGGAGCCGGACGTTTGCCTTTTCGGAAAGAGGCTCTGCCGAGAACGAGCGCCGTGAGATATGCCGTCTGTGGTTAAGCACAGATGCCCAGTGCTGTTGTGCCTGTGGGTAGGGTGCACGGGGACAGTGAAGACCAGCAAGAGCTTTCAGGGCTGGCCCCTTCCTTGTGGGAGAAGGAGCCAGACGTTTGCCTTTTCGGAAAGAGGCTCTGCCGAGAACGAGCGCCGTGAGATATGCCGTCTGAGGTTAAGCACAGATGCCCATTGCTGTTGTGCCTGTGGATAGGGTGCACGGGGACAGTGAAGACCAGCAAGAGCTTTCAGGGCTGGCCCCTTCCTTGTGGGAGAAGGAGCCGGACGTTTGCCTTTTCGGAAAGAGGCTCTGCCGAGAACGAGCGCCGTGAGATATGCCGTCTGTGGTTAAGCACAGATGCCCAGTGCTGTTGTGCCTGTGGGTAGGGTGCACGGGGACAGTGAAGACCAGCAAGAGCTTTCAGGGCTGGCCCCTTCCTTGTGGGAGAAGGAGACAGACGTTTGCCTTTTCGGAAAGAGGCTCTGCCGAGAACGAGCGCCGTGAGATATGCCGTCTGAGGTTAAGCACAGATGCCCAGTGCTGTTGTGCCTGTGGATAGGGTGCACGGGGACAGTGAAGACCAGCAAGAGCTTTCAGGGCTGGCCCCTTCCTTGTGGGAGAAGGAGCCGGACGTTTGCCTTTTCGGAAAGAGGCTCTGCCGAGAACGAGCGCCGTGAGATGCTGAGTCTCTGGGAAAGCACAGATGCCCAGTGCTGTTGTGCCTGTGGTTAGGGTGCACGGGGACAGTGAAGACCAGCAAGAGCTTTCAGGACTGGCCCCATCCTTGTGGGAGAAGGAGCTGGACGTTTGCCTTTTCGGAAAGAGGCTCTGCCGAGAACGAGCGCCGTGAGATATGCCGTCTAAGGTTAAGCACAGATGCCCAGTGCTGTTGTGCCTGTGGGTAGGGTGCACGGGGCCAGTGAAGACCAGCAAGAGCTTTCAGGGCTGGCCCCTTCCTTGTGGGAGAAGGAGCCGGACGTTTGCCTTTTCGGAAAGAGGCTCTGCCGAGAACGAGCGCCGTGAGATGCTGTGTCTCTGGGAAAGCACAGATGCCCAGTGCTGTTGTGCCTGTGCGTAGGGTGCACGGGGACAGTGAAGACCAGCAAGAGCTTTCAGGGCTGGCCCCTTCCTTGTGGGAGAAGGAGCCGGACGTTTGCCTTTTCGGAAAGAGGCTCTGCCGAGAACGAGCGCCGTGAGATATGCCGTCAGTGGTTAAGCACAGATGCCCAGTGCTGTTGTGCCTGTGGGTAGGGTGCACGGGGACAGTGAAGACCAGCAAGAGCTTTCAGGGCTGGCCCCTTCCTTGTGGGAGAAGGAGCCGGACGTTTGCCTTTTCGGAAAGAGGCTCTGCCGAGAGCGATCGCAGTGAGATGCTGAGTCTCTGGGAAAGCACAGATGCCCAGTGCTGTTGTGCCTGTGGGTAGGGTGCACGGGGACAGTGAAGACCAGCAAGAACTTTCAGGGCTGGCCCCTTCCTTGTGGGAGAAGGAGCCGGACGTTTGCCTTTTCGGAAAGAGGCTCTGCCGAGAACGAACGCCGTGAGATATGCCGTCTGTGGTTAAGCACAGATGCCCAGTGCTGTTGTGCCTGTGGGTACGGTGCACGGGGATGGTTAAGACCAGCAAGAGCTTTCAGGGCTGGCCCCTTCCTTGTGGGAGAAGGAGCCGGACGTTTGCCTTTTCGGAAAGAGGCTCTGCCGAGAACGAGCGCCGTGAGATATGCCGTCTGAGCTTAAGCACAGATGCCCATTGCTGTTGTGCCTGTGGATAGGGTGCACGGGGACAGTGAAGACCAGCAAGAGCTTTCAGGGCTGGCCCCTTCCTTGTGGGAGAAGGAGCCGGACGTTTGCCTTTTCGGAAAGAGGCTCTGCCGAGAACGAGCGCCGTGAGATATGCCGTCTGTGGTTAAGCACAGATGCCCAGTGCTGTTGTGCCTGTGGGTAGGGTGCACGGGGACAGTGAAGACCAGCAAGAGCTTTCAGGGCTGGCCCCTTCCTTGTGGGAGAAGGAGCCGGACGTTTGCCTTTTCGGAAAGAGGCTCTGCCGAGAACGAGCGCCGTGAGATGCTGAGTCTCTGGGAAAGCACAGATGCCCAGTGCTGTTGTGCCTGTGGGTAGGGTGCACGGGGACAGTGAAGACCAGCAAGAGCTTTCAGGGCTGGCCCCTTCCTTGTGGGAGAAGGAGCCGGACGTTTGCCTTTTCGGAAAGAGGCTCTGCCGAGAACGAGCGCCGTGAGATGCTGAGTCTCTGGGAAAGCACAGATGCCCAGTGCTGTTGTGCCTGTGGTTAGGGTGCACGGGGACAGTGAAGACCAGCAAGAGCTTTCAGGACTGGCCCCATCCTTGTGGGAGAAGGAGCTGGACGTTTGCCTTTTCGGAAAGAGGCTCTGTCGAGAACGAGCGCCGTGAGATGCTGTGTCTCTGGGAAAGCACAGATGCCCAGTGCTGTTGTGCCTGTGGGTAGGGTGCACGGGGCCAGTGAAGACCAGCAAGAGCTTTCAGGGCTGGCCCCTTCCTTGTGGGAGAAGGAGCCGGACGTTTGCCTTTTCGGAAAGAGGCTCTGCCGAGAACGAGCGCCGTGAGATGCTGTGTCTCTGGGAAAGCACAGATGCCCAGTGCTGTTGTGCCTGTGCGTAGGGTGCACGGGGCCAGTGAAGACCAGCAAGAGCTTTCAGGGCTGGCCCCTTCCTTGTGGGAGAAGGAGCCGGACGTTTGCCTTTTCGGAAAGAGGCTCTGCCGAGAACGAGCGCCGTGAGATATGCCGTCAGTGGTTAAGCACAGATGCCCAGTGCTGTTGTGCCTGTGGGTAGGGTGCACGGGGACAGTGAAGACCAGCAAGAGCTTTCAGCGCTGGCCCCTTCCTTGTGGGAGAAGGAGCCGGACGTTTGCCTTTTCGGAAAGAGGCTCTGCCGAGAGCGATCGCAGTGAGATGCTGAGTCTCTGGGAAAGCACAGATGCCCAGTGCTGTTGTGCCTGTGGGTAGGGTGCACGGGGCCAGTGAAGACCAGCAAGAGCTTTCAGGGCTGGCCCCTTCCTTGTGGGAGAAGGAGCCGGACGTTTGCCTTTTCGGAAAGAGGCTCTGCCGAGAACGAACGCCGTGAGATATGCCGTCTGTGGTTAAGCACAGATGCCCAGTGCTGTTGTGCCTGTGGGTAGGGTGCACGGGGATGGTTAAGACCAGCAAGAGCTTTCAGGGCTGGCCCCTTCCTTGTGGGAGAAGGAGACGGACGTTTGCCTTTTCGGAAAGAGGCTCTGCCGAGAACGAGCGCCGTGAGATATGCCGTCTGTGGTTAAGCACAGATGCCCACTGCTGTTGTGCCTGTAGATAGGGTGTTTGGGGACGGTTAAGACCAGCAAGAGCTTTCAGGGCTGGCCCCTTCCTTGTGGGAGAAGGAGCCGGACGTTTGCCTTTTCGGAAAGAGGCTCTGCCGAGAACGAGCGCCGTGAGATGCTGAGTCTCTGGGAAAGCACAGATGCCCAGTGCTGTTGTGCCTGTGGGTAGGGTGCACGGGGACAGTGAAGACCAGCAAGAGCTTTCAGGGCTGGCCCCTTCCTTGTGGGAGAAGGAGCCGGACGTTTGCCTTTTCGGAAAGAGGCTCTGCCGAGAACGAGCGCCGTGAGATATGCCGTCTGAGGTTAAGCACAGATGCCCATTGCTGTTGTGCCTGTGGATAGGGTGCACGGGGCCAGTGAAGACCAGCAAGAGCTTTCAGGGCTGGCCCCTTCCTTGTGGGAGAAGGAGCCGGACGTTTGCCTTTTCGGAAAGAGGCTCTGCCGAGAACGAGCGCCGTGAGATATGCCGTCTGTGGTTAAGCACAGATGCCCAGTGCTGTTGTGCCTGTGGGTAGGGTGCACGGGGCCAGCGAAGACCAGCAAGAGCTTTCAGGGCTGGCCCCTTCCTTGTGGGAGAAGGAGCCGGACGTTTGCCTTTTCGGAAAGAGGCTCTGCCGAGAACGAGCGCCGTGAGATATGCCGTCTGTGGTTAAGCACAGATGCCCAGTGCTGTTGTGCCTGTGGGTAGGGTGCACGGGGCCAGTGAAGACCAGCAAGAGCTTTCAGGGCTGGCCCCTTCCTTGTGGGAGAAGGAGCCGGACGTTTGCCTTTTCGGAAAGAGGCTCTGCCGAGAACGAGCGCCGTGAGATGCTGAGTCTCTGGGAAAGCACAGATGCCCAGTGCTGTTGTGCCTGTGGGTAGGGTGCACGGGGACAGTGAAGACCAGCAAGAGCTTTCAGCGCTGGCCCCTTCCTTGTGGGAGAAGGAGCCGGACGTTTGCCTTTTCGGAAAGAGGCTCTGCCGAGAACGAGCGCCGTGAGATGCTGTGTCTCTGGGAAAGCACAGATGCCCAGTGCTGTTGTGCCTGTGGGTAGGTTGCACGGGGACAGTGAAGACCAGCAAGAGCTTTCAGGGCTGGCCCCTTCCTTGTGGGAGAAGGAGACGGACGTTTGCCTTTTCGGAAAGAGGCTCTGCCGAGAACGAGCGCCGTGAGATATGCCGTCTGTGGTTAAGCACAGATGCCCAGTGCTGTTGTGCCTGTGGGTAGGGTGCACGGGGACAGTGAAGACCAGCAAGAGCTTTCAGGGCTGGCCCCTTCCTTGTGGGAGAAGGAGCCGGACGTTTGCCTTTTCGGAAAGAGGCTCTGCCGAGAACGAGCGCCGTGAGATGCTGAGTCTCTGGGAAAGCACAGATGCCCAGTGCTGTTGTGCCTGTGGGTAGGGTGCACGGGGATGGTTAAGACCAGCAAGAGCTTTCAGGGCTGGCCCCTTCCTTGTGGGAGAAGGAGCCGGACGTTTGCCTTTTCGGAAAGAGGCTCTGCCGAGAACGAGCGCCGTGAGATATGCCGTCTGTGGTTAAGCACAGATGCCCACTGCTGTTGTGCCTGTAGATAGGGTTTTTGGGGACGGTTAAGACCAGCAAGAGCTTTCAGGGCTGGCCCCTTCCTTGTGGGAGAAGGAGCCGGACGTTTGCCTTTTCGGAAAGAGGCTCTGCCGAGAACGAGCGCCGTGAGATGCTGAGTCTCAGGGAAAGCACAGATGCCCAGTGCTGTTGTGCCTGTGGGTAGGTTGCACGGGGACAGTGAAGACCAGCAAGAGCTTTCAGGGCTGGCCCCTTCCTTGTGGGAGAAGGAGCCAGACGTTTGCCTTTTCGGAAAGAGGCTCTGCCGAGAACGAGCGCCGTGAGATATGCCGTCTGAGGTTAAGCACAGATGCCCATTGCTGTTGTGCCTGTGGATAGGGTGCACGGGGACAGTGAAGACCAGCAAGAGCTTTCAGGGCTGGCCCCTTCCTTGTGGGAGAAGGAGCCGGACGTTTGCCTTTTCGGAAAGAGGCTCTGCCGAGAACGAGCGCCGTGAGATATGCCGTCTGTGGTTAAGCACAGATGCCCAGTGCTGTTGTGCCTGTGGGTAGGGTGCACGGGGCCAGTGAAGACCAGCAAGAGCTTTCAGGGCTGGCCCCTTCCTTGTGGGAGAAGGAGCCAGACGTTTGCCTTTTCGGAAAGAGGCTCTGCCGAGAACGAGCGCCGTGAGATATGCCGTCTGTGGTTAAGCACAGATGCCCAGTGCTGTTGTGCCTGTGGGTAGGGTGCACGGGGACAGTGAAGACCAGCAAGAGCTTTCAGGGCTGGCCCCTTCCTTGTGGGAGAAGGAGCCGGACGTTTGCCTTTTCGGAAAGAGGCTCTGCCGAGAACGAGCGCCGTGAGATATGCCGTCTGTGGTTAAGCACAGATGCCCAGTGCTGTTGTGCCTGTGGGTAGGGTGCACGGGGCCAGTGAAGACCAGCAAGAGCTTTCAGGGCTGGCCCCTTCCTTGTGGGAGAAGGAGCCGGACGTTTGCCTTTTCGGAAAGAGGCTCTGCCGAGAACGAGCGCCGTGAGATGCTGAGTCTCTGGGAAAGCACAGATGCCCAGTGCTGTTGTGCCTGTGGGTAGGGTGCACGGGGACAGTGAAGACCAGCAAGAGCTTTCAGCGCTGGCCCCTTCCTTGTGGGAGAAGGAGCCGGACGTTTGCCTTTTCGGAAAGAGGCTCTGCCGAGAACGAGCGCCGTGAGATGCTGTGTCTCTGGGAAAGCACAGATGCCCAGTGCTGTTGTGCCTGTGGGTAGGGTGCACGGGGACAGTGAAGACCAGCAAGAGCTTTCAGGGCTGGCCCCTTCCTTGTGGGAGAAGGAGCTGGACGTTTGCCTTTTCGGAAAGAGGCTCTGCCGAGAACGAGCGCCGTGAGATATGCCGTCTGTGGTTAAGCACAGATGCCCAGTGCTGTTGTGCCTGTGGGTAGGGTGCACGGGGACAGTGAAGACCAGCAAGAGCTTTCAGGGCTGGCCCCTTCCTTGTGGGAGAAGGAGCCGGACGTTTGCCTTTTCGGAAAGAGGCTCTGCCGAGAACGAGCGCCGTGAGATGCTGAGTCTCTGGGAAAGCACAGATGCCCAGTGCTGTTGTGCCTGTGGGTAGGGTGCACGGGGACAGTGAAGACCAGCAAGAGCTTTCAGGGCTGGCCCCTTCCTTGTGGGAGAAGGAGCCGGACGTTTGCCTTTTCGGAAAGAGGCTCTGCCGAGAACGAGCGCCGTGATATATGCCGTCTGTGGTTAAGCACAGATGCCCAGTGCTGTTGTGCCTGTGGGTAGGGTGCACGGGGACAGTGAAGACCAGCAAGAGCTTTCAGGGCTGGCCCCTTCCTTGTGGGAGAAGGAGCCGGACGTTTGCCTTTTCGGAAAGAGGCTCTGCCGAGAACGAGCGCCGTGAGATATGCCGTCAGTGGTTAAGCACAGATGCCCAGTGCTGTTGTGCCTGTGGGTAGGGTGCACGGGGATGGTTAAGACCAGCAAGAGCTTTCAGGGCTGGCCCCTTCCTTGTGGGAGAAGGAGCCGGACGTTTGCCTTTTCGGAAAGAGGCTCTGCCGAGAACGAGCGCCGTGAGATATGCCGTCTGTGGTTAAGCACAGATGCCCACTGCTGTTGTGCCTGTAGATAGGGTTTTTGGGGACGGTTAAGACCAGCAAGAGCTTTCAGGGCTGGCCCCTTCCTTGTGGGAGAAGGAGCCGGACGTTTGCCTTTTCGGAAAGAGGCTCTGCCGAGAACGAGCGCCGTGAGATGCTGAGTCTCAGGGAAAGCACAGATGCCCAGTGCTGTTGTGCCTGTGGGTAGGGTGCACGGGGACAGTGAAGACCAGCAAGAGCTTTCAGGGCTGGCCCCTTCCTTGTGGGAGAAGGAGCCAGACGTTTGCCTTTTCGGAAAGAGGCTCTGCCGAGAACGAGCGCCGTGAGATATGCCGTCTGAGGTTAAGCACAGATGCCCATTGCTGTTGTGCCTGTGGATAGGGTGCACGGGGACAGTGAAGACCAGCAAGAGCTTTCAGGGCTGGCCCCTTCCTTGTGGGAGAAGGAGCCGGACGTTTGCCTTTTCGGAAAGAGGCTCTGCCGAGAACGAGCGCCGTGAGATATGCCGTCTGTGGTTAAGCACAGATGCCCAGTGCTGTTGTGCCTGTGGGTAGGGTGCACGGGGACAGTGAAGACCAGCAAGAGCTTTCAGGGCTGGCCCCTTCCTTGTGGGAGAAGGAGCCAGACGTTTGCCTTTTCGGAAAGAGGCTCTGCCGAGAACGAGCGCCGTGAGATATGCCGTCTGAGGTTAAGCACAGATGCCCATTGCTGTTGTGCCTGTGGGTAGGGTGCACGGGGCCAGTGAAGACCAGCAAGAGCTTTCAGGGCTGGCCCCTTCCTTGTGGGAGAAGGAGCCGGACGTTTGCCTTTTCGGAAAGAGGCTCTGCCGAGAACGAGCGCCGTGAGATATGCCGTCTGTGGTTAAGCACAGATGCCCAGTGCTGTTGTGCCTGTGGGTAGGGTGCACGGGGACAGTGAAGACCAGCAAGAGCTTTCAGGGCTGGCCCCTTCCTTGTGGGAGAAGGAGCCGGACGTTTGCCTTTTCGGAAAGAGGCTCTGCCGAGAACGAGCGCCGTGAGATGCTGAGTCTCTGGGAAAGCACAGATGCCCAGTGCTGTTGTGCCTGTGGGTAGGGTGCACGGGGACAGTGAAGACCAGCAAGAGCTTTCAGGGCTGGCCCCTTCCTTGTGGGAGAAGGAGCCGGACGTTTGCCTTTTCGGAAAGAGGCTCTGCCGAGAACGAGCGCCGTGAGATATGCCGTCAGTGGTTAAGCACAGATGCCCAGTGCTGTTGTGCCTGTGGGTAGGGTGCACGGGGCCAGTGAAGACCAGCAAGAGCTTTCAGGGCTGGCCCCTTCCTTGTGGGAGAAGGAGCCGGACGTTTGCCTTTTCGGAAAGAGGCTCTGCCGAGAACGAGCGCCGTGAGATGCTGTGTCTCTGGGAAAGCACAGATGCCCAGTGCTGTTGTGCCTGTGGGTAGGGTGCACGGGGACAGTGAAGACCAGCAAGAGCTTTCAGGGCTGGCCCCTTCCTTGTGGGAGAAGGAGACGGACGTTTGCCTTTTCGGAAAGAGGCTCTGCCGAGAACGAGCGCCGTGAGATATGCCGTCAGTGGTTAAGCACAGATGCCCAGTGCTGTTGTGCCTGTGGGTAGGGTGCACGGGGACAGTGAAGACCAGCAAGAGCTTTCAGGGCTGGCCCCTTCCTTGTGGGAGAAGGAGCCGGACGTTTGCCTTTTCGGAAAGAGGCTCTGCCGAGAACGAGCGCCGTGAGATGCTGAGTCTCTGGGAAAGCACAGATGCCCAGTGCTGTTGTGCCTGTGGTTAGGGTGCACGGGGACAGTGAAGACCAGCAAGAGCTTTCAGGGCTGGCCCCTTCCTTGTGGGAGAAGGAGCCGGACATTTGCCTTTTCGGAAAGAGGCTCTGCCGAGAACGAGCGCCGTGATATATGCCGTCTGAGGTTAAGCACAGATGCCCAGTGCTGTTGTGCCTGTGGATAGGGTGCACGGGGCCAGTGAAGACCAGCAAGAGCTTTCAGGGCTGGCCCCTTCCTTGTGGGAGAAGGAGCCGGACGTTTGCCTTTTCGGAAAGAGGCTCTGCCGAGAGCGATCGCAGTGAGATGCTGAGTCTCTGGGAAAGCACAGATGCCCAGTGCTGTTGTGCCTGTGGGTAGGGTGCACGGGGACAGTGAAGACCAGCAAGAGCTTTCAGGGGTGGCCCCTTCCTTGTGGGAGAAGGAGCCGGACGTTTGCCTTTTCGGAAAGAGGCTCTGCCGAGAACGAGCGCCGTGAGATATGCCGTCTGTGGTTAAGCACAGATGCCCAGTGCTGTTGTGCCTGTGGGTAGGGTGCACGGGGCCAGTGAAGACCAGCAAGAGCTTTCAGGGCTGGCCCCTTCCTTGTGGGAGAAGGAGCCGGACGTTTGCCTTTTCGGAAAGAGGCTCTGCCGAGAACGAGCGCCGTGAGATATGCCGTCTGTGGTTAAGCACAGATGCCCACTGCTGTTGTGCCTGTAGATAGGGTTTTTGGGGACGGTTAAGACCAGCAAGAGCTTTCAGGGCTGGCCCCTTCCTTGTGGGAGAAGGAGCCGGACGTTTGCCTTTTCGGAAAGAGGCTCTGCCGAGAACGAGCGCCGTGAGATGCTGAGTCTCTGGGAAAGCACAGATGCCCAGTGCTGTTGTGCCTGTGGGTAGGGTGCACGGGGCCAGTGAAGACCAGCAAGAGCTTTCAGGGCTGGCCCCTTCCTTGTGGGAGAAGGAGCCGGACGTTTGCCTTTTCGGAAAGAGGCTCTGCCGAGAACGAGCGCCGTGAGATATGCCGTCTGAGGTTAAGCACAGATGCCCATTGCTGTTGTGCCTGTGGATAGGGTGCACGGGGACAGTGAAGACCAGCAAGAGCTTTCAGGGCTGGCCCCTTCCTTGTGGGAGAAGGAGCCGGACGTTTGCCTTTTCGGAAAGAGGCTCTGCCGAGAACGAGCGCCGTGAGATATGCCGTCTGTGGTTAAGCACAGATGCCCAGTGCTGTTGTGCCTGTGGGTAGGGTGCACGGGGATGGTTAAGACCAGCAAGAGCTTTCAGGGCTGGCCCCTTCCTTGTGGGAGAAGGAGCCGGACGTTTGCCTTTTCGGAAAGAGGCTCTGCCGAGAACGAGCGCCGTGAGATATGCCGTCTGTGGTTAAGCACAGATGCCCAGTGCTGTTGTGCCTGTGGGTAGGGTGCACGGGGCCAGTGAAGACCAGCAAGAGCTTTCAGGGCTGGCCCCTTCCTTGTGGGAGAAGGAGCCGGACGTTTGCCTTTTCGGAAAGAGGCTCTGCCGAGAACGAGCGCCGTGAGATGCTGAGTCTCTGGGAAAGCACAGATGCCCAGTGCTGTTGTGCCTGTGGGTAGGGTGCACGGGGACAGTGAAGACCAGCAAGAGCTTTCAGCGCTGGCCCCTTCCTTGTGGGAGAAGGAGCCGGACGTTTGCCTTTTCGGAAAGAGGCTCTGCCGAGAACGAGCGCCGTGAGATGCTGTGTCTCTGGGAAAGCACAGATGCCCAGTGCTGTTGTGCCTGTGGGTAGGTTGCACGGGGACAGTGAAGACCAGCAAGAGCTTTCAGGGCTGGCCCCTTCCTTGTGGGAGAAGGAGCTGGACGTTTGCCTTTTCGGAAAGAGGCTCTGCCGAGAACGAGCGCCGTGAGATATGCCGTCTGTGGTTAAGCACAGATGCCCAGTGCTGTTGTGCCTGTGGGTAGGGTGCACGGGGACAGTGAAGACCAGCAAGAGCTTTCAGGGCTGGCCCCTTCCTTGTGGGAGAAGGAGCCGGACGTTTGCCTTTTCGGAAAGAGGCTCTGCCGAGAACGAGCGCCGTGAGATGCTGAGTCTCTGGGAAAGCACAGATGCCCAGTGCTGTTGTGCCTGTGGGTAGGGTGCACGGGGACAGTGAAGACCAGCAAGAGCTTTCAGGGCTGGCCCCTTCCTTGTGGGAGAAGGAGCCGGACGTTTGCCTTTTCGGAAAGAGGCTCTGCCGAGAACGAGCGCCGTGATATATGCCGTCTGTGGTTAAGCACAGATGCCCAGTGCTGTTGTGCCTGTGGGTAGGGTGCACGGGGACAGTGAAGACCAGCAAGAGCTTTCAGGGCTGGCCCCTTCCTTGTGGGAGAAGGAGCCGGACGTTTGCCTTTTCGGAAAGAGGCTCTGCCGAGAACGAGCGCCGTGAGATATGCCGTCAGTGGTTAAGCACAGATGCCCAGTGCTGTTGTGCCTGTGGGTAGGGTGCACGGGGATGGTTAAGACCAGCAAGAGCTTTCAGGGCTGGCCCCTTCCTTGTGGGAGAAGGAGCCGGACGTTTGCCTTTTCGGAAAGAGGCTCTGCCGAGAACGAGCGCCGTGAGATATGCCGTCTGTGGTTAAGCACAGATGCCCACTGCTGTTGTGCCTGTAGATAGGGTTTTTGGGGACGGTTAAGACCAGCAAGAGCTTTCAGGGCTGGCCCCTTCCTTGTGGGAGAAGGAGCCGGACGTTTGCCTTTTCGGAAAGAGGCTCTGCCGAGAACGAGCGCCGTGAGATGCTGAGTCTCAGGGAAAGCACAGATGCCCAGTGCTGTTGTGCCTGTGGGTAGGTTGCACGGGGACAGTGAAGACCAGCAAGAGCTTTCAGGGCTGGCCCCTTCCTTGTGGGAGAAGGAGCCAGACGTTTGCCTTTTCGGAAAGAGGCTCTGCCGAGAACGAGCGCCGTGAGATATGCCGTCTGAGGTTAAGCACAGATGCCCATTGCTGTTGTGCCTGTGGATAGGGTGCACGGGGACAGTGAAGACCAGCAAGAGCTTTCAGGGCTGGCCCCTTCCTTGTGGGAGAAGGAGCCGGACGTTTGCCTTTTCGGAAAGAGGCTCTGCCGAGAACGAGCGCCGTGAGATATGCCGTCTGTGGTTAAGCACAGATGCCCAGTGCTGTTGTGCCTGTGGGTAGGGTGCACGGGGACAGTGAAGACCAGCAAGAGCTTTCAGGGCTGGCCCCTTCCTTGTGGGAGAAGGAGCCAGACGTTTGCCTTTTCGGAAAGAGGCTCTGCCGAGAACGAGCGCCGTGAGATATGCCGTCTGAGGTTAAGCACAGATGCCCATTGCTGTTGTGCCTGTGGGTAGGGTGCACGGGGCCAGTGAAGACCAGCAAGAGCTTTCAGGGCTGGCCCCTTCCTTGTGGGAGAAGGAGCCGGACGTTTGCCTTTTCGGAAAGAGGCTCTGCCGAGAACGAGCGCCGTGAGATATGCCGTCTGTGGTTAAGCACAGATGCCCAGTGCTGTTGTGCCTGTGGGTAGGGTGCACGGGGACAGTGAAGACCAGCAAGAGCTTTCAGGGCTGGCCCCTTCCTTGTGGGAGAAGGAGCCGGACGTTTGCCTTTTCGGAAAGAGGCTCTGCCGAGAACGAGCGCCGTGAGATGCTGAGTCTCTGGGAAAGCACAGATGCCCAGTGCTGTTGTGCCTGTGGGTAGGGTGCACGGGGACAGTGAAGACCAGCAAGAGCTTTCAGGGCTGGCCCCTTCCTTGTGGGAGAAGGAGCCGGACGTTTGCCTTTTCGGAAAGAGGCTCTGCCGAGAACGAGCGCCGTGAGATATGCCGTCAGTGGTTAAGCACAGATGCCCAGTGCTGTTGTGCCTGTGGGTAGGGTGCACGGGGCCAGTGAAGACCAGCAAGAGCTTTCAGGGCTGGCCCCTTCCTTGTGGGAGAAGGAGCCGGACGTTTGCCTTTTCGGAAAGAGGCTCTGCCGAGAACGAGCGCCGTGAGATGCTGTGTCTCTGGGAAAGCACAGATGCCCAGTGCTGTTGTGCCTGTGGGTAGGGTGCACGGGGACAGTGAAGACCAGCAAGAGCTTTCAGGGCTGGCCCCTTCCTTGTGGGAGAAGGAGACGGACGTTTGCCTTTTCGGAAAGAGGCTCTGCCGAGAACGAGCGCCGTGAGATATGCCGTCAGTGGTTAAGCACAGATGCCCAGTGCTGTTGTGCCTGTGGGTAGGGTGCACGGGGACAGTGAAGACCAGCAAGAGCTTTCAGGGCTGGCCCCTTCCTTGTGGGAGAAGGAGCCGGACGTTTGCCTTTTCGGAAAGAGGCTCTGCCGAGAACGAGCGCCGTGAGATGCTGAGTCTCTGGGAAAGCACAGATGCCCAGTGCTGTTGTGCCTGTGGTTAGGGTGCACGGGGACAGTGAAGACCAGCAAGAGCTTTCAGGGCTGGCCCCTTCCTTGTGGGAGAAGGAGCCGGACATTTGCCTTTTCGGAAAGAGGCTCTGCCGAGAACGAGCGCCGTGATATATGCCGTCTGAGGTTAAGCACAGATGCCCAGTGCTGTTGTGCCTGTGGATAGGGTGCACGGGGCCAGTGAAGACCAGCAAGAGCTTTCAGGGCTGGCCCCTTCCTTGTGGGAGAAGGAGCCGGACGTTTGCCTTTTCGGAAAGAGGCTCTGCCGAGAGCGATCGCAGTGAGATGCTGAGTCTCTGGGAAAGCACAGATGCCCAGTGCTGTTGTGCCTGTGGGTAGGGTGCACGGGGACAGTGAAGACCAGCAAGAGCTTTCAGGGGTGGCCCCTTCCTTGTGGGAGAAGGAGCCGGACGTTTGCCTTTTCGGAAAGAGGCTCTGCCGAGAACGAGCGCCGTGAGATATGCCGTCTGTGGTTAAGCACAGATGCCCAGTGCTGTTGTGCCTGTGGGTAGGGTGCACGGGGATGGTTAAGACCAGCAAGAGCTTTCAGGGCTGGCCCCTTCCTTGTGGGAGAAGGAGCCGGACGTTTGCCTTTTCGGAAAGAGGCTCTGCCGAGAACGAGCGCCGTGAGATATGCCGTCTGTGGTTAAGCACAGATGCCCACTGCTGTTGTGCCTGTAGATAGGGTTTTTGGGGACGGTTAAGACCAGCAAGAGCTTTCAGGGCTGGCCCCTTCCTTGTGGGAGAAGGAGCCGGACGTTTGCCTTTTCGGAAAGAGGCTCTGCCGAGAACGAGCGCCGTGAGATGCTGAGTCTCTGGGAAAGCACAGATGCCCAGTGCTGTTGTGCCTGTGGGTAGGGTGCACGGGGCCAGTGAAGACCAGCAAGAGCTTTCAGGACTGGCCCCATCCTTGTGGGAGAAGGAGCTGGACGTTTGCCTTTTCGGAAAGAGGCTCTGCCGAGAACGAGCGCCGTGAGATGCTGAGTCTCTGGTTAAGCACAGATGCCCAGTGCTGTTGTGCCTGTGGTTAGGGTGCACGGGGCCAGTGAAGACCAGCAAGAGCCTTCAGGGCTGGCCCCTTCCTTGTGGGAGAAGGAGCCGGACGTTTGCCTTTTCGGAAAGAGGCTCTGCCGAGAACGAGCGCCGTGAGATGCTGTGTCTCTGGGAAAGCACAGATGCCCAGTGCTGTTGTGCCTGTGGGTAGGGTGCACGGGGACAGTGAAGACCAGCAAGAGCTTTCAGGGCTGGCCCCTTCCTTGTGGGAGAAGGAGCCGGACATTTGCCTTTTCAGAAAGAGGCTCTGCCGAGAACGAGCGCCGTGAGATATGCCGTCAGTGGTTAAGCACAGATGCCCAGTGCTGTTGTGCCTGTGGGTAGGGTGCACGGGGACAGTGAAGACCAGCAAGAGCTTTCAGGGCTGGCCCCTTCCTTGTGGGAGAAGGAGCCGGACGTTTGCCTTTTCGGAAAGAGGCTCTGCCGAGAGCGATCGCAGTGAGATGCTGAGTCTCTGGGAAAGCACAGATGCCCAGTGCTGTTGTGCCTGTGGGTAGGGTGCACGGGGACAGTGAAGACCAGCAAGAGCTTTCAGGGCTGGCCCCTTCCTTGTGGGAGAAGGAGCCGGACGTTTGCCTTTTCGGAAAGAGGCTCTGCCGAGAACGAACGCCGTGAGATATGCCGTCTGTGGTTAAGCACAGATGCCCAGTGCTGTTGTGCCTGTGGATAGGGTGCACGGGGCCAGTGAAGACCAGCAAGAGCTTTCAGGGCTGGCCCCTTCCTTGTGGGAGAAGGAGCCGGACGTTTGCCTTTTCGGAAAGAGGCTCTGCCGAGAACGAGCGCCGTGAGATATGCCGTCTGTGGTTAAGCACAGATGCCCAGTGCTGTTGTGCCTGTGGGTAGGGTGCACGGGGATGGTTAAGACCAGCAAGAGCTTTCAGGGCTGGCCCCTTCCTTGTGGGAGAAGGAGCCGGACGTTTGCCTTTTCGGAAAGAGGCTCTGCCGAGAACGAGCGCCGTGAGATATGCCGTCTGTGGTTAAGCACAGATGCCCAGTGCTGTTGTGCCTGTGGGTAGGGTGCACGGGGCCAGTGAAGACCAGCAAGAGCTTTCAGGGCTGGCCCCTTCCTTGTGGGAGAAGGAGCCGGACGTTTGCCTTTTCGGAAAGAGGCTCTGCCGAGAACGAGCGCCGTGAGATGCTGAGTCTCTGGGAAAGCACAGATGCCCAGTGCTGTTGTGCCTGTGGGTAGGGTGCACGGGGACAGTGAAGACCAGCAAGAGCTTTCAGGGCTGGCCCCTTCCTTGTGGGAGAAGGAGCCAGACGTTTGCCTTTTCGGAAAGAGGCTCTGCCGATAGCGAACGCCGTGAGATATGCCGTCTGAGGTTAAGCACAGATGCCCATTGCTGTTGTGCCTGTGGATAGGGTGCACGGGGACAGTGAAGACCAGCAAGAGCTTTCAGGGCTGGCCCCTTCCTTGTGGGAGAAGGAGCCGGACGTTTGCCTTTTCGGAAAGAGGCTCTGCCGAGAACGAGCGCCGTGAGATATGCCGTCTGTGGTTAAGCACAGATGCCCAGTGCTGTTGTGCCTGTGGGTAGGGTGCACGGGGACAGTGAAGACCAGCAAGAGCTTTCAGGGCTGGCCCCTTCCTTGTGGGAGAAGGAGCCGGACGTTTGCCTTTTCGGAAAGAGGCTCTGCCGAGAACGAGCGCCGTGAGATATGCCGTCTGTGGTTAAGCACAGATGCCCAGTGCTGTTGTGCCTGTGGGTAGGGTGCACGGGGACAGTGAAGACCAGCAAGAGCTTTCAGGGCTGGCCCCTTCCTTGTGGGAGAAGGAGCCGGACGTTTGCCTTTTCGGAAAGAGGCTCTGCCGAGAACAAGCGCCGTGAGATATGCCGTCTGTGGTTAAGCACAGATGCCCAGTGCTGCTGTGCCTGTGGGTAGGGTGCACGGGGACAGTGAAGACCAGCAAGAGCTTTCAGGGCTGGCCCCTTCCTTGTGGGAGAAGGAGCCGGACGTTTGCCTTTTCGGAAAGAGGCTCTGCCGAGAACGAGCGCCGTGAGATGCTGAGTCTCTGGTTAAGCACAGATGCCCAGTGCTGTTGTGCCTGTGGATAGGGTGCACGGGGACAGTGAAGACCAGCAAGAGCTTTCAGGGCTGGCCCCTTCCTTGTGGGAGAAGGAGCCGGACGTTTGCCTTTTCGGAAAGAGGCTCTGCCGAGAACGAGCGCCGTGAGATATGCCGTCAGTGGTTAAGCACAGATGCCCAGTGCTGTTGTGCCTGTGGGTAGGGTGCACGGGGCCAGTGAAGACCAGCAAGAGCTTTCAGCGCTGGCCCCTTCCTTGTGGGAGAAGGAGCCGGACGTTTGCCTTTTCGGAAAGAAGCTCTGCCGAGAACGAGCGCCGTGAGATGCTGAGTCTCTGGGAAAGCACAGATGCCCAGTGCTGTTGTGCCTGTGGTTAGGGTGCACGGGGACAGTGAAGACCAGCAAGAGCTTTCAGGGCTGGCCCCTTCCTTGTGGGAGAAGGAGCCGGACGTTTGCCTTTTCGGAAAGAGGCTCTGCCGAGAACGAGCGCCGTGAGATATGCCGTCTGTGGTTAAGCACAGATGCCCAGTGCTGTTGTGCCTGTGGATAGGGTGCACGGGGCCAGTGAAGACCAGCAAGAGCTTTCAGGGCTGGCCCCTTCCTTGTGGGAGAAGGAGCCGGACGTTTGCCTTTTCGGAAAGAGGCTCTGCCGAGAGCGATCGCAGTGAGATGCTGAGTCTCTGGGAAAGCACAGATGCCCAGTGCTGTTGTGCCTGTGGGTAGGGTGCACGGGGACAGTGAAGACCAGCAAGAGCTTTCAGGGCTGGCCCCTTCCTTGTGGGAGAAGGAGCCGGACGTTTGCCTTTTCGGAAAGAGGCTCTGCCGAGAACGAGCGCCGTGAGATATGCCGTCTGTGGTTAAGCACAGATGCCCAGTGCTGTTGTGCCTGTGGGTAGGGTGCACGGGGATGGTTAAGACCAGCAAGAGCTTTCAGGGCTGGCCCCTTCCTTGTGGGAGAAGGAGCCGGACGTTTGCCTTTTCGGAAAGAGGCTCTGCCGAGAACGAGCGCCGTGAGATATGCCGTCTGTGGTTAAGCACAGATGCCCACTGCTGTTGTGCCTGTAGATAGGGTGTTTGGGGACGGTTAAGACCAGCAAGAGCTTTCAGGGCTGGCCCCTTCCTTGTGGGAGAAGGAGCCGGACGTTTGCCTTTTCGGAAAGAGGCTCTGCCGAGAACGAGCGCCGTGAGATGCTGAGTCTCTGGGAAAGCACAGATGCCCAGTGCTGTTGTGCCTGTGGGTAGGGTGCACGGGGACAGTGAAGACCAGCAAGAGCTTTCAGGGCTGGCCCCTTCCTTGTGGAAGAAGGAGCCGGATGTTTGCCTTTTCGGAAAGAGGCTCTGCCGAGAACGAGCGCCGTGAGATATGCCGTCTGTGGTTAAGCACAGATGCCCAGTGCTGTTGTGCCTGTGGATAGGGTGCACGGGGACAGTGAAGACCAGCAAGAGCTTTCAGGGCTGGCCCCTTCCTTGTGGGAGAAGGAGCCGGACGTTTGCCTTTTCGGAAAGAGGCTCTGCCGAGAACGAGCGCCGTGAGATATGCCGTCTGTGGTTAAGCACAGATGCCCAGTGCTGTTGTGCCTGTGGGTAGGGTGCACGGGGACAGTGAAGACCAGCAAGAGCTTTCAGGGCTGGCCCCTTCCTTGTGGGAGAAGGAGCCGGACGTTTGCCTTTTCGGAAAGAGGCTCTGCCGAGAGCGAGCGCCATGAGATGCTGAGTCTCTGGGAAAGCACAGATGCCCAGTGCTGTTGTGCCTGTGGTTAGGGTGCACGGGGCCAGTGAAGACCAGCAAGAGCTTTCAGGACTGGCCCCATCCTTGTGGGAGAAGGAGCTGGACGTTTGCCTTTTCGGAAAGAGGCTCTGCCGAGAACGAGCGCCGTGAGATGCTGAGTCTCTGGTTAAGCACAGATGCCCAGTGCTGTTGTGCCTGTGGGTAGGGTGCACGGGGACAGTGAAGACCAGCAAGAGCTTTCAGGGCTGGCCCCTTCCTTGTGGGAGAAGGAGCCGGACGTTTGCCTTTTCGGAAAGAGGCTCTGCCAAGAACGAGCGCCGTGAGATGCTGTGTCTCTGGGAAAGCACAGATGCCCAGTGCTGTTGTGCCTGTGGGTAGGGTGCATGGGGACAGTGAAGACCAGCAAGAGCTTTCAGGGCTGGCCCCTTCCTTGTGGGAGAAGGAGCCAGACGTTTGCCTTTTCGGAAAGAGGCTCTGCCGAGAACGAGCGCCATGAGATATGCCGTCAGTGGTTAAGCACAGATGCCCAGTGCTGTTGTGCCTGTGGGTAGGGTGCACGGGGACAGTGAAGACCAGCAAGAGCTTTCAGGGCTGGCCCCTTCCTTGTGGGAGAAGGAGCCGGACGTTTGCCTTTTCGGAAAGAGGCTCTGCCGAGAACGAGCGCCGTGAGATGCTGTGTCTCTGGGAAAGCACAGATGCCCAGTGCTGTTGTGCCTGTGGGTAGGGTGCACGGGGACAGTGAAGACCAGCAAGAGCTTTCAGGGCTGGCCCCTTCCTTGTGGGAGAAGGAGGCAGACGTTTGCCTTTTCGGAAAGAGGCTCTGCCGAGAACGAGCGCCGTGAGATATGCCGTCTGTGGTTAAGCACAGATGCCCAGTGCTGTTGTGCCTGTGGGTAGGGTGCACGGGGACAGTGAAGACCAGCAAGAGCTTTCAGGGCTGGCCCCTTCCTTGTGGGAGAAGGAGCCGGACGTTTGCCTTTTCGGAAAGAGGCTCTGCCGAGAGCGATCGCAGTGAGATGCTGAGTCTCTGGGAAAGCACAGATGCCCATTGCTGTTGTGCCTGTGGGTAGGGTGCACGGGGCCAGTGAAGACCAGCAAGAGCTTTCAGGGCTGGCCCCTTCCTTGTGGGAGAAGGAGCCGGACGTTTGCCTTTTCGGAAAGAGGCTCTGCCGAGAACGAGCGCCGTGAGATATGCCGTCTGTGGTTAAGCACAGATGCCCAGTGCTGTTGTGCCTGTGGGCAGGGTGCACGGGGATGGTTAAGACCAGCAAGAGCTTTCAGGGCTGGCCCCTTCCTTGTGGGAGAAGGAGCCGGACGTTTGCCTTTTCGGAAAGAGGCTCTGCCGAGAACGAGCGCCGTGAGATATGCCGTCTGTGGTTAAGCACAGATGCCCACTGCTGTTGTGCCTGTAGATAGGGTTTTTGGGGACGGTTAAGACCAGCAAGAGCTTTCAGGGCTGGCCCCTTCCTTGTGGGAGAAGGAGCCGGACGTTTGCCTTTTCGGAAAGAGGCTCTGCCGAGAACGAGCGCCGTGAGATGCTGAGTCTCTGGGAAAGCACAGATGCCCAGTGCTGTTGTGCCTGTGGGTAGGGTGCACGGGGACAGTGAAGACCAGCAAGAGCTTTCAGGGCTGGCCCCTTCCTTGTGGGAGAAGGAGCCGGACGTTTGCCTTTTCGGAAAGAGGCTCTGCCGAGAACGAGCGCCGTGAGATATGCCGTCTGAGGTTAAGCACAGATGCCCATTGCTGTTGTGCCTGTGGATAGGGTGCACGGGGACAGTGAAGACCAGCAAGAGCTTTCAGGGCTGGCCCCTTCCTTGTGGGAGAAGGAGCCGGACGTTTGCCTTTTCGGAAAGAGGCTCTGCCGAGAACGAGCGCCGTGAGATATGCCGTCTGTGGTTAAGCACAGATGCCCAGTGCTGTTGTGCCTGTGGGTAGGGTGCACGGGGACAGTGAAGACCAGCAAGAGCTTTCAGGGCTGGCCCCTTCCTTGTGGGAGAAGGAGCCGGACGTTTGCCTTTTCGGAAAGAGGCTCTGCCGAGAGCGAGCGCCATGAGATGCTGAGTCTCTGGGAAAGCACAGATGCCCAGTGCTGTTGTGCCTGTGGGTAGGGTGCACGGGGACAGTGAAGACCAGCAAGAGCTTTCAGGACTGGCCCCTTCCTTGTGGGAGAAGGAGCCGGACGTTTGCCTTTTCGGAAAGAGGCTCTGCCGAGAACGAGCGCCGTGAGATGCTGAGTCTCTGGTTAAGCACAGATGCCCAGTGCTGTTGTGCCTGTGGGTAGGGTGCACGGGGCCAGTGAAGACCAGCAAGAGCTTTCAGGGCTGGCCCCTTCCTTGTGGGAGAAGGAGCCGGACGTTTGCCTTTTCGGAAAGAGGCTCTGCCGAGAACGAGCGCCGTGAGATGCTGTGTCTCTGGGAAAGCACAGATGCCCAGTGCTGTTGTGCCTGTGGGTAGGGTGCACGGGGACAGTGAAGACCAGCAAGAGCTTTCAGGGCTGGCCCCTTCCTTGTGGGAGAAGGAGCCGGACGTTTGCCTTTTCGGAAAGAGGCTCTGCCGAGAACGAGCGCCGTGAGATATGCCGTCTGTGGTTAAGCACAGATGCCCAGTGCTGTTGTGCCTGTGGGTAGGGTGCACGGGGATGGTTAAGACCAGCAAGAGCTTTCAGGGCTGGCCCCTTCCTTGTGGGAGAAGGAGCCGGACGTTTGCCTTTTCGGAAAGAGGCTCTGCCGAGAGCGAGCGCCATGAGATGCTGAGTCTCTGGGAAAGCACAGATGCCCAGTGCTGTTGTGCCTGTGGTTAGGGTGCACGGGGCCAGTGAAGACCAGCAAGAGCTTTCAGGACTGGCCCCATCCTTGTGGGAGAAGGAGCTGGACGTTTGCCTTTTCGGAAAGAGGCTCTGCCGAGAACGAGCGCCGTGAGATGCTGAGTCTCTGGTTAAGCACAGATGCCCAGTGCTGTTGTGCCTGTGGGTAGGGTGCACGGGGACAGTGAAGACCAGCAAGAGCTTTCAGGGCTGGCCCCTTCCTTGTGGGAGAAGGAGCCGGACGTTTGCCTTTTCGGAAAGAGGCTCTGCCGAGAACGAGCGCCGTGAGATGCTGAGTCTCTGGGAAAGCACAGATGCCCAGTGCTGTTGTGCCTGTGGGTAGGGTGCACGGGGACAGTGAAGACCAGCAAGAGCTTTCAGGGCTGGCCCCTTCCTTGTGGGAGAAGGAGCCGGACGTTTGCCTTTTCAGAAAGAGGCTCTGCCGAGAACGAGCGCCATGAGATATGCCGTCAGTGGTTAAGCACAGATGCCCAGTGCTGTTGTGCCTGTGGGTAGGGTGCACGGGGACAGTGAAGACCAGCAAGAGCTTTCAGGGCTGGCCCCTTCCTTGTGGGAGAAGGAGCCGGACGTTTGCCTTTTCGGAAAGAGGCTCTGCCGAGAACGAGCGCCGTGAGATGCTGTGTCTCTGGGAAAGCACAGATGCCCAGTGCTGTTGTGCCTGTGGGTAGGGTGCACGGGGACAGTGAAGACCAGCAAGAGCTTTCAGGGCTGTCCCCTTCCTTGTGGGAGAAGGAGGCAGACGTTTGCCTTTTCGGAAAGAGGCTCTGCCGAGAACGAGCGCCGTGAGATATGCCGTCTGTGGTTAAGCACAGATGCCCAGTGCTGTTGTGCCTGTGGGTAGGGTGCACGGGGACAGTGAAGACCAGCAAGAGCTTTCAGGGCTGGCCCCTTCCTTGTGGGAGAAGGAGCCGGACGTTTGCCTTTTCGGAAAGAGGCTCTGCCGAGAGCGATCGCAGTGAGATGCTGAGTCTCTGGGAAAGCACAGATGCCCATTGCTGTTGTGCCTGTGGGTAGGGTGCACGGGGCCAGTGAAGACCAGCAAGAGCTTTCAGGGCTGGCCCCTTCCTTGTGGGAGAAGGAGCCGGACGTTTGCCTTTTCGGAAAGAGGCTCTGCCGAGAACGAGCGCCGTGAGATATGCCGTCTGTGGTTAAGCACAGATGCCCAGTGCTGTTGTGCCTGTGGGCAGGGTGCACGGGGATGGTTAAGACCAGCAAGAGCTTTCAGGGCTGGCCCCTTCCTTGTGGGAGAAGGAGCCGGACGTTTGCCTTTTCGGAAAGAGGCTCTGCCGAGAACGAGCGCCGTGAGATGCTGAGTCTCTGGGAAAGCACAGATGCCCAGTGCTGTTGTGCCTGTAGATAGGGTTTTTGGGGACGGTGAAGACCAGCAAGAGCTTTCAGGACTGGCCCCTTCCTTGTGGGAGAAGGAGCCGGACGTTTGCCTTTTCGGAAAGAGGCTCTGCCGAGAACGAGCGCCGTGAGATGCTGAGTCTCTGGGAAAGCACAGATGCCCAGTGCTGTTGTGCCTGTGGGTAGGGTGCACGGGGACAGTGAAGACCAGCAAGAGCTTTCAGGGCTGGCCCCTTCCTTGTGGGAGAAGGAGCCAGACGTTTGCCTTTTCGGAAAGAGGCTCTGCCGAGAACGAGCGCCGTGAGATATGCCGTCTGAGGTTAAGCACAGATGCCCATTGCTGTTGTGCCTGTGGATAGGGTGCACGGGGACAGTGAAGACCAGCAAGAGCTTTCAGGGCTGGCCCCTTCCTTGTGGGAGAAGGAGCCGGACGTTTGCCTTTTCGGAAAGAGGCTCTGCCGAGAACGAGCGCCGTGAGATGCTGAGTCTCTGGGAAAGCACAGATGCCCAGTGCTGTTGTGCCTGTGGGTAGGGTGCACGGGGACAGTGAAGACCAGCAAGAGCTTTCAGGGCTGGCCCCTTCCTTGTGGGAGAAGGAGCCGGACGTTTGCCTTTTCGGAAAGAGGCTCTGCCGAGAGCGAGCGCCATGAGATGCTGAGTCTCTGGGAAAGCACAGATGACCAGTGCTGTTGTGCCTGTGGGTAGGGTGCACGGGGACAGTGAAGACCAGCAAGAGCTTTCAGGACTGGCCCCATCCTTGTGGGAGAAGGAGCTGGACGTTTGCCTTTTCGGAAAGAGGCTCTGCCGAGAACGAGCGCCGTGAGATGCTGAGTCTCTGGTTAAGCACAGATGCCCAGTGCTGTTGTGCCTGTGGGTAGGGTGCACGGGGCCAGTGAAGACCAGCAAGAGCTTTCAGGGCTGGCCCCTTCCTTGTGGGAGAAGGAGCCGGACGTTTGCCTTTTCGGAAAGAGGCTCTGCCGAGAACGAGCGCCGTGAGATGCTGTGTCTCTGGGAAAGCACAGATGCCCAGTGCTGTTGTGCCTGTGGGTAGGGTGCACGGGGACAGTGAAGACCAGCAAGAGCTTTCAGGGCTGGCCCCTTCCTTGTGGGAGAAGGAGCCGGACGTTTGCCTTTTCTGAAAGAGGCTCTGCCGAGAACGAGCGCCGTGAGATGCTGAGTCTCTGGGAAAGCACAGATGCCCAGTGCTGTTGTGCCTGTGGTTAGGGTGCACGGGGACAGTGAAGACCAGCAAGAGCTTTCAGGGCTGGCCCCTTCCTTGTGGGAGAAGGAGCCGGACGTTTGCCTTTTCGGAAAGAGGCTCTGCCGAGAACGAGCGCCGTGAGATATGCCGTCAGTGGTTAAGCACAGATGCCCAGTGCTGTTGTGCCTGTGGATAGGGTGCACGGGGACAGTGAAGACCAGCAAGAGCTTTCAGGGCTGGCCCCTTCCTTGTGGGAGAAGGAGCCGGACGTTTGCCTTTTCGGAAAGAGGCTCTGCCGAGAACGAGCGCCGTGAGATGCTGAGTCTCTGGGAAAGCACAGATGCCCAGTGCTGTTGTGCCTGTGGGTAGGGTGCACGGGGACAGTGAAGACCAGCAAGAGCTTTCAGGGCTGGCCCCTTCCTTGTGGGAGAAGGAGCCAGACGTTTGCCTTTTCGGAAAGAGGCTCTGCCGAGAACGAGCGCCGTGAGATATGCCGTCTGAGGTTAAGCACAGATGCCCATTGCTGTTGTGCCTGTGGGTAGGGTGCACGGGGCCAGTGAAGACCAGCAAGAGCTTTCAGGGCTGGCCCCTTCCTTGTGGGAGAAGGAGCCGGACGTTTGCCTTTTCGGAAAGAGGCTCTGCCGAGAACGAGCGCCGTGAGATATGCCGTCTGTGGTTAAGCACAGATGCCCAGTGCTGTTGTGCCTGTGGGTAGGGTGCACGGGGCCAGTGAAGACCAGCAAGAGCTTTCAGGGCTGGCCCCTTCCTTGTGGGAGAAGGAGCCGGACGTTTGCCTTTTCGGAAAGAGGCTCTGCCGAGAACGAGCGCCGTGAGATATGCCGTCTGAGGTTAAGCACAGATGCCCATTGCTGTTGTGCCTGTGGATAGGGTGCACGGGGACAGTGAAGACCAGCAAGAGCTTTCAGGGCTGGCCCCTTCCTTGTGGGAGAAGGAGCCGGACGTTTGCCTTTTCGGAAAGAGGCTCTGCCGAGAACGAGCGCCGTGAGATGCTGAGTCTCTGGGAAAGCACAGATGCCCAGTGCTGTTGTGCCTGTGGTTAGGGTGCACGGGGACAGTGAAGACCAGCAAGAGCTTTCAGGGCTGGCCCCTTCCTTGTGGGAGAAGGAGCCGGACGTTTGCCTTTTCGGAAAGAGGCTCTGCCGAGAGCGATCGCAGTGAGATGCTGAGTCTCTGGGAAAGCACAGATGCCCAGTGCTGTTGTGCCTGTGGGTAGGGTGCACGGGGACAGTGAAGACCAGCAAGAGCTTTCAGGGCTGGCCCCTTCCTTGTGGGAGAAGGAGCCGGACGTTTGCCTTTTCGGAAAGAGGCTCTGCCGAGAACGAGCGCCGTGAGATATGCCGTCTGTGGTTAAGCACAGATGCCCAGTGCTGTTGTGCCTGTGGGTAGGGTGCACGGGGCCAGTGAAGACCAGCAAGAGCTTTCAGGGCTGGCCCCTTCCTTGTGGGAGAAGGAGCCGGACGTTTGCCTTTTCGGAAAGAGGCTCTGCCGAGAACGAGCGCCGTGAGATATGCCGTCTGTGGTTAAGCACAGATGCCCAGTGCTGTTGTGCCTGTAGATAGGGTGTTTGGGGACGGTTAAGACCAGCAAGAGCTTTCAGGGCTGGCCCCTTCCTTGTGGGAGAAGGAGCCGGACGTTTGCCTTTTCGGAAAGAGGCTCTGCCGAGAACGAGCGCCGTGAGATGCTGAGTCTCTGGGAAAGCACAGATGCCCAGTGCTGTTGTGCCTGTGGTTAGGGTGCACGGGGCCAGTGAAGACCAGCAAGAGCTTTCAGGGCTGGCCCCTTCCTTGTGGGAGAAGGAGCCGGACGTTTGCCTTTTCGGAAAGAGGCTCTGCCGAGAGCGATCGCAGTGAGATGCTGAGTCTCTGGGAAAGCACAGATGCCCAGTGCTGTTGTGCCTGTGGGTAGGGTGCACGGGGACAGTGAAGACCAGCAAGAACTTTCAGGGCTGGCCCCTTCCTTGTGGGAGAAGGAGCCGGACGTTTGCCTTTTCGGAAAGAGGCTCTGCCGAGAACGAGCGCCGTGAGATATGCCGTCTGTGGTTAAGCACAGATGCCCAGTGCTGTTGTGCCTGTGGGTAGGGTGCACGGGGCCAGTGAAGACCAGCAAGAGCTTTCAGGGCTGGCCCCTTCCTTGTGGGAGAAGGAGCCGGACGTTTGCCTTTTCGGAAAGAGGCTCTGCCGAGAACGAGCGCCGTGAGATATGCCGTCTGTGGTTAAGCACAGATGCCCAGTGCTGTTGTGCCTGTAGATAGGGTGTTTGGGGACGGTTAAGACCAGCAAGAGCTTTCAGGGCTGGCCCCTTCCTTGTGGGAGAAGGAGCCGGACGTTTGCCTTTTCGGAAAGAGGCTCTGCCGAGAACGAGCGCCGTGAGATGCTGAGTCTCTGGGAAAGCACAGATGCCCAGTGCTGTTGTGCCTGTGGGTAGGGTGCACGGGGACAGTGAAGACCAGCAAGAGCTTTCAGGGCTGGCCCCTTCCTTGTGGGAGAAGGAGCCAGACGTTTGCCTTTTCGGAAAGAGGCTCTGCCGATAGCGAACGCCGTGAGATATGCCGTCTGAGGTTAAGCACAGATGCCCATTGCTGTTGTGCCTGTGGATAGGGTGCACGGGGACAGTGAAGACCAGCAAGAGCTTTCAGGGCTGGCCCCTTCCTTGTGGGAGAAGGAGCCGGACGTTTGCCTTTTCGGAAAGAGGCTCTGCCGAGAACGAGCGCCGTGAGATATGCCGTCTGTGGTTAAGCACAGATGCCCAGTGCTGTTGTGCCTGTGGGTAGGGTGCACGGGGACAGTGAAGACCAGCAAGAGCTTTCAGGGCTGGCCCCTTCCTTGTGGGAGAAGGAGACAGACGTTTGCCTTTTCGGAAAGAGGCTCTGCCGAGAACGAGCGCCGTGAGATATGCCGTCTGAGGTTAAGCACAGATGCCCATTGCTGTTGTGCCTGTGGGTAGGGTGCACGGGGACAGTGAAGACCAGCAAGAGCTTTCAGGGCTGGCCCCTTCCTTGTGGGAGAAGGAGCCGGACGTTTGCCTTTTCGGAAAGAGGCTCTGCCGAGAACGAGCGCCGTGAGATATGCCGTCTGAGGTTAAGCACAGATGCCCAGTGCTGCTGTGCCTGTGGGTAGGGTGCACGGGGACAGTGAAGACCAGCAAGAGCTTTCAGGGCTGGCCCCTTCCTTGTGGGAGAAGGAGCCGGACGTTTGCCTTTTCGGAAAGAGGCTCTGCCGAGAACGAGCGCCGTGAGATGCTGAGTCTCTGGGAAAGCACAGATGCCCAGTGCTGTTGTGCCTGTGGTTAGGGTGCACGGGGACAGTGAAGACCAGCAAGAGCTTTCAGGACTGGCCCCATCCTTGTGGGAGAAGGAGCTGGACGTTTGCCTTTTCGGAAAGAGGCTCTGCCGAGAACGAGCGCCGTGAGATGCTGAGTCTCTGGTTAAGCACAGATGCCCAGTGCTGTTGTGCCTGTGGATAGGGTGCACGGGGCCAGTGAAGACCAGCAAGAGCTTTCAGGGCTGGCCCCTTCCTTGTGGGAGAAGGAGCCGGACGTTTGCCTTTTCGGAAAGAGGCTCTGCCGAGAACGAGCGCCGTGAGATGCTGTGTCTCTGGGAAAGCACAGATGCCCAGTGCTGTTGTGCCTGTGGGTAGGGTGCACGGGGCCAGTGAAGACCAGCAAGAGCTTTCAGGGCTGGCCCCTTCCTTGTGGGAGAAGGAGCCGGACGTTTGCCTTTTCGGAAAGAGGCTCTGCCGAGAACGAGCGCCGTGAGATATGCCGTCAGTGGTTAAGCACAGATGCCCAGTGCTGTTGTGCCTGTGGGTAGGGTGCACGGGGACAGTGAAGACCAGCAAGAGCTTTCAGGGCTGGCCCCTTCCTTGTGGGAGAAGGAGCCGGACGTTTGCCTTTTCGGAAAGAGGCTCTGCCGAGAACGAGCGCCGTGAGATGCTGAGTCTCTGGGAAAGCACAGATGCCCAGTGCTGTTGTGCCTGTGGTTAGGGTGCACGGGGACAGTGAAGACCAGCAAGAGCTTTCAGGGCTGGCCCCTTCCTTGTGGGAGAAGGAGCCGGACGTTTGCCTTTTCGGAAAGAGGCTCTGCCGAGAGCGATCGCAGTGAGATGCTGAGTCTCTGGGAAAGCACAGATGCCCAGTGCTGTTGTGCCTGTGGGTAGGGTGCACGGGGCCAGTGAAGACCAGCAAGAGCTTTCAGGGCTGGCCCCTTCCTTGTGGGAGAAGGAGCCGGACGTTTGCCTTTTCGGAAAGAGGCTCTGCCGAGAACGAGCGCCGTGAGATATGCCGTCTGTGGTTAAGCACAGATGCCCAGTGCTGTTGTGCCTGTGGGTAGGGTGCACGGGGATGGTTAAGACCAGCAAGAGCTTTCAGGGCTGGCCCCTTCCTTGTGGGAGAAGGAGCCGGACGTTTGCCTTTTCGGAAAGAGGCTCTGCCGAGAACGAGCGCCGTGAGATATGCCGTCTGTGGTTAAGCACAGATGCCCACTGCTGTTGTGCCTGTAGATAGGGTGTTTGGGGACGGTTAAGACCAGCAAGAGCTTTCAGCGCTGGCCCCTTCCTTGTGGGAGAAGGAGCCGGACGTTTGCCTTTTCGGAAAGAGGCTCTGCCGAGAACGAGCGCCGTGAGATGCTGAGTCTCTGGGAAAGCACAGATGCCCATTGCTGTTGTGCCTGTGGGTAGGGTGCACGGGGCCAGTGAAGACCAGCAAGAGCTTTCAGGGCTGGCCCCTTCCTTGTGGGAGAAGGAGACAGACGTTTGCCTTTTCGGAAAGAGGCTCTGCCGAGAACGAGCGCCGTGAGATATGCCGTCTGAGGTTAAGCACAGATGCCCATTGCTGTTGTGCCTGTGGATAGGGTGCACGGGGCCAGTGAAGACCAGCAAGAGCTTTCAGGGCTGGCCCCTTCCTTGTGGGAGAAGGAGCCGGACGTTTGCCTTTTCGGAAAGAGGCTCTGCCGAGAACGAGCGCCGTGAGATATGCCGTCTGTGGTTAAGCACAGATGCCCAGTGCTGTTGTGCCTGTGGTTAGGGTGCACGGGGACAGTGAAGACCAGCAAGAGCTTTCAGGGCTGGCCCCTTCCTTGTGGGAGAAGGAGCCGGACGTTTGCCTTTTCGGAAAGAGGCTCTGCCGAGAGCGAGCGCCATGAGATGCTGAGTCTCTGGGAAAGCACAGATGCCCAGTGCTGTTGTGCCTGTGGTTAGGGTGCACGGGGCCAGTGAAGACCAGCAAGAGCTTTCAGGACTGGCCCCATCCTTGTGGGAGAAGGAGCTGGACGTTTGCCTTTTCGGAAAGAGGCTCTGCCGAGAACGAGCGCCGTGAGATGCTGAGTCTCTGGGAAAGCACAGATGCCCAGTGCTGTTGTGCCTGTGGGTAGGGTGCACGGGGACAGTGAAGACCAGCAAGAGCTTTCAGGGCTGGCCCCTTCCTTGTGGGAGAAGGAGCCGGACGTTTGCCTTTTCGGAAAGAGGCTCTGCCGAGAACGAGCGCCGTGAGATGCTGTGTCTCTGGGAAAGCACAGATGCCCAGTGCTGTTGTGCCTGTGGGTAGGGTGCACGGGGACAGTGAAGACCAGCAAGAGCTTTCAGGGCTGGCCCCTTCCTTGTGGGAGAAGGAGCCGGACGTTTGCCTTTTCAGAAAGAGGCTCTGCCGAGAACGAGCGCCGTGAGATATGCCGTCAGTGGTTAAGCACAGATGCCCAGTGCTGTTGTGCCTGTGGGTAGGGTGCACGGGGACAGTGAAGACCAGCAAGAGCTTTCAGGGCTGGCCCCTTCCTTGTGGGAGAAGGAGCCGGACGTTTGCCTTTTCGGAAAGAGGCTCTGCCGAGAACGAGCGCCGTGAGATGCTGAGTCTCTGGGAAAGCACAGATGCCCAGTGCTGTTGTGCCTGTGGTTAGGGTGCACGGGGACAGTGAAGACCAGCAAGAGCTTTCAGGGCTGGCCCCTTCCTTGTGGGAGAAGGAGCCGGACGTTTGCCTTTTCGGAAAGAGGCTCTGCCGAGAACGAGCGCCGTGAGATGCTGTGTCTCTGGGAAAGCACAGATGCCCAGTGCTGTTGTGCCTGTGGGTAGGGTGCACGGGGACAGTGAAGACCAGCAAGAGCTTTCAGGGCTGGCCCCTTCCTTGTGGGAGAAGGAGCCGGACGTTTGCCTTTTCAGAAAGAGGCTCTGCCGAGAACGAGCGCCGTGAGATATGCCGTCAGTGGTTAAGCACAGATGCCCAGTGCTGTTGTGCCTGTGGGTAGGGTGCACGGGGACAGTGAAGACCAGCAAGAGCTTTCAGGGCTGGCCCCTTCCTTGTGGGAGAAGGAGACAGACGTTTGCCTTTTCGGAAAGAGGCTCTGCCGAGAACGAGCGCCGTGAGATGCTGAGTCTCTGGGAAAGCACAGATGCCCAGTGCTGTTGTGCCTGTGGGTAGGGTGCACGGGGACAGTGAAGACCAGCAAGAGCTTTCAGGGCTGGCCCCTTCCTTGTGGGAGAAGGAGCCGGACGTTTGCCTTTTCGGAAAGAGGCTCTGCCGAGAGCGATCGCAGTGAGATGCTGAGTCTCTGGGAAAGCACAGATGCCCAGTGCTGTTGTGCCTGTGGGTAGGGTGCACGGGGCCAGTGAAGACCAGCAAGAACTTTCAGGGCTGGCCCCTTCCTTGTGGGAGAAGGAGCCGGACGTTTGCCTTTTCGGAAAGAGGCTCTGCCGAGAACGAGCGCCGTGAGATATGCCGTCAGTGGTTAAGCACAGATGCCCAGTGCTGTTGTGCCTGTGGGTAGGGTGCACGGGGCCAGTGAAGACCAGCAAGAGCTTTCAGGGCTGGCCCCTTCCTTGTGGGAGAAGGAGCCGGACGTTTGCCTTTTCGGAAAGAGGCTCTGCCGAGAACGAGCGCCGTGAGATATGCCGTCTGTGGTTAAGCACAGATGCCCAGTGCTGTTGTGCCTGTGGGTAGGGTGCACGGGGACAGTGAAGACCAGCAAGAGCTTTCAGGGCTGGCCCCTTCCTTGTGGGAGAAGGAGCCGGACGTTTGCCTTTTCGGAAAGAGGCTCTGCCGAGAACGAGCGCCGTGAGATGCTGAGTCTCTGGGAAAGCACAGATGCCCAGTGCTGTTGTGCCTGTGGGTAGGGTGCACGGGGACAGTGAAGACCAGCAAGAGCTTTCAGGGCTGGCCCCTTCCTTGTGGGAGAAGGAGCCAGACGTTTGCCTTTTCGGAAAGAGGCTCTGCCGAGAACGAGCGCCGTGAGATATGCCGTCTGAGGTTAAGCACAGATGCCCATTGCTGTTGTGCCTGTGGATAGGGTGCACGGGGACAGTGAAGACCAGCAAGAGCTTTCAGGGCTGGCCCCTTCCTTGTGGGAGAAGGAGCCGGACGTTTGCCTTTTCGGAAAGAGGCTCTGCCGAGAGCGATCGCAGTGAGATGCTGAGTCTCTGGGAAAGCACAGATGCCCAGTGCTGTTGTGCCTGTGGTTAGGGTGCACGGGGCCAGTGAAGACCAGCAAGAGCTTTCAGGACTGGCCCCATCCTTGTGGGAGAAGGAGCTGGACGTTTGCCTTTTCGGAAAGAGGCTCTGCCGAGAACGAGCGCCGTGAGATGCTGAGTCTCTGGTTAAGCACAGATGCCCAGTGCTGTTGTGCCTGTGGGTAGGGTGCACGGGGCCAGTGAAGACAAGCAAGAGCTTTCAGGGCTGGCCCCTTCCTTGTGGGAGAAGGAGCCGGATGTTTGCCTTTTCAGAAAGAGGCTCTGCCGAGAACGAGCGCAGTGAGATATGCCGTCTGTGGTTAAGCACAGATGCCCAGTGCTGTTGTGCCTGTGGGTAGGGTGCACGGGGCCAGTGAAGACCAGCAATAGCTTTCAGGGCTGGCCCCTTCCTTGTGGGAGAAGGAGCTGGACGTTTGCCTTTTCGGAAAGAGGCTCTGCCGAGAACGAGCGCCGTGAGATATGCCGTCAGTGGTTAAGCACAGATGCCCAGTGCTGTTGTGCCTGTGGGTAGGGTGCACGGGGACAGTGAAGACCAGCAAGAGCTTTCAGGGCTGGCCCCTTCCTTGTGGGAGAAGGAGCCGGACGTTTGCCTTTTCGGAAAGAGGCTCTGCCGAGAACGAGCGCCGTGAGATGCTGAGTCTCTGGGAAAGCACAGATGCCCAGTGCTGTTGTGCCTGTGGTTAGGGTGCACGGGGACAGTGAAGACCA